>NC_046240.1:4677939-4981239 GCF_009819885.2 Catharus ustulatus
GGTATGAGGAAAGGTCCCTTCTCTGTTAAAATTAATAAATACCTTGTGTAGAACATATTCCTGCCCTCGTGGTAAAACTGGGTTCCTCCAAATAAAGTGCCTGGAAGAAATCAGCCCACGCAGGAGCTGTGTCCCTGCTAGGGACAGCAGTGCTCCTGCCTGTGCCTGACAAAGGCTTCTCCCACACCCCCCAAAATGTGGCTGCAGGGCTTGGGGCACCCATCCCACCTCCAGCACCAACTCCTCCTGAACCTCTGGGTGAGTCTGCCTGGTTTGTGCCTCAGTTTCCCCTGCAGTTGTGGAAAAGGGAGGAGGAGGAGGTGCAGCCCCCTTGCCTCCTGCCCACATGTGGTTGGATTTATAAGATTTCTGGGAACTGAATGGCAAAGGATTGAGGATGAAATGTCAGATGTGCTGGGAAGCTTTGGAATGCTTGCCACCCAATATTTCCCTGAAGGCCTGTGCTATTTTTAGAGCTCTAGCATTAAGGGCAATGTTATCTTGTTGAAGTGGGAGGAGGGTTCCCTTCTGAGATTTCCTCTGGCCTGGCTCCACCGCTGTCCTGGAGAGCTGGCAGCTTCCTGAGAGAGACCAGCTCCTCTCCTGGATGCCAGCTGGACAGGCAACAAGCCCACAGTTCCAACTGGGATCCCTACAGCCACCTTGGGGACATCCCTGCACTGTGGGGACACTGCTGGAGGGGGCATGGTCACTCCCCCAGGCTGATCTCCCTCCTCCAGAGCAAACAGACAGACAGGAATTCCTGCTTTGCTCACCTGTGTTTTTAATCATCCCCACAACAGGTTTAATTATGTCTCAAAGTAGCCCCAGGACACCACTAATGTCACTACAGCCACTCTGGCCTTGCAGTTGTGTCCTTCCTACATCCCACATTACCACTGATGGAGAGGAGCAGTGGAGCCTGGAACAATGGCACATCCTGGGCATCCACAGAGAGCTGGATGGCAGCAACAGCTGGGGCTCAGCTGTCCTGGGCATGGCACTGTGCAGGATCCAGGGCTTGTAAAAGGAAGGGACAGGCACAGGGTGACAAGTGCTGCTGCTTTGCTCATGGGGTGGGCTGTCAGTCACAGTCAGCACCCCCAAAACTCAGCCCACCAGCCTGCCCTGGTGAAGGTGCCAAGCTGCTGCCTCCAGCTCACTCTGGGTGTCACAGCAGCTGCTCATCCCTCGAGGGTCAGTGGAGGCATCCCTCAAGCGGCTGCTGCTGCCTGGGGCAGGGATGGATGGGAAAAACCTGTTCAGCCATTGACTTCCCTCCAGTGCAGGACTGGAGAGGGATCTCTTGGATCAAGACTGTTAGCTGACATTTGTGTGTGTGCACATCACGGGACTCTCCCGAGCACAGCTCTGCTGGCTCCTGCCAGGGCCTTGAGGCCAGCAGCACAAATGTCTGATGAGTTCATGTACTCCCTGTGCTCTGCAGATGCTGGGCCAGGGATGTTTCCCTACAGGGATGTTTCATCTTTAGACAAAACTTGCACATTAACCTTTGAGGTTAATAATCTCCAGGTGGGAATTTTATTTTTGCAGCGCAAACCCTTCCCCTCCCTTCCCACAACCAAACCTGGGCTCCCAGTCCGCAGAGAAGCCACTTTGGAGTGTCTGGAAATTCTCCATGTTCATACCCAACCTACCTGTGTGCCTTGGCTTTTGGGGAGCAGCAGCAGGGAGGTCCCCCCACCTCATTAAACAGTGCTTTGGTTTCTCCTTTCTTCTTTTACATCCCTAGAAAAAGCTGACCCGCTGCCTCGTGCGCCTACGTGTGCGTGCGCCGGGCTTGGAGTTTTTTCCAGGCACTTTTTCCTAAAGCAGATCCAGATGTGTGCAGCTGCTGTCCCTGGAGGAGCACCCCCCATCAGCCAAATTGCAGGCGACTCCAATAGATGCAAACAAAAACATGTTTATTTTTATCAGCTTCGTAGGAAGTAACATGAAGCAGGAGGGCGGCCAGGGCAGAGCTCGGGAGGGGAGGAGATGGAGATAAAATGAACGCCCCCTCTTTGCTGCCTGCAGCAGAGGAGGCATTGCTTAAATCCAGGAACATTCTCATCTGGGGAGAGATGAAGATAACACAATAAGGAAAAAGTACCATTCCAGAGTGACAGGGCTGACAAATGCCAGAGAGCAGGGAGGGGGCCATGTCCTGGCTCTGTGTGCGGCTCTCTGGCACACACACATCCATGCACTGCCATTCCTGTCACTGCCAGCCCTCTGCTCCCCCCAGCCCCACCACAGCTGACTCTGGTCCCTTTATCCCTGTTTTGTTCAGGTCTTGCTCTCTGGCCCTTGACCTTTCACTTCCTGGCACAGTTAGGTTAAGGTAAGGGCACTTTGGGCTCAGCTTTACTCTCCTTGGTGGTAGCAGGTAGGGATCAGCTTGCAAAATCTTTTCCCCAAAACTCACAGGTGAGAAGCTGAGGCTCAGGGCATCACTGCCAGCACACACTGGGGGCTGGCTGGTCTCTCTCCTGCCCTGTGGAGGATCCTTGTGCCCCCCAGGCCCAGCCAATCCCTGGCTCAGCCAGCACCTCGGCATTATCATCAGGGCTGGCCTTGGAGCTGTGATCCAGGTGGGAAAGCCTTTGTGCCCCTTGTCAGAGGTAAAGAAATGCTGAGTGAGGGGGGATTCCTGGGGCAGGGTCCCCCTTGAGCACCTCATCCTGGCTCTTTGGCAGCACCTGCTCATTTCAACAAACTCTTGTCACCTCCCCTGAAGGTCACGTTTGGTCAGAGGGAGTTGAGCACTGGAGAGAATGGGAGGACTGGGCTGGGAGGGGGCACAGATCCCACCCACCATGTCTCCCCCTCCCATGGCCAACATTCATGGCAGGTTCAGCTCTGCAGGCACCCAGCTAGAGACAGCCCCCAACACCACCAGAACCCTTACTGGCCTTGTGCCACCATCCTCATCTTCTCTTGGGGGTGACAAATCCCCAAGGCAGCCGAGCCTGAGCTCTCCCAGGGGAGGCCTCTGGCGTCTCTGCCGCTCTGTCCCAGGAAAGAGGTCACAGGGTGTCCCCACCCTCTGAGGGGATGCTCAGCGACTTCAGGAGGGACCAGATTTCTCCTGGCTGCACTCTGGTGCCAGAGCTCAGCCTTGCCTGCCCCTTGCCGTGGGGAAGCTGCCCTGGTGTGGGGATGTCAGAGCAGGGCTGCCCGGGGCCAGCACCGTCAATGCCAGACAGAGGGAAAAAAGGGAAACCCATGGGCTGAGCTTGGACCAGCTTAGGGAAAGGGAGGGACAAAACCACCTGCCTGGCTCTGACCTCTTTGCCAGGCTGCAGCGCTAATTACTTTCCATAGCTGAAGTTGTCTCTAATTGTTAGTATGTCTGAACCAGCCCCTGTGACCCTCAGCCGTGAGCGTGCACGGTCTGATGTGACTCCGTGTCCTTCCTGTTCCTGCTGCAGATCCTGTTCATGTTTCGTGTTCCTCGGCGCTTCCGTGCTGGTTTTATACCTGCGTTCCGTGTATATGGGTGTAACTTGTTTTTCTTTTTTTGTAGGTTTTTAGTATGTTTGTAACCGGACAAAATGGTGTTATTAAACTGAAACTTGTATCTTCAGTGGATAAATCAATCAAACCCCCTCCAGCTCTGCTTGGTTTCTTTCTGGAGGGGTGGCTGGAAGGTGAGGGGCTGGTGGGGCGCTGCCCCATGGCCGTGTGGGTCTGGGGGTTCCTGCTCAGTCTGAGAGAGCTTTTTGGCTGGAAAGCAGCAGCAAAGGGAGTGGATGTGCCCACCAAGGGTGGTAGAAATAGCTCCAGGAGGCATCTTAGCAGTGCACCCAGGTGGGGAGGGAGGGTTTTCCAATCCTCCAGGCTCTTCACTGCCTTCCAGGTACATTGTGAGAACCAGCAGGGGCTCTTCCTGGACCAGGAGCTATTCATGTGCCTTTGGCAGCCCAGCCAGTCCAAAATGCTCACTGATGGCCACAACATGCAGCAACCACGACCACCAGGGGCTGTGAGACTGTTCTCAGCCTGTAAAAATAACAAACAGCTCCCTGTTTGCAGCTCCCTGGGCAGCAGCAGCCCAGTTTTCCACGTCTCAGTCCCTGGTGGCTCCTCCTGTGCCTCTGGCTGAGGCTGGATCCCGTTGCAGGGAATGGGTCCCAGAAGGGTTGGGTCACTTTGTGGTTTCCCCCCATGGATCTTTCCAGATCCCCCATTTGCAGAACAGGCTCTCTCAAGTTCAGTTGATGCTGGCCAACCTTTCCAAAGCTGTTGGCAGAGGCTGGATGGACAGACAGACAGACTCATGCTGTGGTCCCATAAACTTCATTGTCATGAGATACAAGGCTTGGAAAACAAATTCAAGCAATCCTGTTTGTTGTGCTCCTCTTTACCCCCAGTACAGAACAGTATTTCAGGGATGGGAAAACCCATCCCACCAGGGTAGTAGAAAATCCCAGTGCCTGCCCATATGCAATTTTAAGGGGAGAAACCCCAGTTTTGGACTGAGGCTGGGGGGACACAGTTCTGAGAGGGACGAGGACAAGATTGGTGCCTTGAAGGCTCCTCAGGGTCTTGGAGAGCCTGGTGCCGACTTCTCCTGTTGGGCTGAGGGCAACAATGCATGGATGTTGGAAAAAACCAGCAATTGAGTGGTGTAGTTTTGAGCTACTCTGGAATCCCCAAGCCACAATTACAAGGGTGGCCTTGCAAGGGGAACCTTTTCCTTTGCCTGCAGCTTCACAAAACTCAACCCAACCAGCAAGGCCACCCCAGAGAAGGGATCCAGAGGCCTACTCACGTGGGGAGGGGAAAATCTGCCTGGTTCAATCTGTCTTCTCCTGCTGTGTCCTTTCTTGTGGGGTAAAAAACCACTTGGTGCTGTTAACGTGATTAATAAGCCATCCTTGGAGTCTCTGCCACATCCTGTACACGCTTCCAGGCGGAAGTGAACAGTCAGCAAAGCCTGCACACTGCTCTGCTCCAGATGGGAAACATCGGCTGGGAAACCAGAGAAAAGGATTCAGCTCTGCAGTGGGGAGGCTGAGTGGGGACCCAAAGCTCTCAGACCTTTGCACTCTGAGCTGAGAGTAGCCAGGACCAGCAGTGGCCAGAGGGTGCTGAAATGGGGCTGTTTTTTCCAACAGCTTGTTGAAAAGGAGCAGGGAATTTCAGCATTACCTTGCAGGGAGAAAATATGTACACAGCCCTTCACTTCATACTAATATTTACCCCCAGATCCTGTCACGTCAGGGTGGCTGTGACGATCACGCCGTGACCCAGACCCTGTGGCCTCGCCAGTGCTCTGCAAGTGCTGGTGGAGAAGGACATGGTGGGAGGCTGAGGGTCACACCACACCAGAAATTGGCCCAGGGCTGGGACAATGGACTCACACCTCACTGCCCTGTGCTCGTGGAGTGCTAAACCCACCTCGTTCCCAAGTGTCCCAGCCTTGGGATGCTGCTCTCCAGACACCACCCTTCATCCAAGGGAGCTGGTGGAGAGCCAGCTCTGAGAAAGCACCTTGATGGCCCCAGTGATGTTGTGTGGGCTGGGAGATGGAGGGAAGGAGGAATTTGATATCTAAGGCATGGCACAGGGTGTGCTCCTGGTCCTCTTGCCATGCTCCAGCTCCAGGAAAGCTCCTCCATCCACACCACTGGCCACAGGGTGCAGTGCTCCTGCCCAAAGTCTGTCACCAGCTGGGGGAACGACGGCTCCACCATCCTGGTGCCGGTGTGGGATCAGAGGTGACAAATCTGCAGCGTGTGTCTGTATCCTGCTGGCACCTGGTGACAGCTGAGAGGAGGGCAGGAGGTCACTGTGAGGGACAGGCAGAAATGCAGCTGCAGGGGGGAAATCAAGAAAGAGAATATACAGTAACTGCACTGCAGTTTTTAACATGGCTATTGAAACACCTGTGAAACCCCATCCCACGGAAGCTGGCAGGAAGAAGCACTCCCATGGGTGTGGGGTGGCACAGGGTGAAAGCCTTGGGAGACAGAGCTTGCAGATTCCCACCAGTTGGAAGGACACGTCCCTGCTTCCTCTGTTATCTGCTCCAGGATAAGAGCAGGAGCTCTGTATGAACCCCACCACGGCCACCCTCACCAGTGCAGGGGTTTTGGCGGCTCCTTGCTCTGAGCAAAGCCCCCAGGGAGGAGAAAAAAGGCAGGAAAATACCCTCACAGCCCAGCGAGGCTGACACTGAGCAGGAGCCAGCCCTTCCTTCCGCGCCCGGCTCCTCTTCAGCTGCGCCGGCTGATATGGTTTATCTGAGCAGCGCCGAATGTAAACGCTGTCAGCGCCGGCCGGGATTAATTCCCGGGAGTTTGGCAGCCGAGATGAAATAACAGCGCTGCGGGGGGGGAGAAAGGGGGGAAGCGCACATCTCAGACTGAAAAATCCTCCCGGTTAATTTACAGCCGGGTTTTTCTTCTCCCAGGCACTCTTGAGAGAGAGCAAAGCCGGGGGGCAGAGGGAGGATGGGGAGAGCACCAGGAGCAGGAGGAGGGAGGCTGTAGCAAAAACTGGGATCCCAGGGAGGGGGGAGGATTGTGAAACCACACTTTCCCCACGTGTGGGAGTTGTCCCCATGGTGCCAGGGGGCGAGGGCCATGGCCAGCAGCTCCAGCCCAACCCAATCACGCTCAGCCCCCAGCCCAACCCAGCCCCCAGCCCAATCCAGCCACTCTCAGCCCCCAGCCCAACCCAGCCCAACCCAGCCCCCAGCCCAACCCAATCACCCTCAGCCCCCAGCCCAACCCAGTCATGCTCAGCCCCCAGCCCAACCCAACCCCCAGCCCAACCCAGTCACCCTCAGCCCCCCCGGTGCCGCTGGGGATGCAGCGCCGAAGGCCCCGGGATGTTCCGGACACCCGAACCTCGAGAGGGGACAGGAGACCCCTCTGCTCCCCCCTGGCCTGGGGGTCCACTCCAAGCCCCTCTCTGAGCAGCACCCACCGCCCTCTCCTTGGGGAACAAACCACCAAAAACACATTCCTGTTGAATATCCCCATCTCTCACCAAACACCGAGATCACCCAAGGACTTTGCTGCTGGGGGGAATTCCCAGCCCAAAATAGGTGAGGCTTTTACTGCTGTTTATTACGAAGCCTTTTCATTAATTGACAAATGTATTTTCTTTAAGGGAAAGCTTTGGAAAACTGCCCCACAGACGCTGTTGTTTCAAGGCCGCTGTTCCAAACACGTCCTGAAATAAAATAATCATGGTGCTCTGCCACACTGCTATGGTTTATATTTATATAGCAGAGGGATTTGGTTTGAGGATACTTTGCTAAGGAATACTGTGGTTTTCATTCACTTTCTTTGGATATTTAAGTAAATAACCACAAATGCTTTCACTTGTTTTCATTGTTTTCTTGGTAGAGGATTGGCTGGACTAAAAGCCCAGCCATTGCATGGGCAGATAAATTGATTTATTTTGAACTTAAGAAAGTCCATGCCCCATCTGATTGCCAAGAGCTGTGCACCACTTGGGGTTCTGCAGCCAGAAAATTATGATTTTACTCAGGATTTAATATATTTTTATATATTTTATATCTACCTACACAGAATGTAGTCTCTGGCCTGCATCTGCCAGGGCACTGGGTGACATCCACACCGGGTCAAGAGGTGAAGAGAAGCAAGGAAAAATGCAAAATGCAGGAAGCAGACCCTGGAAATGGTACTGTCAGTTTTGGGAACCTGATTTCAAAATAATCCTCATGGTGGTGGCTGAGTAGGAGGTCAGTGAGACAGTGGTTGTTCCCTGCTCCTTGAAAACCTCCCTGTGCCATGGTTCCCTTTTGGATCAGGGGCTGGCAGAGGGTTTGGGGTGATGAGAGACAGAGTTACCTGCAGGGTTGGGGTGTCTGCAGAGGTGTTGTGCCCCTGGTACTGGGGTGCTTGGAGAGAAGGGGTTCCTGCAGATGTGGGGGCTGCTAAGGATGGAAAAGGGAAATGTCTGTCTTGGCAGTCCAGCCTTGCTCTCTAACAAACCCCCATCCCCCTGGGATGTGGAAGCCCCCCTGCCCCCCCAGCCAAGAGGGGCTGGGGCTGATGGGGCTCTGATGGAACCTCTCAGGAGGTGAGCACAGGTAAACCCTGCTCAGCCAGCCCTGCATCCGCCCGGCCCCGCACACGGCCGGCTCGGCAGGAGCGCTGGGAGTGCTGGATAAATAGCAGTGGGCGAGGAAGATCGCTTCTCAAAGGTCAGCGCTTCCTCCGCGCTGCTGTGAACTCGCCCACTTGGATCCCTGCTCCTCCCCAGGGCAGCATCCTCTGCCCCAGCCCCGCTCCCAGCCGCTGACCGAGCCCCAGGGCCGGGGGCAGAAACAGGTCCCCACCGAGCCAAGCTATTCCCAGCTTTGTCATCCGGCTGGGCAGCCACTAGAAGGGAAATTCCCAAGGCTGGACTGTCCTAGGTTATTTCACAAAGTCAGACAATCACGGAATTTGCTGAGTTGAGGGAGCAGGCAGCTCCCAGCCTCCTGCCCTTTCCTGCTCCACTAAATCACTCCAGAGTCCTCTCAAGTGTTTATTCTTTGAGAAAGCAATAAAAGAGGAGGAAACCCCAGAAGACAAACTCCCACCAGCCTGCCTTTGATTATATTTGATATTGTTTTATTTCTTAATGCTTTCCCACTGCAGGCTGGCTGAGGAGGGAGTGAGGGAGGGCCAGAGGGCAGGAGGAGACAGTGTTTGAAAGGGGTAAATGTACAAATTTTCCCACTGATATCTGTGGCTTAGGGTGGCTCCGAGAATGGGTATTGGGGTCCCCCAGTTGTCCAGGCTGTGAATTTGGGGTGAGCAGGAGCATCCCCGTCTCTGCTGGGGTGCCAGGGCACGGGGGCACGGTGGGCAGTGGGTGCTCCCCATGTCCCAGCCCCTCGATGGCCGAGGCAGAGGAGCAGCAGGGACAGGCAGGTGAGAATGACAGCACAGGCTCTGTCTGCCACACAGCCGGGCGGCACCGCTGTCAAACTCTGCGATGGGAAGACCTTGGAGGAGTTTTCCGTGTGCTCTGCGCTCCCAGAACCAGCCCTGAGTCCCCAGTTTGCCCGACAGGAACATTTCTCCTGTCTGCACGAGGCACCAGGAGCTGGGCAGGGGTGACAGCTGTGACACCCGGCGTGGCACTGGAGGGAAGGAGGTGAGAGGGAAGGCAGCGCTGAGCCGTGGCAGAGGCTGAGCATCCCCTGCTGCTGCTGGAACAGCTTCCATCCCGCTCGGAGCGCGGCCACGGGCTGGCCTCTGCTGTTCGCACCGGGAACAGCATCCAGCTGCGGCACGGCCCCCGCAGGGCTCTGCTGGCTTCCAGAGGGCCCGGGGATGGTGGCAGCAGGGACATGCATTTGGTAACCTGAGGGAGATGAGACAGCGTGGGAGCAGAGCAGCACACGGAGGGTCTGAACCGGTGGTGAGAAATGGGCCAAGGTGTGTCCCCTCCATGCAGATTTTTTTCCCCCAGGTTGTGTCCCGAGAGACCAGGGGATGAAGGGATGTGGGGGACAGGTGTCCAGGGCTGTGGGCACACAAACCAAACCTATCTGCTTTCGTTGGGAGCAACTCAAGACAACCAGAGGGGTCTCACATCCATGTGGGGGCTCATACAAAGCCAATAATGGGGAAAAGAATCCTGGAGAACCTGGACATTTAAGGAAGAAGTTAGAAAGACTAGAAAACCTTGGGCTGCAGCCTTGGGATAGGAGTGTGGAGCTTTTATGACACAAAAACTCTGAGGCTGTGGAAACTGGGAGCTTTTGTCCCAAGAATCCTTGTGACACCTCCTCTGAAAAGTCACTGGAGCTGATGCCAAGCTCCTGGAGCTCCTCCACAGGTGGGGGACCACCCAAAACACCATTCCCCCAGTTCCACCCAGTTATAGCACATCCCATAATACTGGCCCTTTCCACCTGTGTCCCTCAGCCAGGGCTGGAGATTTCTACTGAGGGGGAAGATCAAACCCACAGGATGCAGAGCTCCTTTCCCACAGGGAGCAGGAGCCTCTCAGCTTCACCAGCTCTCCCAAAACATGACAACAGGGTTGATGCCACATGTCACAGCCTCACTGGCACCTGGGTTTGTTAAGCAGCATCCTTGGGAAGAAAAACTGTCTGCCATGCCTTCTTACAATGTACCTGACTAGCAATACAGTCATAGAATGGTTTGGGTTGAAAGGGACCACAAATCTCATCTGCTGCTACAGGGTACAAGGCCAAGGAAAGCAGGGCTCAGTCTGCCCCTGAAAATCCTCTTTTAAATCCCCTGAAACCTTCCCTGCTGTGGTTTCTAGAGAAGCCTGATGCTGCTCAGATCTCCTGCAATGCTCCTCCACACCCAGGGACAGGACCTGCCCCAGCACCAGCCCCCTCCCAGCCTTGGGTGGGCAGGGAGCAGCAGGACCTTGCTGGCTCTGGGCTGCTGGGCACAGATCCCACCCTGGAGGTTTCATGGTATAAGAGGGAGGAACCTCTCTTGCTGGAATATCCCAGCCTTGGGCCCAGCACATCATACTGGGGGCTTCCAACACCCTGCACAGGATGGTCTCCCAGCACTGGGATACACAGTGCTGTGACCCCTCCCTGCTTTCCCTGGAATACAGAGCAGCCAGGACACTTCTGGCCAGGCTGTGGAGCCGTTTTCTCCACAAAAAGAAGTGCTCTGCAGAGCGTCTCCCCAGCAGTGATGCAACACCCTGTCGTTGCTGCCTTGGGGTTTTTTCGGTCATGTTTTTTGCTTCCTTATTGCCCAATGCTCAGCAGGGTTGGCACAGGTGGCAGTCACCCTCCTCTCTTCCCCTCTGTGGGCTTTACCATCCTGTCTGGCTCCTCCATGGAAAGACACATCCCACAGGACACAAGCTTGGAGCAGGATGCATGGCAGTGATGGTTTTTGTCAGCTGCTGTTTGTTGTTCTGTCCTTTCTCAAATGCAGGGAGCAGACCTGGCTCCTTGGCACAGGTCCCTGCTTGCCACCTGCACCTCACCCTTTGCTCACCCCTGAGTCACGGGCAGGGAACACCCCCACCCCTGGCACTGCCCATGTCGGGGTGTCTGTGCCCAGATACCCACCCTGGCACCTGCCGGGCTCTCCCTTCTCCACCCGCTTCCAACCGCAGCTTCAAAGGAGCCGGCAGGATCCAAAAGCTTCCTCCGCCCTCCTTTCTACCACGAACCAGCAGCAGATTTGCTGAGCACGAAGCTGTGGAAGGCAGAGGGCTGATGAGAACACGAGCTCAGCACCCAACAGGCATCAGTGAATCCAGGCTGCACCACCCAAGGTCGAGTTTAGCACAGTGGGTGTGCAGGTAAAAGGAATATAAGAGGAAATTGTAGTTTTGGATAGCAAGGCATAAAATTTCTGGTCCTGCCTTGTCCCAGCTGTAAATTCAGCTGGTGCTCGCCTAGAACCTGGAGCCAGTTGTGAATCAAGAATTTATTTTGTGGCAAAACCCAGGGCATAGTGTCCTGTACAGACCTCTCAGAAATACAGCCGTGCCAAACCCGATCTGCAAATGTCTCTCCTCAGCCCCCACAACCTGCCAGCACCAAGTCTCCCCCTCAGGGAGGGAATGTGAGGCTCCTGGAATAAGAACAACCCAGTGCTGCTGGTGATGGAGCAGGTGCAGCTCCCAAGGGGTGAGCTCCCCAGCCCCAGGATGAGTCAGGCTGTGAAAGCCGACAGGACCGGCCCTGCGGCCGCTGCCCGCTGCCCCAGCCCGGCCGTGCGTCACCGCATCCTGCCCGGCCAGCGGGACATGCCCAGGCCTGCAGAGCCTCAGGGCTGTGCCAGCCTGCACCGTGCCTGCCACGCTGCCTGGAGTGCCCACCCTTGGATATGGGGTCAGGGAGCCATGCCTGAGAGCCCTAATGATGGCCAGTTCTGTTGGTGATTGGTCCTAATAATGACCAGTCCTAATACCGAGCAGTTCTTACAGTGACCAGTCCTAATGGTGACCTGTCCCAATGGTCACATTCCAAACGGTCCTAATTGTGACTGTTCCTGGTAATGACCATTCCTAATGGTTACTAGTCCTAATAGTAACGGGTCCTAATAGTGGCCAGTTCTAATAGTGCCAGTCCTTGTGGTGACTGGTCCTAATAGTGCCTAGTCCTGAAAGCATCTGGTCCTAACAGTGATCAGTCCTAAGAGTGGCTGATCCTAATAGTGACCAGTCCTTATGGTGGCTGGTCTTAATAGTGACCAGTTCTTACAGTGGCTGGTCCCAATAATGACCAGTCCTAATACTGAGCAGTCCTAAGAGTGGCTGGTCCTAATAGCGACCGCTCTGATACTGACTAGTCAGTATAATAATAATAAGTAATAATAAATAGTCAGTTCTTATACTAACCAGTCCTAATAGTAACCGTTCCTAGAAATGACTGTTCTAGTGGTTTCCAGTCCTAATAGTAACTGGTCCTAATAGTGACCAGTTCTTCTAGTGGCTGGTCCCGATAGCGCCCAGTGCTGACAGTGCCGGTACCGGCGGTGCCGACTCCCAGCTCCCGGTGCCGCGGGGCCGAGAGCCGAGCCGGGCTCAGAGTCTCATCCCCCACGGGAGATCCCCGTAGATGGGACCAGCGCCCGCCGGGACAGCGGGAGGGTCCCGGGAGGAGACCCCGCCCTGGGACACGCCCCTGCCGAACCCCGCCCCGGGCACGCCCCCAGCCCCGCCCGGCCCAGGTGGGGGCGGCGGCGGCCGCGGGACCGGCACCGGGAGTGGCAGCGGGGGCAGGACCGGAGCGGGCCGAGGTGAGCGGGGCCGACAAGGGGAGCAGAGCAGAGCAGAGCAGAGCGGGGCGGGGCGGGGGTCCCGGTGCCTCCGCGCCGCTTCGCTCCGTGACCGCCCGGTTTGTTGCTGCTTTGTGAGCGCCGCGTCCCGCCAGCTTCCTCCTCCGCCCCGCGCCTCCAGCCCGGCCCGGCCCCGCGGGGCTCCCCGGGCGCTGCCCCTGCCCAGCCCGGCCGCTCTGTGGGGCGGGGGGCGCGGCGCGGATCCCCCTGCCCGGGCCGTGCCCCGCGCCCTGCCCGGCGCCTCCGGGGCGGATGGCGGGGGCCGGGCTGCTCCTGCTCCTCCTGCTCCTCCTCTCCATCACGGGGGAAGTGGGTGCGTGTCCCGACGGGGTGACCCGGCCGGAGGGAAAACCCTGCCCGCTGCCCGGCCGAGGCAGGGAGGAAAGCTCTAACCTACTTTCTGGCGCCGATAACCAGGCGGGCGGGTGGGTTTTGTTTGTGTTTGCTGGTTTTCCCCCTCCCCAGGTGAGCAGCCTGGACCCCGCAGGTGAGCGGCGGAGGGGGCCGGGTCCCTGACCCCGAGCATCCTCCTGCCCCCCCGCCCGCCGGGGCTTTGTTGTTGTAGCTGGTTTGAGGTTTGGTTCAGGGCTCTGGGACGCTCGCACGTGCTGCCTGTAGTGGCGAGTGCTGCCACCAGCCCTTCGCTGGCGAACAAAAACCCGTGCAGAGCAGGGAGGTCGGATCATCCTCCGTCCGTGCGTACATCCCGCCCGGAGCAGAGGGATGCTATGTGTGGGTATTTTAGTCGGATTTTTGCTGTTGGTCCTCCAGGTTTGGGACAGAGGGCTGAGGCTGAGCTCTACCCCATCCTACCCTGCCTTGCTGCCAGGCCAGCAGGGCTGGGTAGAGACTGTCCTTCCAGGCTTTCTGTAGCCAGGTTGTGGTGCCCACAGTGATCTGAGACCCTGCAGGTCTCGCTCAACCCCCCAGACCCACGTTCTGCAGGGGGAAGGGGACCTGAGAGGCTGCATTGTCACTGCTGGGTCCCTGTGGCAAGAGGAAGTGTCCGCCTTCTTCCCTAGCGTGGCGTCATCCTGCTCGCCACGAGGAGCCAGGGCATTCTGTTTGCACGTTCCCAGTCCCTGGATGGTTGCTGCTGGGGATTTCCAGGGTGAACTCATCATCCTGCTGCTGTTCTGGGTACACAGCCTCCAACCCAGCGGGGGAATTGGGGAGTGCAGCCCACCACAGTGCCATGGCTGTCCCGAGCAAGGAGATGCTGCCCACTCGGCTCCTTCCATTGTCCCTCTGTCCTTTTCCCAAGTGGGAAATAACCAGCTTGGAATTGTCGCACCTCCAAAATGAGCTGGAGGGTTCAACTGCAACTGAACCTGGGAGAAACCAGAGCTGTCTCTGCTTGTGCTACCCTGGTCAGCTCTGGCTTTCCATGTGGCTCCCTGGGCTCCCAGCTGCTGCACCTGGGCACTGCCCTTCCCAGCTCCTCTGCAGTTAATGAATGGGGTGATCAGCACCTTTTGCTGCTTGCTCACGTGGCAGGGCTCCTGCCAGCCCTGCTCCCTGTGCCATAAGTGGTGACCGGCTATCACTTCCCTGTCGTGGGGCTTGTCTGGCATCGCTGCAGCTGTGCTGGAGCACCTGGAGGCGTTGCAAGCCCCGGAGTGAGAAAGGGCAAACCACAGAGTGGGGTTTGACACCACAGCACGGCCCTGATGTAAATTCTGCGATACGGGGCCGAGCCTGGTATAGGCTCTCAGATGCACGTGTGAGCGCTCAGTGTGTGAGAGGCAGGAACAATAGATGCCTGTGGCTGCTGGGAGAGCAGCTCGGAGCTGGGGATGCGGAGCACAGGGCTGTGAATCCGGTGGGGAAGGGACTGCCTGGGTTGCCTCAGGGGGAATGCACTCGTTGGGATGCACTGGGGGACCTGGGGAATGTGGGCTGTGTTTGGGCTGGGATGCAGGATGAGCACATGGCTGTCCTCTGGGTCTGTGTTTTGTTCTTGGGTGCTGCTCCTGTTCAGCTCTTACAGTGAAGCTGAGGGATCCCCCAAATGCATCCTTATTCCTTCCCTTAGGTTGTTCTTGAGCTGAAAACGGCCCTTAGGACAAGCAGGAATCAGAACAGAGATCATTACCAAACAAAGTAGGAGACAGCTGATTGAGACCCAGCTGGTGGGGGAGTTGCAGAGCTGCCCACAAGCTGCCCACACAAGTGCCAAGCCTGGGGCTTGTGAGGCATTTCCACATTTCCCATGGGCATTGGGAGTCCTGCAGGGACCTGACCCGGAGGAGCGAGTGCAGGCTTGGTGCTGTCAGGGGCTCAGCACTGAAAGAGTCAATTGCTGAAAGCTGAAAATTAATTACTTAGATCTCCATGAACCCGCAAGTGATGGGATCATGAACTCTCCTCCTCTTGAGGAGCTTTTTACCTAATGACTTTGGTTTCTGCTGTCCTGCCGGGCTGTGAGATGTCTGATAACACAACAAGCTCCCAGCGGGGGTGGGCACAGTCCCTTTTAATTACAGGAATCCAGGAGCTGTGGTCATTTGGGGGAGTGCAGTGCTTTGAGTTATGGTCATTTCCTGGCCTCTGAGTCGGCCTGGAGAGCTCTGTGTGTGCTGGTGGGTATGGAGAAAATCCTTGTCCTTTTCCCACTTCATCACTGTTATAAAAAAACAAACAAACAAAAAAACCCAAACAACAAAAAAACAGTTGTTTGGTGGTTGCTCTCTTAATCAGGCATTTAAGGTGGAGAATGGACCCAGGGAGGACCCCAGACCAACCCTGCCCTCTGTTTGCCCATCACACAGGACCCCTGTGTCCCCCTCAATGTTGGGGACTCACACTCCAAGGTCAAGCACTGCACGGTGCTGGTCACATTAGCTGAGCACAGGACCGGGACAACCATCCCAAATAACTGCTCTGGGAGGGCAGGGGAGCAAATATTTATGAGGTTTGCATGTGAGGGCTTCCTCCTCCACCCTTGTCCTCCAGGAACTTAAAACTGGGAGAGGTGTGTGGGCTTCAGTGGAGAAGGAACCAACTCCCTGTGGAGCAGCAGTGGAGTGAGGGAGCCTTACAGTAGTGCAGTGCCTCAGTTTCCCCACTTACAAAATGCCACAAAGGAGTCAGAAAGCACAGAGGTGTCCCGTGAAACTGCAGCTGTCACTGCAGGGATGGTTTGTGCAGCCACAAGAGCAGGGTTGGTGCTGTGGTTGTACCCTGGGGGTGGAGGGAATGCAGGTAGTAACAAACCCACTTGATGCTGTGCTGCCAGAGGCTGCAGTGGGACATGGGGCAGGAGGGAGCAGGACAGTGCCCAGGGATGCTCCTTGGCCTTTTTCCAAGGCATTGGATGGGAGAAAGAAACCCACCAGTGTGAAGGGCACACAGTCTGTGTGCTGAATGTCCAGCCCTGTGATGAGTGGTGTGTGCATTCAGTGGATGCTCCTGCCTTATGGCCATCCCACAGGACCATCCCTCCCATCTGCAGGTGCCTTTTTCAGCTGCTGCAGCTCCCAGGAACCTCCTTTAGCAACCTCTGTTGGTTTGTTTTATTGATTTATTGCTTAGAAGTAGTATTTCCTGATGAGATTCCTCTGGTCTGACTGGCCCACGTGGGGCAGAAGAGATGTGGCCAGTGTCCCCCAAGATGCCCAGTGTGCCAGTGTTCCCCTCCCATGCCATGGGGCTGGCTTCACCCCCCATGTGTCATGCTGCAGCTTGTGCTGGGGGGCTGATGGAATTATTCCTGTAATTTGCCAGCCTGCAGGAACACCAGGCAGGGCTGGGAGTGACCTCCTGTTACATGTGAGCCCCAAGGCTGCACTCTGTGCCCCTGGGCAGCTGGGGGAGATCCCCAACCCTCCTGCCTGGCCTCAGCTCCTCCATGGAATGAGCAGGACATGTCATCAGAGCTGTGCTGTTGTCATACACCTTTTCCAAGGGTGATCACATAACCAGTTACTCTTGTACGTGGTGACTTCACTCAGTTCAGGCTCTCCTGGGCAGGACATGGAGGTGGCTCCTTAGAACGCAGCATCTCCAGCCCCTGTGCTGAGCTGCATGGCTTCCCTGTGGGTGCAGCACCCAGGGATGGGATAGCAGGCAAGGATGAAGGAGAGGCAGGAGGAGGATAAAGGTGGTTGAGGAGACCCCATTTCCAGCTCTTGGCAGCTGAGAGGCTGCAAAGTGTCTGGCTGGCAGAGGTCCATGAGATGCTGTGGTGGGAAAAGCATCACATTCCATAGGTACCAGTGAGTGTAGGATTCCCTGTGCTGGGCTTGCACTGTGTTGGATGGGGATGAGCTGTTCCCAGCTGGTCCTTCCTCTGCAGGGTGCGGGTCTGGGTGCTTCAGGCCTCCTGCAATCAGGAATGAAAGGAAGGAAGCTGAGGAGTGGCCCACCCACGCTTGGCTGCTGCTGTTTGGGAGGAGCACTGAGGCTTAGTGGAGTGTCTGGGGGACAGCCTCCAGCCCCTGCCAGCAGAGGGGTCACCATCCACAGCCCAAAGGGACACCACAAGGTCCTTTTCCCCTCTCCTCTGGGAGCTGCTGGCCCTGGAAAGGGAAAGAAGGAGGCTGCTGGTGTCCACTCAGGGCTCCCCCTTTGCACTGAGGCTGTCAGCACTTTGTACAAGGCTGTGATGAGATAAGGAGTCTGTTCCCAGAGCCAGGGAGCTGCAGCCAAGGGGGCTCGTCCTGCTGCCAGCCCAGGGCTCCTCTTGTCCCTGGGATGAGCCAAATTCCTGCACAGGGCTGAGCATCACCTCCCACTGCTGCATCCCACACAGCATGGGGGTGTTCAGAGCTCAGGGCAAGGGAACCCTCTGTAAATATGGGGCATTTCTGCCAGCCCTGTGCTACTCTGGGTGCCTTGGTGTGCTTTGAAACAGGCAGCAGGGGACTGGGGAAGTGTGCAAGCCCAGCCAGAGCCCTGGGACCAAGAGCTGCTGGAAGAATGAGTGTTCAGAGGAAGAACACAGGGAGGAGTGTCCCTTGCAGCCCCATTAACCTTTCATACAGAGAATTTCGCTTCGAGGAGGGAAGTGGGAGTGAACTCAGTAATGACCTGCAGCATGGGGATGGCAGGCACATGGCCTGCAGGCACACTGTCCCCTTCCCTTGGGTAAATACCGACCTGGGAGCCCTCAGCCCCTTACAGATGGCTGCACCATCATGTCTGTGCACTCTGTGTTGAAGCCAAGCTAAAAAGGAATTGGACTAGATTTGAGTAATTAATCAGTTCTTGGGTAAAACCAAGTTAAATCAATCCTGGTAGGCTGGGGGAAGAGGAAAAAGAGCTTTCCTTGTGTGTGCTGTGACCCTGCCTGTGGAGCAGCCCCCTCTGCACACTCACCAGTGGAGCTGCTGTGCTTCCCTCGCTCCCAGTGGGGACTTTGGCCCTTTGCTCTCCCCAGAGCCGTTGGGGTGACTCAAAGTCCCCACGTGCACATTCCTCACTTGGCTTGAGCTCCAGCTGAGGAAGGGACCAGTGGGCTGAGGGTCCCCACAGCCCCTGCAGCAGCACCCACCACACTGGAGTGCCTTTGCAGGAAGCAGAGAGTGGGTTTGTGCAGTGCTGTGGTTGGGGTTGCTGTGCTGTCAGGGTGTGTGGGGACATGTGGGTGGGTGGCAGTGGCACCCAGGGACCCCAGCCCAGCAGGCTGGGAAGCCTTTGGGTGTCAGCACTTGCTCTGCAGGTGGGTGGGGGTTGTTGTACTGGTAAGAACTAATGAGAGTGGGAAATGGCCTGTGGCTGGGATGTGGGAAATCCTGCACGTGGCTTTTTCCACCCGTTCCCGGCACTGCAGGCAAATCCTTCCCTCTCCATGCCCACAGGGATGGCATCACCCAGGACTGCTGGGGAGCAGGGCCACGTTCCTGCCCCCCAGCCCTTGCAGCAAGGAAGCCAGCCCAGGCTGCAGTGGTGAGCAGTGGTGTGAGTATCCCCATGTCCCTCCCTGTGGGCAGGGCTCTCCTTATCAGCCCAGCACAGCTCCCCCACCCACCGTGCTCTATCTCCCCAGCCACCTTCCTTCCTCCTGGGGCGTGCGGTGTTCCCAGCTCGGCCATTGCCCAATGTCCTTCCCGACACAGGAGGATGGGAGAGGATGTTCTAATGGTGGCGTGGGTGAGGTGTGTGCTGGCTGCCTGCACACCCCGGGGATCAGATGGGATCTCAGCACTCATCCATAGCCCACCTTCCTACCCCAGCCATCAGGGAGATGTGGATTTAAGCCCCTGTGGGTGTCCATGCTGTGATAAGGGCTCTGTGATAAGGGAGAGGACAGCTAGCCATACCTTCTGAGGCACAGGGGGCCTCTCTCAAGACTCTGAGTGAAACTCTGCATCTTGCAGTTTTGCTGTCCAGCTCTGTTGTGACAGGGTTGGGACACGTGGGGAAAAAATTGAGTTTTTTTTCTTTTTCTTCTCCAATAATCTGTTTTTATTTCAAGAGCTATTTGTACTTTGGCTCCTTTTCTCCAGACCTGAAACTCGAGACTGCAAAATGGTAAAAAGCTTTTTGAAAGGGAGCAGAAGCAGAAGTGCTGGGTCTCTGCTCGGGTGTGAGTCCGCAGGAGCTCAATGCTCAGAGCAGTTGCACAAATCGAGTTTCCTATCCAGAGCTCTTAATAACTGGGAGCACCTTTTAACACGGCTCCAGCCTTGAGAGAGACCTTTAACGTGCTTGTGAATCATTTATGGGCAGCAGCAGCAGCTCTCCCTGATGGGCTCTTGGGTGCCAGCAGCAGCTGCAGAGGCTGCCAGGGTGTGTGGGGGCTCTGTGGCATTGCTGGCCCCTTTCTCACTGCCCTGTGGAGGTGGAGAGGGAGGGCTGGGCTCATTGTGCTCAGGGTGATGGGTATGATGGATGCTCATGGGGGTCCCACTCCCTGCCCCACACCCTTGGGTGGCTCAGAGCTGATTTCTCTTCCAGCTGATCTGCACCAGCTGTTCAGCTGCAGGCATTGTTATTCCAGTAATGTCCCTTCCCACCGTGCCAACAAGCTTGAGGAGAGATCCCAATCCTTTTCCAACCAGGGCTGCTCTGCAGGATTGTCTCTGCTGTCTTGTGCTATGACTGTGCTTGGCTGTCCCAGTTCTGCTCTCCTGGCCTTGCTGATGGTCCCTTTGTGTTGTGTGTGTCCTGTGGTGACGCTTTGTGTGAACCACATCATTTTTTCCATCACTTTCTTCCTTGGGTGTGCTTCCTCTGCTCAGTGCTTGTTGTGATTTGCCCTGGTCACCTTTCTTGTGTCTTTTTAGGTTAAAGGCTCAAACCTTGTCCCAGTTGCTCCCCAGTGACCCCAGCAGCTCTGCTCTCTTGGGAAAGGGTGGGGCCTTCACCCCTCTGCTGCTGTTGGGGCACAGGCTGTGTCCCTCACTGCTGGATGTCAGGCTTTGGTGACCTTCAGTGCACAAGAGCTTTGAGAGGGGAGATGGTGATAGTGGGGATCTCTTCTCACCAGCCAGACCAGGTGGTTCTGCCTCCACGCCCTGCCCATTTATCTCTCCCTGTGGGTCAACAGTGGCAGCAGCCCCAGTGCATGGAGATCTTTTCCAGACTGAAGTGACAACGTGCTGCCCCCAGGACCCTTTTTCCAGCCCAAAGCACAGCTCCTACCAAGCTCAGGACATGTTTGTGGCTGCCAAGTGCTGTGCCTGTCACCCCCTGCTGCTGTGACCTGCCTTGTCCCCACAACAGGGCATGTGCTCAGCCATCCCCCCCATGCCAGCGCCGCACGTCGCCTCTCACTTCCTTTTTCTGTCCCTGGGACAAAGCCAGCACGTCCACCCTGAGTGTCCCAGGGTTGGGCTGAGGCTCCCTGGGGACCCACAGCCCAGCTGTGCCCTGCAGTGGGGTGGCTGATGCCAGGGCTGCCAGACAGGGAGCTGTGCTCATGGTGGCAGAGCCCTCCCTGCCGGGGCTGCGGGGGGTGACAGGGACCTGTGACCACAGGGGATCTAGAGCTGTGGCAGGCAGTCTCTGCATGGAGGCACTGTCTGGCCTGTTCCCACACTGAGTGTGCCAGCTCCAGAGGGCTTGGGTGCCAGCACCAGGCACGTGGTGAGCTGGAAAACACCTTCCCCCTTCCCAGCACCATCGCTGGGGATTTCTCTGCCTGGCACAGGATAAGGCTCCTGGTGGCTCAGGATCTGTGCTCAGGGGGTGAGTGCTGCCTCCAGCCTGTGCAGCAAAGGAGCCTTGAGCCCTCTGGGGCTGCTGCCCTCCTCCCCCTCACACTCAATGCCAAAAGTGCCAAAGCACAGAGCCGTGACAAGCGCTCCGGCCGCGCCGCGTGACCGTGACTGGACAGCAGGTGCCCGGCGGGCTGTGCCAGCTCCCCCGGGACTGAGTCACCCCAGGGGAGGCCAGGCCAGCCCTCCCTGCCTGGGGAGCTGTGCGAAGGGAGGAGGACTTTAAACATGCTGCAAACCTGTTTTGCTGGGAAGCACAGAGATCTGGGGCTGTCCAGGATGTGATGGGAGCAGTTGGGGATGGGATTTTGGGATGGGGGTGTGAGAGTTTGGCTGCAATTTCTGTGCTTCAGGCTGTGCTGGTTCTCAGCACTCAGAGCCATTCCCCAGAGCTGGAGAAGGATGAGGGTGGCCCAGGGATGGCTCTGACCCCAGCATGTTCCCATTCCCAGCTCTCCAGAGCAGCTGCCATCTCGGGCTCGTTGCTGGCTGCCCTGGGAGGAAAACAAACAGAGTCTCCAGCTCACCAGTGGCACGGAAAGTTTTACTTGCTGGAGCTGGCACTCTCCCAGTTTAGCAGCTATGAAATACCCAGTGAGGCACTTGTGTTCCATGCCTGCTCTTCCTGGGTGTCCTCCCAAGAGCTTTGCCTGGCAGCACCAGGGGAAAACTCTGCTAGCCCCATGCTATTCCCTCCCACGGAGCATTGCTGTAAATGGCTTTTCCTCCTCCTGCTGCCCTGTACCAGCAGCTGATCCCTGTCCCTGGTGTCCAGCCACCTGCAGCCCTGTCCCCAAGGTCTAGGGAGCACTGAGCTCAGCTCTCCCTCTGCCAGGATGCTCCTGCAGCCCTTGCCTGCTTTCCCATGCGTGATTTTTCATCACAGCCTCTCCCTGCAGGAGGAATTGGGCCATGTCCCAGGGCTCCCGTGCGTGAAGGACGGAGGCAGAGGAAGGCTGCCCTGGGTGTTTGCCATCACTGCACAGGATCCCTGTCATTCTTATGAGGTGAGGAAATGCCTGTGGGGACCAGCACTGGCTGGGCCCACAGGGGAAATCTGGGAGTTGATTGCTCCCAGCTTTGGTGCTGGAGAGGGAGCCCAGCTCCTGTTTTAATGCAGGAGCAGAAGGCTGTCACATGGCCCAGGAGCTGATGGAAGGCAGCAATCCCAGCAAGTGCTGCCAGCTCCAGGCTTTCCCATCCCTGGGGAGCTGCTTCTGGACTCCTGCATCCCCATGAAGCTGATCCCTTGAGCACCCCATGCTCCTTAAGCCAGGCTTGTGGTGTGGTCTAAGGGGAGGGTCATGTTCAGGGCTCTAAGTGCTAAGGGAGCTGCAAAAGTGTCCCTGTGCCTGACTCTTGCTTTGGGAATGAGCTGCCCATGGGATTGTCTTGCAGAGGGGGCTGGTGGGATCTCAGTCACTCATCTGGTTCTCAAGTGATGTTGCTTAAGAAGCACAGAGCTGTAGGAGTCTGGTCACTGGGATCTTGGGCAGGGAGAGAAACCAGGCCTGTGGATCCAGCTGGTGTCTTGCAGGCAGTGGCACTGTGCAAACGTGCCAGGTGACACCATTCCCATGGCTGTGGCTGTCCTGGGAGACAAGAGATGCTTGTGACACCTGTGTGAGTCCCCTGGGCACTGGCACATGGTCAAGGAGGATGGGAAGAGGTCAGAGAGGGCTGTGCCTCCCTTTTGATTGCCCTCGTACCCCTAGGAGGATCTGGGACTTGTTCTCTTGCACTTGGATGAATTACTTTTCCTGCAAAGCCCTGCCTGGTAAAGCTGGCTGCAGGGACCCTCGGGAGGGGATTTCTTGAGGAATTAACCACATGTTGGCTGTTAAGCTTCCCTCTCCTTGCACATGGTGCCAGGGAGGATTCAGTCTCCCAGCCTGGCGTGTGCATGCATGTGCCAGAGGGGAATGTCCTGCATCTCCCCTTCATGGGGCATCCCAACACATGGCGGGTCCATGTGGGAGCTGTGATGCATGTGGGGATATGGATTAGGTGTTTTCAGACCTTTTATATCCTCCCTCTTCCCACTGTGCCCTTGAGGGAGGAGCTCCTTGCAGGCATCCCCTCAGTCTCCCTCGGATCCCTTGCCACACTGGGAGGGCTAGTGTTCCCGTGTGCTGCAGCTGTGTGCCATGCCCTGGCTGGGCTTGCTGGGATTCCCCATGGTTCAGAGGCACATGGTCAGGCTCATCCTGGTGGGGTGTGAAACCTGGGTGTCCCACAGGCTGGAATGATGGGGATGCTCTGACCTGGTCACTGTTGTCATCCCTGCCCTACTCCCAGCAGGTGAAGGGGTGGTGTTGGTGGCCCCAGGAGACTGGGAATGAGTGGTTAATATAAGCCTTCCCATCAACCCAAACTCAGGCATGAAATGTCGGTTTTGGGGCTGCAGCAGCTGGGTTCGTGATGGCAAGGTGTCACCAGCACAGCCAGGGACATGGGGGGCTCAGTCTGGTGACGTCCCACTGGTGAGGCCCCATCTCCTCCTGGGACCCAGCCTTTCCTCACACACCAGCTCCTGGGGGAATACTTCTCCCCCTGTGGCTGACTCCTGCACTCTGCCAGCCTGCCGACCACCACCGGCCCAGGATGTCAGCCGGGGACAAGAACGGGGGCAGCCGCTCCAGCAGCAGCCGCCTGCAGAGCAAGAAACCCCCCAACCTCTCCATTGTCATCCCCCCCCGGGAGGCAGAGGAGGACACTGCCCACAAGGAGGTGAGTGGTGGAGCTGCGTCCATCCCACACTGGGCTCAGGGGGCTGCCAGGTGCCACCCTGTCCCTAATGTCCCTGCTGTGCCTTCCAGCCCTCCAAGGTGCCCATCTACCGCAAGAGCAAGAGCCTGCAGGAGCCCCGCCCGGAGCGCCGGCCCGGCTTCCGCCGGCAGACATCCCTGTCCCAGAGCATCCGCAAGTGAGGGCAGAGGGGCTCCAGCCGTGGCTGGGTCACTCAGAGGGGGCCATGTCAAGACATTGTGGGTGCTGGCAGAGGACTTGGGTTGGGGTTGGAGAGGTGTGCCTCAGAAGGGAGTGCAGAACTCACTTTCCTCACTCCGCTTTGACCCATAGCCAGCTCAAAACTGCTCTGCTGCAGGCTGGGCTGAGACACCCCAACTGCCTGCCAAGGGGATGCCTGGGTGGAATGGTGGTACCTGGTGTGGGGGTCCAGCTGTGTGACAGCTGTGCCCACCACGTGTGCAGGGGCACCGCGCAGTGGTTCGGCGTCAGCAGTGACTGGGAGGGGAAGCGGCAGCAATGGCAGCGCAAGAGCCTGCAGCACTGCAGCATGAGGTACGGCAAGCTGAAACCTGCCTATCGCGACATGGAGCTGCCCAGCCAGGAGGTGCCCTCCTTCCAAGCCACCGAGTCGCCCAAACCCGCCAAGATGCCCAAGGTAGAGCTCGGGGTGAGGAGGGTGCCGCTCCCAGCCTTGCTCTCCCAGCGCTGACGCCTCTTCCCTCCCGCAGATCGTGGACCCGCTGGCCAGGGGCCGTCCCTTCCGCCATCCCGACGAGACCGACCGTCCCCACACGCCCCACCACGTCCTGCCCCCGCTCACCCCCGGCGTTGTGTCCTTGGCGTCCTTCAACAGCATCCGCTCGGGCTACGGCCGCCTGCCCCGCAGGAAGAGGGAGTCTGTCGCCCACATGAGCTTCAAGGCGGCCGCAGCCCTTCTCCGTGTGAGTTTTGGGAGTGTGGGGGATCATCTTCCTGAGCTGGGTTTCAGTTCTGTTCTTCACCCATCATCTTTGTTTCTTGGCAGTTTGCTTTGCATGGAGACTGCTGTCTCTCCAGGGTGGGTTTGAGGAGGGAGATTGGTGTTTTAACCTGAGACCTACTTAGAAGTAGAAGTTTTGGTGAAAATTGGACAATCTGAGAAAAAACTATTTCTGGGTTCCATTGCTGAGGGACAAGGAAATCTCTCCAGCAATTCTCCTACTCCTGAGGAGCCCTGGGCAAAATTTGGGATAGGTTTGTGGGTATGAGACCAGATGAATTCAGAGGTCACTTGTCATGCTGACTAACATGGCCATGGTCCAGTGCAGCTTCTGAGGAGCTAAAGGCAGCATCTTCTGCCAGTTCCTCCCCACACAAGGGGCTGGGATTGGGATTTAATCCTTGCCACTTGGCTTTGGAGAGGGAAGATCTGAGAAACCCTCAGTGCTGCAAACACTGAGGGCTTCTGGCTGCTTACCTTCATTTGCTTGCACTGCCAAAGGGGCGCTCTGTCCTGGAGCCACTGGCTCCCAAGCAAAGGAGCAAGAGGAGTTTCCTGTACCCCAGCTTCATGGACGAGGACATGGTGGATGCTGCTGATACTCTGGACTCGTCCTTCTTCAGTAAGGCAAGCGACATTCCATACTGGCTGCTGGAGCTGGGGCGTGTCCTAGTGCCTTGCACAGGGGCTGGGTGTGGAGCAGGGCTCTCACAAGGACCCCTGTGTTGGCACTCCACCCAGTAGTGGTGACAGTGGCTGCTGTGCCCCAGCCTTGGTGATGGCCCTTGGCTGTGACAGGGAATGATGTTGCCATCTGGGCACATTTCACACCCTGTGATGGGCCATTAGTGGGGTGTCATTGGGGGTCACCCACTCCAGGGGGCTTCTGAGTCATCACACGTGTCCAAAGGACACATATCCATCCCCTTTCCAGATGGACATGCACGATGAGACATACTCCATGCCCGATGACGTCTTTGAGTCTCCTCCTCTATCAGCCACGTGCTTACGCATGCACCAGGTGGGGGAGGATGCCAGGGTGTCCCCCGAGGTGGAGCAGCCCACCCCGTGAGTACCAGCCCTCAGCAGATGTTGTCCCTGGGGCTGTTGGCAGGGCAATGTCCCCAGCCCTCCCTGCCATGGGCACCAGGCTCTTAGGCCATCCTGATCCTGAGAGAATGGAGGTGCTCAGAGCTTCATCTCAGGGCATTCTCAGGGCTCTGGCCATTGGATGTTTCTCAGCTAGTCCTGTGATGGGTTTCTCCTCTCTCCACAGGCGGGAGGGTGTCCGGCTCACTTCAGTGCCGGGCAGCGCGGGTCCGGCTCCGCGGCGGGGCAGGCGCATCGCCTCCAAGGTCAAACACTTCGCCTTCGACCGCAAGAAACGCTACTACGGGCTGGGGGTGGTGGGCAAGTGGCTGAACAGGACGTACCGGCGCAGCCTGAGCAGCATCGTGCAGTCCCAGCTGGAGATCACCGACAGCCACCGGTGAGGGGCACACCCCGGCTCAGATGTGTGTTCCCTTCAGTGCCTGGGGATCAGGCTTTGGGGGACTGCAGTGTCCCTTTGCCCTGCCATCTTTGACCAGCTCAGTTTTGGTCCTGTCCCTGCAGGCCGTATTTCACGTACTGGATCACCTTTGTCCACATTCTCATCACCCTGCTGGTCATCGGCACCTACGGCATTGCCCCCATTGGCTTCGCCCAGCACGTGACGACAGAGTTAGTAAGTTTAAGAGCCATCTTTTGGGGGGGACTGTAACCACCAGTGTCCCATGGTGTCATGCTCCCTGTGAGGACTGGGAGCACCTTGTGGGGCTCCAGCATTTGAGAGGCTCTGTGAAATAGGCAGGGCAAGGGGACAAGCAGCACTGTGTTGCAGCAGGATATGTGGTGGGAGCAGAGCTGTTCCCCCTCCTGCCTTGCTGCTGGGACCCAGCAGCGCTTTCCCTCAGATGAAGAAGCTGCTCAGCTCCTTTTGAGTGGAGGGAGACAGGGGTGCAGTCCCTCAACACTCTCCCCTTCAGTGGGAGCTCACCCTGGCCTCTCTTGGCAGGTGCTGAGGAACAAGGGTGTCTATGAGAGTGTCAAGTACATCCAGCAGGAAAACTTCTGGATCGGGCCCAGCTCGGTAAGGACTCTGCCAGACCCTTGGCCTCTGGTCTCATGCTCTGCCCTCTGCTTCCCCTGCCCTGAGCTGAGGGGTTCTCTGAGATGCTTCTCTCCTCAGGGGGGCAGAGCTTGACCTCACTCCAGCCTGCTGTCCTGGGCCCCAATCCCCCTGGGACATTTGGCATCGCAGTGGGATGGTCCTGCCTTCTCTCCACTGGGATGACAGACCTGTGTCTATTGCCTGTGGACACCCCTACCCATGCTAAACTCTCCCTGGGGATGGCTGGAGCGAAGGGAGGTGCACAGATAAAGCATCTCCTGTACTGGCATCTCCCTCCCAGATCGACCTGATCCACCTGGGAGCCAAGTTCTCCCCCTGCATCCGGAAGGACCGGCAGGTGGAGCGGCTCATCCAGCGCGAGCGGGACCGGGAGCGTGGCTCCGGCTGCTGCGTCCAGAACGACAACTCCGGCTGCATCCAGACCCTGCCACAGGACTGCTCGGTGCGTGGCCCTGCCCTGGGAAGGGCTGGGGATCCCTGGGGAAACCACCTCAGCCCTGCACTGCTCCAGGGCAGGATGCATGTGGGGTCAGAGCTGAGCATTCCCTGCTGCATCCTCAGTCTCTCCACGCTCCCTGCAGGAGACGCTGGCAACATTCATCAAGTGGCCGGGCAGCAACGCGCCAGCCATGGGCTCAGGGGAGAAGCGGACCTCGGGGGCTGTGTGTCACCAGGACCCCAGGTAGAGTGGGGGTGGCCTGGTCACCTGGCTGTGTGTGGGACACAGCAGAAGGGTCTGCATTTCCAGCTTGGATGCCTTGAATTCTCTTGTCTGAGGGGATGGGGAGACTATTGCGCTCTATGGGAGAGTGATAAAGAAGAGGGAATCAGTGAGGAAACTGAGGCAGGGCCTGTCCTAAACACAGGCAACTGCAGGTGATGCTGTTGTGTTGTTCTTGGCCCTGTCCTGCTGGGATGGGAACATCCATGGGCATCGGTGGGGTTGTCCAACAGCTCTGAGTTCTGCAGAGTTCAGCTGCAGGCGGAGCTGCTGTGGGGTGTTGAGGGACTCCCACTGCTGGGCAGGATCGAGGCAGGTCCCAGAGCTGTCAGTGCCTGAGGGGGTTCCTGATCTGCAGGGGGAATGTGTTGGGGGGACCCACCTGACTCACCCCCCTCCTCCTGCCAGGACATGTGAGGAGCCAGCATCCAACCCGCCCCATGTGTGGCCAGATGACATCACCAAGTGGCCGGTAAGAGCCCAGTGCCACCACCAGCTGGGGACTCCATGGTGGCCAGCACAGGACTGCACAGACAGCCTGGGGCCAGACTCTGACCAGGGCTCCTTTCCCTCCTGCTTCTAGATCTGCACCTATGAGACCAAAACCAACCACACGGGCTTTGCCCACCTGGACTGTGAGATCAAGGGCAGGCCCTGCTGCATCGGCACCAAGGGCAGGTGGGTCATGCCAAAGGGGACGCCTGGCTTGGCTCTGCCCTCTGGTCTCCTGCCTCGTGTTGTCCCATCAGTGTCCAGAGATGTGCCTGGGGGGAGAGGGAGGTTACAGGGCCTCGAGGGGTGGGAAGCACAGTGGCAGCAGGGTGGGAGCAGAGGGGGATGCTCAGGAGCATCCTGAGTGTGCCCTGCCCCCAGCGAGCCCCCTCCTGCCCCCTGCCAGCTGCGAGATCACCACGCGGGAATACTGCGACTTCATGCACGGCTACTTCCACGAGGAGGCAACGCTCTGCTCGCAGGTGAGCAGGGCCAGGGAGCATGGCAGGGCATGTGGGATGCAATGCTAGCAGCAATGCTGATGCCAAGGGGCTGTAGAGTATCCTGCAAGGAATGGCATGGTTGGGATGGGCGTGAGCAGGGGCGAAGCAAAGTGCAGGGACTTGCCCAGCTATTGGCTGGGCTCCTGCTGCTGTGCCCACCTTGCTGGTGTGGGGCAGGATACAGCAATGTGGGTGCCCCACACCATCCAGAATCCCCTCACAGCCATGTGGCATCATTGGCAACCCATCCCTGTGACTCATCCTTTGTTCCCTGTGGCTCTGGGGATGACCCTGCTGCCTTTGCAGGTGCACTGCCTGGATGAGGTGTGTGGGCTCCTGCCCTTCCTGAACCCGGAGGTTCCTGACCAGTTCTACCGCCTGTGGCTGTCCCTGTTCCTGCATGCTGGGTGAGCCCCATAACCCCAGGGATGGGGGAGCTGGGGACTGGACCCCATCAGGATGGGGTGGGAGAGAAGAGGCACTCCCAGGCTACAATGACAGGTGCCCTCAGTGGGGGTGTTTTGTGAGCTGTCTCGTGCCCCAGGGGGTCTCTAACACAGGGTCTCTCCCCCAGCATCATCCACTGCCTGGTGTCAGTGACATTCCAGATGACGGTGCTGCGGGACCTGGAGAAGCTGGCAGGCTGGCATCGCATCTCCATCATCTTCATCCTCAGTGGCATCACGGGCAACCTGGCCAGTGCCATCTTCCTACCCTACAGGGCAGAGGTGAGGGTCTGGGAGCTCTGTTCCAAATCCTGTCAGCTGCCAGGGACCATCCCCATCCTGGGCAGAGGTTTGGGGAAGGGGCTGGAGCAGAGATTCTCACCCCCTGGCAGGTTTGCTGCAGGGAGAGGGGGAGGGGTGTCCCTGCCCCACGTGTGGTGCTGTGTGTGTCACATGTCACCACGTGTCCGTGAGCGTGCAGGGTCCCTGGGCAGGCAGATGGCTAATCTGCTGCCAGCCAAAACCTGTCAGCCTTGAAATGAGATCATGCCAAGGGCCCTAATTCCCCCAGGGTGTGCCAGGATGGGGCTGTGGTCTGGGAGGGGGTGATGCTGTTTGGCTGCTGAGTCACACGAAGTATCAGCTCTGCCAAAAAAGCACCACCCTGCTTCCCTCCTCATCCTCCTGTGCCAGGGCTCGTATCTCTGAGCCCCATGGAGGATCCTGCACAGGGCTGCAGGAGCCAAATGTGCTTTGCTAGGGGAGGAGGTGATCCCTGGGGGACATGGGGTGTGTCTGAGCTGACACAGTGTCCAGCTCTGACTTCCCCCATCCCTGCAGGTGGGCCCTGCTGGGTCCCAGTTCGGCTTACTGGCCTGCCTCTTCGTGGAGCTCTTCCAAAGCTGGCAGGTGCTGGAGAAACCCTGGAAAGCCTTCCTCAACCTCTTTGGCATTGTCCTCTTCCTCTTCATCTGTGGCCTCTTGCCCTGGATCGACAACATCGCTCACCTCTTCGGGTTCCTCAGCGGGCTCCTGCTGTCCTTCGCCTTCCTGCCCTACATCACCTTCGGCACGGTGGACAAGTACCGCAAGCGGGCCATGATCATCGTGTCCCTGCTGGTCTTCGTGGGGCTCTTTGCCTCCCTGGTGGTGTGGCTGTACGTGTACCCTGTGAACTGGCGCTGGGTGGAGTACCTCACCTGCCTGCCCTTCACCAGCAAGTTCTGCGAGAAGTACGGGCTGGAGCAGGTCCTGCACTGACCCTGCTGGCACACGCGATGTTTGCCGTGGGCTGGGTCCTCCCCAGCCTGTGGGAGATGGTGGTGGCTGCTCCAGGATGGGGCTCCATCCTCAGGGATGGTTTGGGGTACCCCTTGCTCAATGCTGGGGGTGCAGGGCTGAGCCAGCCCTGCCTTGAACCCCTTTGGGGCTCCCTCCTGATGCTGGAAAGCCGTAACTGGTTTGGGGACTGACTCTGGCTGCTGCCTGTGTGGGGAAAGGGCTGAGGGAAGTGGGAGTTTGGTGTATCCATGGCCAGGCTGGACTCCCAGCCCTGGGGTGAAGTTGCTGAAGTCTCCAGCCTGTGCCCCTGCCTGCCTGGGGCTCTGTCCCACCTCAGTGCCCTGCAGCACTGCAGCTCATACTGTGAACACAACCCCCTTTTTGCAGGGGCACTCTTTTTTATCCACAGCTCTTTAGGCCCAGGGTTTCCCCATTTGGGGCTCCCTGGAGTCTCTGTCGTGGCTCCAAGACGTTCAGAGCTGTACTTCAAAGACATTTTTCAGTCCTGTTCCCCCTGAGGCCCCTAAGGAGGCTTGTGCCTTCCCGCCTGGCTCCTCACTGGATGGAGAGGCAGGACTTGGGACAGGGGGCTTTTCTTTCCCTTATTTCAGTGAAATTCTCTTTTTGGAAGGGGAGGAGTGGCAAGGGCCACATTTGTAGTGCCATGGTGGGAGGCAGACATGGAGAAAAGCCCCTGGGGGGCTCATGTGGCTGCTTCTGGAGCCCACAGATCATTCTGGAAGCTGTTGGTGCTCCCACCTTCTGCCTTGAGTCCCTGCTGTTTCCCCTTTCCCTTTTTCAAGTGTGGAGACCCAGGTAGCCCTCCCTTCCTCCAGTGGTGCTGGGCAGATGGAGAAGTGCAGGATGGGGCAGTCACCTTCCCTCTTCCCTGCCCATTCCCACCCGCCCCCAGCCCTGGGCTGCTCTCCCCAGCATCTCCTCTCCTTCCCACCAGCCATGGCACGAAGGCAGGTCCTTCCTGGGGTCCAGGTGACCCCTCTGGGCTGGTTTGGACCCAGGCTGGTGCCAGGCTGTCTCTGCTCTGAGATGTGTTGCTTTGGTGCTGGAGGCCTCAGTGCTTTTAAATGGGGGCAGGTGGGAATGCCCCAGGTAGGATGTCCTGGGATGAATATTCAAGGGCTGAGAGCCTGTTTCCCTTCTCTACAACCACTTGCTGAATGAGCCCAGGAACATCTGTATCCGTCCCTGCATCCTCCCTCCACCCTGGGCCAGTTTTCAGCCCCCTCTGTCCCTCCAGTTGCTGCTCCAGCCAAAGACAAACACCTCACCTCATTTGTCTCTTTTTGATACTTTTTTTAAAAGCTGTGGGTTTCCCCCCCTTAATAAATTTCTACCTGTATTTAATGAGATGCATGAGGCCTCTTCTCCCTTCTTGGGCCTGGGGATGCAGCATTTCTGTGGGGTTCTGGTTGTTTTGGTGATGGCTGGTGTGGCAAGGAGACAGGGCAAGCTGGGGGTGGTGCCCTGATGGGCCACTCAAACCCCTCCCTGGGAGGAGATAGGGTTTGGAGGGTCTCAAGCAGAAGGAGAAGCCAAACACTTGGATCCATGGAACCTCCTGATCCTGCCTGAGGGCAGAGTCACCCCTGTCTTGATCCCCACCCTTCACTGAACGACCTGAGGCTGGATTTGCCTCTTCTGCCTTGAGGATGAGGTGCCCCAGGGAGCCTGGATTGCTCCCCTGATACCAGCTGCTGCCCTTCCTTTGGCCACTGTGGTGAGGTCATGATCAGAGCAGGGCAGGGACATACACAGGCTGTGTAGAAAATCATCACCACATCTTTATTTGCTGCTCTCCAACAACCTGAGTTGTTTGCAGAAGGCTTGTCCTGGGCTGGTTGTGGGTCTGGGACAGGGAGGACCAAATAGTTTGGACTGGTTCCCTGGGAAGGCTCGGGAATGTGCTCCAAGGGGTCTGGAAGGATGTCTGTGGGCAGGGAGTGGCTGCCAGGGCCCCTCACTACTCTGGGGGCTGCTCAAGGAGGGCTTGGCCATGGTGTGCTCCACTCGTGGTGGTGCTGATGGTGGGAGGAGTGCCAGGCTGGGGCATGTGTTTGCAGGGGCTCTGCTGGGTGTCTCAGCAAACTGCAGTGCCCTCAAACCAGCAGAGCCCCCAGCCATTCCCAGGGCAAAGCCTTTCCAGCCCAGGGGGCTCATGCAGCCCACCCAGACCTGCCAGCACAGCCCTGGCTAAAGCAGAGCCCAGGGATTTGGTGTTTCCAGCAGGAATTTCTGTGCCCAGCCCTGCAGGGATGGGATGGGGCCAGGCTGATGTGGCAGAGGGATAGCTGTAGCCAGGGCCAGCCAGGGAAGCTGGATCACAGTGGTGGGAATGCAGAGCAGTCACAGCCTCTCAGCCCCAGGCAGGGCAGCGCAGAGGGGCCTCAGCAGCCGCTGTTCCTGCGCATGAAGGCGTGTCCCTGCACGGCGTGCTGCATCTCCACGAAGGCCAGCTCCCCCACGGTTACCTCGCAGGGCCCCAGCGCCTCGAAGCCGCACTTCTGGTAGAAGGGCACGAGGAAGTGCTCGCACATGAGCAGAGCACGGCGGGCGAAGGGCAGGCAGCGCAGGTGCTGCAGGTAGCGCCACATGAGGATGGAGCCCTTGCCCTGCTGGCGCACGGTGCGGTGCACGGCCAGCACGTGGATGTGCACGGCCGAGCCCTGCGGCTTGTGCAGGGTCAGTGCTGCCTGCCAAGGGGGAAAAACTGTTAGCTTCTCTTAGTTCCCAGGCTCTGGCAGTGCAGAAAGTGGGAAGGACTGGGACGTACCTGGCTGAGCCTCTCCTGGTCCCAGAGGGAGCCGATGATGAATGCCACGAGCCGCCCTTCCTCAAACCAGCCGAGGGACAGCTCCGGGCACAGGTTCAGGAAGTGGCGGATCTCATCCAGGTGCAGGGGACAGTCCCCAGAAACCGATATAAAGGCTGGAGGGGGCAGTGGTGATCACAGTGAGAGACACAAAGCACACCCAACCCAGAAAAACTCCCAGCACTGATGTAGGGGAGGGAAAGTGGGATGAGATGGGGAGAGATGGTGTGTGCCCTGCTGCCTGCTTAGGTCTAAAGGAGTTCTGGGGGACACAGGTGGTCCAGGGAGCAGTTCTGCTTCTCCAAAGGCAGTTACTTCCCATGGCCCAGTGACCAACTCCTAATTCTGCTCATTCAGCTGCTGCTGAATTAAACCCTCTGTCTCAGCATCTCCTTGCAAAGGACAGAGAAATAGGCTGGGTGAGGGAAGCTATGGTGAAGGAAAGGGGGGAAGGTTGCACCTCAAAGTGCCCCTGGACAGTGGGAGGTGGAGTGTGGTGTCCTTCCTCCCATTTCCCCTTTTCCTACCGTGTCTTTCACAGGTTTGTTTTGAGAGAGCTGCTCCTCACTCACCTGGTCCTGCTCAGCATCACCTCCCACCATCCCCTCCCCAGGGTGAGCTGGGGCCGTGGTTCTCCAGCTCAATAACCACAGCTCCTCCAACCTCTCTGGGGAGCCCGTGGTGGCCTGGCCACAAGTCACGGCCACTGCATCCCACCCCCGAGGGCACGCGTGGGGAAATCGCTATCACAGGGAGCACAGGAGGCTGCAAACAGAACTGCAAACACACGCAGAGGGATCCAGCCGATGCCTCCGGAGGCTCTCCCGGTGCTCCTTACCTTCGCGCTCGATCTCGAACACGCTGACGGCGTCCTCGGGGCTGAGGCAGCGGAACTCGCTGGCGGGCAGCGTGTGCCGGCGCTGGCCCCCGGGCGAGCTGCGGGGCGACCGCAGGTGCACCGGCTTCAGGAAGGGCAACGCGCTGAGCGCCGACATCCTCCTCCTCCTCTTCCTCCTCTTCCTCCTCCTGCTCCTCCTGCCTGGCTTCCCACCGCTCCTCTGCTCGGGGCAGCCCCTGGCGGCTCCCACACTGGTTATTCCAGCCAAGCTCCTCCAGCCCTGCTAGCCAGCGGAGTATCTGTTGGTCACAGACTGCGTTAGGCTGCTTGTCCCCCTTTTCCTATGGATCTGTGTGTGTGTATACAGCAAATACCCGCCCACAGTGACTGCGGCTGCTCTCCTGTGAGCTGGGGACACAGGAGGCTGGCACTGAGCTGAGCAAACCCCGGGGACCAGGGGGACACAAGCACAGTGATCCAGGTGGTGGGACAGAGCAGGGAGAAGGGCCAGAGCTGTTAGAGCTGGAGCAGGTGAGGGGCTGAGCATCCTGCCCAGCACTGCCCAGCCCATGACAGCAGTGGGATGGGCAAGGGAGCCCTGGAGAAAGTCCAGCTGCTGGCCCGGGGACAGGCAGGGTGGGATGTGCCTGTAGGAAGCCAAGAGCTGTTAAACAAATATCTGTCTGTGTGAAACTTCGCTGTGATGCTCTGGTGTTTGTGGAACAGCACAGCTATGCTGGGATAAGAGGTCAGTGCCAGGCCACAGAGGTGCCCTGACAGGGATACACATCAGGCAGACAGAGCCACCTCCTCCAGGCAGCACAAGCTGCAGGATTTACCCCCTTCTCTGACTCACTGAGCAGGTGAGTGACACAGCTTAACCTCTGTTGGCTCCTTAGGTCATGTCCACGCTCGCAGAGGTGGGTCCCTGGCAGGGCTGAGCAGATGGCTGAGGCTGAAAGCCTTGGGTGTCCTCCCTGGTGAGGTGCCCTCAGGCTTTGCCCCCCTGCCCCTGGAGTTTTGGGTAGCATGATCCCACCAGCCACAGCCCAGGTCAGGACACTCCACCCTCAACACGGGTTCCCCCAAGAGGGTCACCAGCACCAAGGTCATGTGGCAGCATCCATCCTACACAACCCAGACTAATCCCTTGACCTGGATCACAGCCTGTAGCTTCAATCTGCCTCTGCTTTCACGTGTGAGTGAACTGAGTTAATAAACCCAGAGAGAAGCACAAACTGAGTGAATAACTTCATTAAGCACACGCATTCTACAGACAGAAATAGTGGGAATGGCTATCAGAGCCATCCATTCAACTATCCATCCAAACTCAAACCAATATGCAAGCAATTTCCAGCGAGGCCAGATAAAGCTGGGTCATTTTTGATTATTGTTTCAGAGGTGCTGGCTTTCCCTGCTAATTATAGGCTTGCCTCCAGCTAATAGGATTTATGGAAACAAAAGCATTACCAACATAAACATTGCACTGGGCACAACCGGCGCAAGCTGGGAATTTTCCATCCCAAAATGCCAAGGGCTGGATGCTTGAAATGCCATTCTTATCCAGTCTGAGGTGAGACAGGGTGGTCTTGGATTTATTTTCAGTGAATTGCAGGTTTGGCTTTATTTGGTCTTGGGATTTATTTTCAATGAATTGCTGGTTTAGGCATCTAAGGGATCAGATCCATCAGGGAGAGAGGGTTTCCTTGTCAGGAGAATTATTTAGTATCCCAGTGCTCGTTCCAGTCACCAAGAACTGACTGAACTCATGCTGGGAATGGGTGGTTCATGCTCCTGCAGGAGGAAAGTGAAACAGGGTGAGCTGGCAGGGAAAGTGGGGTGCTGAGGGAGTGGGGGGTGGGTGTAGTGTTTGTAGACCTTATTATCAAATCTTATGGCACTCCTCATCCTACTAATTGGATTAGGGACTCATCTGCATGACTAAAACCCAGACTAGGCAAGAGGGTAAACCCAGGGGACCTTGAAAATGCAGTGCTGGTGTGATCCTGGGGGCTGCTGAGTGCCTGGGGTGAGTTCTGGGGGTGCTGCTGGGGAGATGCTGCTGGATCAGGCTGGGGATGGCTGTGCAGGGATGGCAGGGCAGAGAGGGCAGTTGAATATGGCCTCAGGCAGGGCCAGCATTTCAGTTGCCATGGGAATTATGGAGCTGGAGTGTGGAATCACTGAATGGTTTGGGTTGGAAAGGACTGTTAAAGGTCATGTAGTTCACCCCCCTGCCATGAGAAAGGACATCTTCCACCAGCCCAGGTTGCTCAGGGGTTGTCTCTCCAACAGCCACCATTCAGTGCTCCCTGTCCAAGAGCAAGTCTTTATCCCAGAGCATATCAAGGTTGGAAACAACTGAGTCACGGGAAGTCTCTACAGGGACATCCACAGAGCTGAAAGGTTCAAAACTTTAAGTGGCTGCTCCAATCCCATTAGAGAAAACTGGGAAAGGGCAATCAGATCCCTCCAGCTATTTTTAGAAATTGCCTGAGACCCCAACTAGCAACACCCTGGAGCAGTAGTCAGGGAAGGGGAAAGGTCGCTCCTTGCTTGTTTTCCTTTCCTGTATTTTTTCCCCTCCAGCACATTATTCCTGGCAACTCAGGTTATGCAGCTAAAGGGATGATATATTTATGTTTGTTTTCTGGAAATGAACTTCTTGCTTTGCTTCTCAGCTCCCTGAAGAGTCAAAGGTCTTCTGGGGAGGGGGGATGCACAGAACCTGAAGAGCACAGAGGAACCAACAGTGCTCCCCACCCCTGGAGAAAACCACAAGCCCTGCACAAACACGGGTTATCATGGGAAGTATCAAACCTGCAGAAGTGAAGGAAACTCTGCCCAGGTCTCAGAGTAAGTGAGAAAGAGTGATGAGGAAAATTCTCTCTCCACAGTTCATCTGGTCCTCTGAAGCTCCAGAAAAGCCTTCTGTATTTGTTCAAGTCACTTATCCCGGGTTGAATTTTGTGCTGTGACTCCTTGCCAGACCTGCCTGAGACGAGCCCACTATGTTTGTGTGTCATAGCAGTGAACCAAGAGCTTGCTCTGTAAATTTTTCCTGCCATTACTTGTGTTTGTGCAGCAAAAATCAGAGCATGTCCATGGTCTGCTCACAGGTAAATAAACAGGCAGGTGCACACTACCCCCCTGGCTGCATCTTTTATTAAGTTGTGAATTGTCTGCCTGGGTTTGAAGCTGGATTTTTTTAATTAGTTGACAGTACGGAGTTATTCACCCAGTCTTAAAGTCAAATATTCTGTGCAAAGGAGCTCAAGTTCTTCCCACATCCAGAACATGGAATGAAAAGACTCCCTGCAGCTGGGTTTAGGAGCACGTGTTGGAAGTGTAGGGGTGAGACGGGCTGAGATGAGACTCACACCCTTCCCTGCCAAAACCACTTCTCAGCAAGCTAAACTCCGTATACCAACCTCCCACCCCCTGGGGAAATCCCCCCTGCATCCTGGGATACAGGAGCAAGTGGCAGTGGCCAGGGGTCCAGCAGCTGTCCCCGAGGCAGTCAGTACCCCCGGGATGTGACAGGGATGTGGGTGCTTACCAGCCGGGGGCACCGAGCTGCTCCCTGCCCGCCTGCCTCCAGGGGTGCCGTCTCAGTGCTGGCAGGAGAGGAGGATCTGGGGTTTTGCCTCCCCTCCTCTGTCTGCTGCACCCTCCCCAGCCCTTGCTTATATATATTTGTTATTCATGGTGCACGTGATGACATCCTAAGGAGTTTAAACTCCGATGAAAGACAGGGAGAGGTGAGAGGCTTTAAGGTATCAGGCCAGCAAAGGGATCACTTCAGGCTTTTTTTTCTTTTTTTTTTTTCCCCTTTTTTTTTTTCCCTGGCGTGACTGGCTGCAGAGGGATAAAGCATTTAGAGCATTTAGCTGATTGCTCTGCAAGCAGGGGACTTAGCCAGGAAAGGGAGCACTGTCCTGTGCCTCATCCTGACCTCTCCAACAGCATCAGGAGCCCATAGGAAACAAAATGCAGCCCTGGCCAGAGTGGATGAGCTTTATTTGGGGAAGGATGGGGAGGCTGGTTGTGCCAGGCATGATCAGTGCTTGGGCTTGAGCAGGGGGGAGTTTCTCAAGGGAATCAGCTGACTCCTTGTAGGATGTGAAGTCAGACCTCAGGTTTCTTGCCCAAGGAGCTTATTCCAAAAACCAAGCATCTCTCCCCCATGCAGCCCTCTGTTCCCGGGTGCTGTTACATAAGAAACTGGACAGGCGGAATCAGTAATGTTTGTCCCCATCAGGACACGTGTAATAAAAGGGAGATTATCCCAGGCAGGAGCATGATGTTGGCATAATCATTATCATTGGGAACCAGATGCAGCCCTGAAAGAAGCCTGGAGCAGGAGGCAGAGCTGGCTTTGCTCCACTGGAGACATTTCCAGGGCAGCTCTGGACCTGCTTTAGCTTCCAGCCATGGACAAAATGACCTGGAGCTATGCCCTTATCTCTCTCTTTTAAGTTTTTTTTTCATGGAATCAAAACAGAAATATGACCCAGCAGCTTTTTGCTCTTCAGAAATGGCATTTTGGAGCAAATCCCAGCCATTAAAACAGCCCAGCAGAGCAGAGGTTGGAATAGTCAGTCCCGTGGCTGGAATAGTCAATCAGGGATGCCGCATTCCACAGTTTCAGCTGGTCTGTCTCTTCCTGCTCTCACACAGCTGCAGAGGGTCAACAACTCCATTAAATTAGAACCACAGCAGTGTGCCTACATTTGCATATTTAGCAGCTCTCTCAGCATCTTCAAAGAGCCCCGAGCTGTCGCTGCGGCCCCGCAGCCGGGCTGGTCCCTCTGTTGGAGTACCCACTCAGGAAGACAGCAATTATCTCCGGGTAGGATTTGCAGCGAGGGGTGACATGTGGGAGGCAGATGAATCACGGCTTGGCCCCCGCTCTGCCAGGGCTTGGGAATGAAGCCATGCACACGCAGCTCAGGGGCTCCTCAGCTGCGCCCTGCTGCGTCCCCAGCCCCGCCGTGCCCCATTCTCCCGGTGCTCAGCGGATTAAGCTGCTTGTGGTGTCTGCAGCCCTGGCTTTGAGGCGGGGTCTGCCATCACGGGATTCAGATGGCATCGGGATCCTTCCCTGTGTGACGCCGTTGGAGAGGTTTCTCTCTCAGACTCACGTAATTGCATAATTCCCAAGCTGGACGTTGTTTACATCCCTGTTTAGCACCTTCCTCTGCCTTAGCCAGAGACCCACATTTCCAAGAGGGTTGTGCTTTTCACCTGGCAATGACCTAACAGCAGGGCTCTGCAGTTCGGCACTGCTGCGAGGTCAGCTGTGGGCTCTGATTTCCTCCTCCCTCACCTCCTTCCTTTTCATCACTCGTGCTGGTGCTGGCTGTTGCTGTAACTTCCCAGCAGGATGTGGCTCTCTGGACATACTCGGTATTCTCAGCACTTGCCAGGTTGCCCACCTGCTGCTTCTATCCCCCAGTGCTCCCTCTCACTCTGCCAGGAGTGGTTTTAATTCACCAGCAGCCCCTGAGAAGCCGGCGTGCTTCCAGCCTTTCCTCTGGAGCAGGACATTGTGGTTTAGGAACCTGCCAGCTGCTGCTCTTTCAAAATAGCAATACAAGGCTGCTATGGAGGGTGGCCAGCTCCCAGCCTCATGCTCTGAACAGGCCCTGGAGGGGTTAGTTCTGCTCTGTGCTCTGAAGTGTTTATATATGTATATATATATAATATGAATAACATGCAAATATATATGTATATGTCTTTCCTCTGGCATTTTCTCTTTGGCCCACCAGTGGCAGGACTGATTCTCTCCACAGACACTCTCAGGGAGCTGGGGAAGGGATGAAAGGATGCTGCTTCACAGCTTATTTGGGCTCTCAGCAATGGTTAGGGGAAAGGCTTTGAACTCTGGCTTTGACCTGCAGTAGATAAACACATGCCTTTGCAGGGCGGGTGTATCTTGCTGCTCTTCTACCTTTGAAAAAGGAGAACAAATAAGTCTGCCAGACATTTTCAGCCATGTCTGCTTGGCCATGACACCTCAGCCAAAAGCAGCAGATTGGGTGCCAGGACCCAGCCAGGACCTCTTCTGTCTCCTGCCCAGAGCGCAGCGCTGCTGGTGATTAACCTGCTCTCCTCTCTGTGCTCTGGGGTTTGTAACTAGGTCACAGCCACTCACGGCACAGTCCTTGGGGGGAAGGGGCTAAGTGGGGGCTGAGAAGCTTCTCTGGGAGGAGAGGGCCAGGCAGGTGACAAGGAGCTCAGCAGAGGCAGCCCCACCCTCCAGCCCCAGACCTCTAAGCAGTTTAGAGCCCGTCTGGCTTTGGGAAGAGGAGATTCCAGCAGTCTGGCAATTGTTGGGGCAGCCTGCTGCTTATAGGAGCTGTCCTGCCCTCGATCCAGCCCTGACCCTGGCACAGCGCTGCTGGGAGCCAGGGTGAGATGGCTGGGGACCAGATGCCACTGATGGGGAAGAAAAACCCTGGAGGGTAAGGCCAAGCCTGGACCAACCCCATTGGGGGAGTTCTGAGGTCTTGCCCTCAGTGAAAAGGGTGAGAAGAGGGAGCAGAGGGGGATTGTGCTCACACGGAGCTGTTCATGTACAAGGTGATGCTGCTCTGAGGTTTTTGTAGGAGAGCCAGCAGTGTTTGGTCAGGGCAGCACAACCAGAGAGGGGAAGGGCTGGGTAATCAGGATTCCTGCAGGATCACAGCATGGCTTGAGGTGGAAGGGATCTCACAGGCCATCCCATCCCCTGCCCACTCAGCCTCCGGAGGCTCTCTGGGATCACAGAGACAGGATGAAGGATTGCCATATGCTGCATCACTTGCTCATATTTCTGTTCCCTGGTGTTAATGGGGGCACAGGGACTCCTGCTGAGCTGTTTGTCTGCCTGATGATGAAGATAAACCCCCAGCTCTCCCTGTGGGAGGGTCTGGAGGCATTCCCTGTGACACGAGCTGCTCTGAAAGACCTTTCCTGAAGGCACCAGCTCTTTCCAGCAGGAAAAGTACAGCGACTCTGCGCCTCTGTGAATACTGAAGGATTGGCCAAGGAGGGGCTGCGTAGGGGAGCAGAGGGAGGTGGAGCGCTCTGCCCGGGTGCAGCCCGGGACCCCGAGCGGAGCTGCTGCCCTGGGGAGCCACGGGCCGGTGTCGCTCGCTCCCCCCAAGACCGGAGCCGCCGGGAGGCGACAGCCCACGAGGTGGCACCAGAGCCCCGCGACAGCCCGGCACCGGCACCGAGAGACATCGCGGGACCTGTGAGCACCGACCGGCCTCGCCGTACTCTGGGGCAGCTGGCACCTCTGGGAATCCCCAGTGGACATCCCAGAGCCTGGCAGATATCCCCAATACCCTGAAGACATCCTGGTACCCTGCTGGCATCCTTGGCACCTGCCGTGGCTCCTCGTATCCTGTGGGTACCCCCAGTACCTGGCAGGCACCCCAGCACCTGCCCCTTAAAACCTGCAGGGACTCTGCAAAGATGCCCTGTGAGAGAGCCAAGGAGGAAGGACAGGCCTTGCTTGTCACTTGGAAATAAAGGGTATCCTGGGGATCCCAGCACCTGCTGGGCATCTTGGCACCCTCTGGGTGTTCTAGCACCCTCCAGGCATTCTGACACGCCCTCTGAGCAGCAGTATCTTAGCAGGGAGATGCTGGTGATCTAACCGAAGTGCCATAAGGTGATTAGATCACAGGGACAGCTTGGTTCCAGGGAGGATGTGCTCCTGCAGAGTAAAGGCCATCCCTACTCAAAACAGCCCTACCAGCAAGAATTGTCCCCAAACTGGGCAGAGAGGCTGCTTGACACGTGTCACTTTGCAGAAGTCCTGCGTGTTTTGCTGGGTAGTGTGGACTTGCAGAGGTGCCTCAGTGGACATCCTGAACAGTGATGTTAAATAGGAGATGCTCATTTGACACCCAGGCACTGTAAAATCTGAAGGCCAGCAATATTGTGACAGCCCAGGCCTTGGGCTGTTGTGTCCTAAAAAAGCAATCAGTCGTCCTTCAGTGCCACTTCCTGATGGAAGCATATCAGAGCTCCAGCTGGGATCAGAGTGCAAAAACACACCCAGCTCGACTCCTGCTAACGAGCAAACAGCCCTGACTTGTCCCCATTATAATCCCCCTGCCGTGAGCTTGGTCAGGGGTATAATGTGATTGTTTTCATGGCTATTTGTAGCTACCTGAAACCCCACCACTGCTCTTCAGCACGTAATTGCCCTGGAGAGGGACAGTTTCCATCTCCACACATGATTGTGGCACATTATTCTATCTTTATTTTGTTAGTGGCTGTTGCAATGTACATTAAGGAGATGAGGAGGAGCATCACTGTGCTGGATAAAGCTCTGCTTTGAAAGCCCAAGAAGACATGGCATCAGATTAAATGAAGCCAAAGGGCACCTTCTGCCTTTCTCAAAGGCCTGATTCTGCTTCCTCAAAGGCACAATTCTCCCTGGCTACAGAAGGAGTGGGGTTGGTACCTTATCCACAGCTCCAGGTGGGCTGGATGTAAACACCCTGGGGAGATGTGTCATACCTCTCCAGCACAGTGATGGTCAGAGGGTGAAATCCTCATGGCAGAGGCACTCATGTGCTCTAGAAGTTCTGAATACTGTCTATCAACCCTATACCTTGTCCACTTCACAGAGGTCAGGGCACGTGGATGCAGGTCTGTATTCCCAGAAGCATATCCCTAGAAACATCTGTAAACCCACAGTGGCACTGACAGGATATTTAAACTGCCTTTCCCTATGGGGCATACTGCTATTTAGCCACCCAATGGTCCCTTTGAGCTCTGTTCTGTTTCTCATCCCTGGGGTTGAATCAAAAAAATGCTCCAGCAAGGAACCACATCAACAAGCTGCCTTTCTGATTAACAGGATACTGTGGGGAGCAATTAAATGCTGGGGTAGCCTGGGTGAAGATGGGCTGGAAGGCTTCACTGCCTGCAGCTCTCTGATTTGGAGGCAGGACAGGGATAGTTTGTACTTTTCCATCCCTTCGAGCATCCTGCTGCCCTGCCACCCACACCCAGGGGTAGTGAGGAGCTGGGCAGAGCTCCCAGTGCACCCATCACCCACACACTGCCTTCCCCAGCCCCTTCTCAACTGCTTCCCAGGGCTTTTTGCAAGATTGGGAAATTCCATTCTTGAGGAGAGGGTTCCAGAGTTTAGGAGGAGAGCATGGGCAGACATCTATCCTGGCTGTTTTTCCAAAAAGGAGAAACCTTGGAAGGTGGACTGAAAGGCAGCTGGTTGATCCAGCCAAGGCAGAGCAGTCTGGGAAGGAGAGGGCAAGAGGGAAAACACTCCTCTGCTGCTCCTGGGGTCTTTTGTGCAAGAGAACAAATTAGGCTGAAGATTTCAGGAATTTTCTTGATATTCAAGCCAGCAATGCACAGGCAGGAAGGTTTAGGGAGAGAAGAGGCAGGATGTGTTGTGGTCAAAGATAGGCAGTGAAGGCTATTTTGGATTCATTTAGTCCTTTGCCTGCCAGAGCAGCAGGACCTGCTCAAAAAAACTTTTCTATTTACAAAATCTCTGCAGACAGAGGGGAAAAATCCTTAGAGTCAATGAAGCCAAATATTCGGCTCATTTGCACACCCTAATGAGGACTTCCCAGAGGCATGAAAAGCAAGACCAGGCTTTGATGTCAGCTGGAGAGCAGCTCCCAGCACCGAGCAGTGCCCAGTGCCAGGGTGGACCCCCACCTGTGATGGACCTGAAAACAGCACAGCCCCCATCACTGGGGCTCAGGGACAATGCAGTGCAGCCCCCAGTGACTGAGAACTGGGGGATGATGCAGTGCAGTGTCCCCAGTGACTGAGAACTGGGGGATGATGCAGTGCAGTGTCCCCAGTCACTGGGGACCAGGGGACGATGCAGTGCAGGCTCCTCCATCCCCGGGGACGATGCAATGCAGCACCGCCCCCGATCCCTGGGGATGACGGTGCTGTCCCCCTCCATCCTTGGGGATGATGCAGAACAGCCCCACATCCCTGAGGGTCAGAGGAGGATGCAGCCCCCCCTCCAACCCCGGGGCCAATGGCGCAGCGCGGTCCCCCATCCCTGGGGACGATGCAGTCCCGCATCCCCGGGGACGATGATGCAATCCCCCGATTCCCGGGGATCAGCAGACGGTGCAGTCCCCCCGCCCCCGGGGCCGGTAACGCAGCGCAGCCTCTCCTCCCTTCCCCTCCCCTCCCCTCACGCCCCCTCTCCCCTCACGCCCCTCACGCCGTGGGCGTGGCTTGCGGCCGCTCTGGGCGTGGTCCCCGCTGGCCCCGCCCCCGGGCCGTTACTTGCCGCCCCTCCCCTGCCCTCCCCCTCCTGCCGGCCGCGCGCTCCCGCTCACCGGCGCCATGGCGGAACAGCCCGAGGAGGGGGCACCGGTACCGCCGGCACCGGCACCCCCGGCTCCCCCCGCCGCGCTGCCCCTCTCCGCCCCGCCGGGCGGTTCCCAGCGCCTCCTCTTCTCCCACGACCTGGTGTCGGGCCGCTACCGCGGCTCCGTGCGCTTCGGCCTGGTGCGCCTCATCCACGGCGAGGACTCGGAGGAGGACTCTGAGGAAGGCGGGCGCGGGGCCGCCACCGGCGGCGCCGCCAGCTCGGGCGGCTCCGAGTCGGGAGGCCCTGGCGGCGGCGGCGGGGAGGAGGGCCGCGCCAGCCCGCTGCGGCGGGGCTACGTGCGGGTGCAGTGGTACCCGGAGGGCATCAAGCAGCATGTCAAGGAGACCAAGGTAACCGGGGCGGGGGGCGGCCCGCGGCCTGCACGGGCCCGGCTCTCTCCACGGGTGGCTGGCGCCGGTTGCAAGACCGGGGCGCCGCCTTGGAGGCCTCCGGGGGCAGGGCCTGCACGGCCTGCGGGGGTCGGCTGTGCTGGAGGCTCCCGAGCAGGAGCTTGCTGCCCCGGTTCCCCCGTGCCGCCCGTCCTTGCCTGCCCGTGCAGCCGGAGCGGGGAAGGAGGACGGTGTTGTCCAGAGTGTGAAATCCCGTTCCCTCCCTTCATCGCGCTCCCTCTGGCAGCCCAGCATGGATGCTGCTGCTGCCTTGCGCTGGTGGCTGAGCACGGCTGCTCTGCTGAGGCAGTGGGGCTTGCTGGCGTAAGGAGAAGCATGCTTGTGAAGGTGATTTGAGCGAACTTCCAGGCATGTCTCACTTGCTGGAGTTGTAGGCCGGTGTGTCAGCCTTTATTGCACAGTGTCGTCATCGCCCGTTGTAGGGGAGTCAGCAGTCGAGCAGGGAAACCACCCCTGGATAAAGGTTTCAGCAGGAAGCAAACACAGTTTGGGTCTGCCCTTGTTTACGTGAGCATTTACCCCTTGCTAATGAGGCGCACGTAAATCTGTGGTATCTTAATTATACCTGATGAGCCACAAGGTGTAGGTCTGCACTGGAAGATTCCCACTTCCCAAAGTTGGTCTGGTCTGGGGTTTTAGCCCAGGCTGACTGACAGCTCAGAGACAAAAGCGGGCGAGGGGGGCACTGTAATAGAGCACAAAGGGGCTGCCAGGGATGGGCGTTGCACTGAGCAGAACGGGTGCCTGCACTGTCCCTGCAGGGTCCCCCTGCTCCTGTGGGCTGGCAGTGAGAAGCAGAAGGCTTCTGGAGAGCCGTCTGCTTTGCTGGTTCAGAAATGGACCTACACACCACAGGAGAGAGGGGAGACTGAGAGGGAGAAAGGTGTGTTGCAGTCCTAAAGGCATCGCTAGGATTGCCAGTGCTACAGAATGAGCTAAATTTAGGTGGTAGTGTCATTAGACACGTGACTGCTGGGAGATAAGGAAAATGAAAACAGGTATTCTGAAAAGATACTGCCACATGATGTATTTCTACCTTAAAAAAAAAGCCTGTTTTCTCTAAAAAAACTCCATGATTCAATCACTGCAGCCTTCCAGCAAAATCTTCGTGTGTTGTTGCAGCAAAAATTTCTCCCAAGTTGAGTTTGATTTTCAGTATCTAAACAAAGCCACCTCCTTTTGGGTGAGTAAACATGGATTTAATTGGTGCTGTTGGGTTCCTAAATCCAGAAGTGTTAGCTCTGACTTCAGTCACTTGGTAACTGCACTTATTGCAGTGTTAGGAAAAGCTGGACTGAGGAGGATCAGAAATCAAAGACAGTTATGTAAATAAACAGTCTGTTTGTCTTCCCTTTTAGTGCTGCTGTCCTGGTGTAGGTGCCTTTACACCACTCCGGTAATGGACCCTGGGGAAAAGTTTCCTGAGTGCTTGAGAAATTTAGGTGTACTTCTATTGATTTCTTTTTTTTTAATTGGGAAAGCTGCCCACTAACCAGATTGAGAGTCATTGTGTGCAGTCTGCACTGCAGTTTAGGGTTGCTGAAAACAAACCTGACACCACTGGAAACATGCAGTGACACTGGTCGTGGTTTTGTGGTTATAATAGGGTTTTTTAGCTGTCTGCTGACCCAGCCCCTTTTGGGTTGCACTGATGTGTGAGAACCAGCCAGGTAAGCCTGACATGCTGTCATTATCTCTGCTGGGAGGGGTGTACAAATGATAGGCATTATATGGTTATTTTGGGTCTAAAGTTTGTTGGCTTTTCTGTTACCTACATCTTTTGGCTGTGCCTGACTCTCCAGCATCTTTGGCTATGAGAGTCTTGTTTGTTGTCCTTAAAACATTACCCTGTTGTGGTGACTGCTAAACCCTGGACTCCAGAGGATGCTTGTTGCACTCTTTTGTTTCCCTTAAATCTGAAATGGGTGGAGGGTAAAGGAGTTCTTGGGGCCAAGACTTTTGTGTGTCTATTTAGTGTATCAGACCCTGATTCCACACAGAAAGCTGGCTGCCTGTCTATGCCCTGTTTGTCAGGTGCTTCAGGATCTGGGAATCCTGGTGTGTGTATTGGATAGAGCAAGTGTTGTAACCGAGGGAAAAATAAAGTTCTTGGAAATTTTGAGTCCAGTAAAACAGCGCTTTTGGCTTCCAGTGCAAAGGTCAAAGGCAACTTTCTGTACCCAGTTATAATCCTTGAGCTTTCCTGTCTTTTCTTGGACAGTTTGGGTTTTTTTTGATATAGGTTGTCCAGTCATTTTTGCTGTTGCTTCTGGAAGTTAAACACTTGCTGTTGCTCTTTCCTGTTGGGAATGGTAGGCAGAATGCCACTTAAACCCAGGCACACAATTACTGATGTTAATCACTAATAGAAACTTTCTCTTGAGATAGAGCTTTAGCAGTTGGTGCAAAGCCCACCAGCTCCTCCAAGAATTGTATATTTGAGCACGTTCCTGCCTTTGGTTCCCCTGTTAATAGTCATTAGCAGCATAACAATGATGTGACTAAAAGAGCCAGGATTTCTTCCTCTCTGGCTTCAAGTGCTCCTTTTCTGCTTTCCATGGCCATATCACTCACTTAAGACACTGGGAAATCACTGTTGCTGGGTATTGTAAAACCTAAGCGGATGTGCAAGGAGAAAACTTCCCTTTCCAAATATATTTGCCATCCAGGTCTTGCCTGACCCAGCAAATCTGCAGAGCAGTTCCTCTGGCTGGCTAAAGCCATATCTCTGGATGTAGTTTGGAAGTTCTGTGAACACCAGATGTGTTTTCTAACAAATTATCAGAAGTACTCAGGACCCAGCTGAATTTTAATTTCAGCATCTGTGTTCTGGTTCAGCATTTCTACTGCACACTAGAGCTGCCTTTGGGAACTTTATGGAAATACTTGAACATATGAGGTATTAGTCAGGCTCTGGGGACTTTAAAATGCTGCTGCCCCTCCTCCTGCCTGTCCCCTGAAAGCCTCAGAGCTCTCTGCCACCTTTCATTTTCACAAAGCTTGGGCAAGGCAGATAGACTTGTGCAGCTGGGGAAATGGAAAGTGCAGGTGTTGTTTCAGCACCTTATCTGAAGGCCTTCAGCCAGCCAGGCCTCCTGAGTTCTCTGTGCCTGCCCCTGGGAGTGAGGGTTTGGTGTGATGCTGTGATACCCAGGCAGTGCTGTATGTGTAGGGACCACTGCAAGACCCCAGGTTTGCCCTCGGAGTCCAGGTGCAATTTTTAAAAAGTTTTTAGCAGCCTTTTTTGTAAGGTCCAGAATATGGTTTAGTTTGGATGACTCTTGTACCACATTCAGCTTTGCTTTGGAAACAGATTCAAACGATCAGACTCCTCAGCTGGTGGTTGATAAACTCATTACCTGGAAATTTTCTAATGTCTCCAAAAGGCTCTCCATGAATTCAGCTCTGCTTCATCCCTTCTGTTCTTTTCCACCCTTTGCTCCTGTAATTTCCTGACCTCAGATATTGGGTCATGGGTCTACTACAAGGTCACAGGAGGAGTTTCTGAAGATCCTCAAGGTCTTTTTGTTTTCGCTCTGTCCATTCACAGCCACTCTGAGCCCTCACTGCTGGGATTCCAGCCCACCAGCATGTGCCCTTCAGATTTTAATCCTAGCTAGTGACTCTGCAACTTATTTCCAACTGAGGCATGAAAACAGCCTTAAAAATCTTCCATCTTCAAACCTGGGGGGTGTTGGCCATCTGGAAGTGCAGTGATGCAGTGTGGGCACACTGGGCAGGTGAAGAGGGACAGCAGGATCCTTTTCAGGGCCGTGAGGAAATGCTGGCTGCAGTGCCAGACTCTGGTTCTGTTGCAGCACACAAATTCCATACCCATAAACTATTAATAGTAGGTTTTACTGCGTGAGGAAGCTGTATCTAACCCTCTTCTTGCATCTGACATTTCAGTGAGTCTCCCAGGGGGTTCTTTGAAACCACCTGATGTTTGTAGCTGTTAGAGACAGAAGAGAAAAGGCTTACTGGAATTTTTGCAGTTCTGCATAATATAGAACCAATTAATGTGTGACCTTTCCATCCTGTGAGTATCCATTGCAATGTTAGGTACCCTTGGGTCAATTCTCTGTTTTACTTTGATTTGTTTGGCTCTTGTGATATAGACTTGGGGAAAATCATTAATATTTTACTGCAAAAGTGGAATCCAGCACAACTCAGTGTGGAAGTCTCAGGAGTACTAAATATTGTACACTGTTAGTGCTTTGTGTACTGTGTGCACAGTGAATTGGTAATTCAGGAGTTGAAAGTGGCCATCTGGGCTAAGCCATTTATTATAATTATTCCAAATGTAGACAGGAATGTTATTTTTAAAATGGACGAAGCCTGTCCTCAAGCAAGCAGTGTTAGTGATGTGCTCTCTTCCAAGGTGTGCTCCCTTTCAGTGTGCTGCTATAGCTTAAAAAACCCCAAACTAAATTAGTAATGCATTTAGGACTAGTAAACAAACTAATGTGCACTAAAAGCTTTGGAAGGAATCAATCAATGCCCATGACAGGCTCTGAAATAGCTGCGTGGGTGAGACATTTTGCTGCAGCTTTCTCATACAAGTTTATTTGCTGATGCGATGCAGCTCCAGTGCACACTTGGGCAAAAAGGGACTTCAGGCAATTTTATAAAGTTTCTTTTTTGGCTGAAGATTCTTTATTGAAGTTAAATAGCAGCAGCTTTGACAGATGCTTTTTGGGACAAGGTCTTGCTTGCCTATGGCAGCTGTCCTCAGCTCCTCTGTTCAGAGCAAAGACATTATTTTTTGATGTTCAACATCTGTGTTGGTGTGGGAAATAATTGGTGTTTGGAAAGCTAAAAGCCTCTTCTCCTTTGACTGTTTAATTGCTTGGGGGATTTCAAAGGCTCAGAAGGTGATGACACCTTCCTAAATGCTACTTAGGAAAAGCCCTGCCTCATTTTTTCCATTCTGCTGTTACCTCCCACCATGTGCAGGGTCCTTGCCCAAAGGGACCTGTGTTTTGGTCATCATAAGTACAGGAGCTGATCATTTGAGCTGAAATCCTTGTGCTTGCTTTTGAGGTTGGCAGTCCTGACTTTGCTGGAACTGAGAGATGATGGCTTGGCTTCTGCATTTTACATAATTCTCCAGAGTACTTGACTCAGCTCAGGCTCTACCTTGTGTAGCTGGTGTGTCCCATTCCTGAGATCTTTAGACTGATGGCAAGGTATGAGAATGCTAACTCTTAGGGGAAAAAAAAACCTGAGGGAACACTCCATGGTGATGTTTGGGCTTTCTTCCATTTGCTTTTAGGCTGCTAAATAGAAATGTGCATGTTTATGTCTGAATCAAAAATATTCTGTTAAGTTGAATTTGTGAAGTTAAGCAAAAATTAGTTTCTCTTAATGATAGTGTCCCAGGACTGGGATATGTTTTTTTCTTTCTGAATGTCAGATGTTTCCGTGAAGGGAGCAGGAAACTTTGAGGGATAATGATTGTTAGAGATGATTAAAAACATCAAATACTGTGAACAGCATGTGGTTTTGACAGTAAAGATGCTAGGGATTGCTGATTACTGTAATAGCTGCAGCACTTTCAGATGTGCCTGAGTTTCAAGTTGACAGGTGTCTTTTTTAGCTTTAATGTTAAATTTAATGTCTGGTCTGTGCTGCCTGAATTTCAGAAGATCCTGTGCCTGTGATGGTGCAGAGAGCACACAGCCCAGCTTGGTGCAGTTGGAGATTTGTAGACTTGGGTGCATTTCTGGATAGAAAATATCTCTTCCTGTGCATTTCAGGGTTATTTTTACCTCCTGTGTGTGTTTGCACATCTGACCAAAAGCAAGGGATCCAGTCGTGTCTGCTGTGCTTTCTGCTCTGTGTTTGGGAGCACTTGGACCAAGCCATGGAAGAGACACAACAGGAAATTGTCAACATTTATTGGGCTCAAATCTTCAGTGTGTGGTATAGATGGAATTAAATATGGTGGTGCTGGATGTGAATTTGATAACCATGTAGGATATGTGCATGTGCAGGAGAGGTAAGGAGAAGAACAGGTGATGTTATCTTTGTTTTCTGCCCTTAATTGTATTAGGCTTTAGAGCAACTTAATGGAGAGACAGATCCAGAAAGTACCTGCAGATGGAATTTCTTCCTCTCCTGGAATGACCTGTAGATCACCTCCAAAACCATGGGTTGAGAGTGTGCAGATTTGAAGACTAAGAATTCTGTACCTCTGTACATGTTTCGGATTGCTTTTTAAAGAAATGGCATCACTTTTGTGCTTTTTTCAGCATTCTCCATCAGGTTGTGCCAGAGAAGCTCTGACTGCAGGGAGCTGAGGTTCAGTTCAGGTTACTGGGAAGACAAGCTGAATAGCATTTATGCTTCTGTGCTTTGAATAAGAGTGTGAACCATGTACCTGCTGACCTGCTGGTCTAAAATTTAACAAATGAATAGTTAATGTGTGGAAGTGGTGTATTAGAGCAGTATCTCTATGAGCCTCTGTAATTTTGGTGGGTTTTTGGATTTGTGTTAGCTGCTGGCGTGGTGTATGACGTTGCTTGGATATACAAAGTGGAAGCCAAGATGTAAAATGCTTTTTATACACATATGCTGAGATCTTGAAAGTGGGACACATCAAGCTACACCATAAATAATCTGTCCAGTTTTTCAAAGGGTTTGAACAGCCAGCTCCCTGATGTATGTTGGATGCTCTAGGTAGGTAGGCTTCTTTGGGATTGCAAAGCTGGGTTTTTTCCATGCTTTTGCTATTGTCTTTAAAATCATGACCTCTGTTTCTTTCCTCAACAGCTGGTGCTGCTGCTCTCTGTGTGAAAGAATGGGCAGAGTGAAGGCTGTTGGCAGGAGGTGAGACCAAGGACTGGCAGCAGAGCAGGCCAGGAGAGGACAGGAGCACTTGGTGTCTTGCTGTAGCTCCCAGGCTAGAAAAAATTAAATTCACAGGAGTACATTAGGAACATGGAAACCATGCTCAGCTTGCATTTGCAGTGGTATCACTTCACAGCCTCTGGTTACAGCCTCTTGAGTTGAAGAGAAACTGCACAGCCATACCCTTGGTCCATTAAGCAGGATTGGCTTTGTACAATAAAACTGCAGCAGTGGTACCGTGTGGTTCTGTATTCAGCACACATCAGACAGTCTGTGGTTTGCTCTTACTGCTGCCTGTAAACCCTTTAGCTTTTCTGCTTGTGAGGGAGGGGTTTGGAGACAGGTGAAGAGGGCTATTTAATCACCAGCTGAAAAGATGAGGAGCTTAAGGCTTTTAACTGTTTTTCTTATCCTGGAGCTGGGAGTTCTGGTACCTTATTTTTATGGAAGTGGTTGCAGTTGTCATTTGGTGGATGATGAATCTTCTGCTTAGTAAAATACACTAATAAGGTGAGCTGGAATTAGTTCCATCATGATTGATTTATTTTTTACCTACTTTACAAAGTGTATAACTTCTTTGAGAATAAAAGAATCATTTGGCTGTAAGAAATGGTGCTGCTTTTCTGCTGATAAAGGATACTTAACAAATAAGTAGCACTTTTCATCTTCAAAGCATTTCCTGGGCTCTGATGTGGCAGTGGGTGTTGGAAAGGTGACAAAAACTCTCCCCTCGGGTGACTCTGGGTAAGACAGCCAGCATTAGTGCTGCCAGGTGGTGTTTTCCTGGTGTGTGCTCAGTGCTTCCTCTATTTGACCATTTTTAGGGCTCAAGAGCTTGAGCTGGCTGCTCAGTGGAAAAAAAATGTTCTACTTTTTTACATTCCTCAGTGCAGTTACAGCTAGAGATTTGTCTGGGAAAATTACTCTCAGGCAGAACCACAATACATTGGTTATTTGGCATATGTGTGAAATGGGATGCTTGGGAACTCACCACTTGGCATTGTGTAACTCAAGTTTGATTTGGTTTCACTTGTGTGAGGAGCTAAACTGAGTAACCCAGTGTTTTAGAAGTTAGTTTAGGTTAAATCTAGTGAGCTGGGGGTTTTGCAAGGCTGGGTGAGAAGTGTAATCAGTGAAGAGCAACTGAGATTAACTCTTAAGTTAGTTCCTAGTGTGCTTCTAGAATCAAGTGGGTGTTTCAGACCTCTTGGCACTAATATAGCTGTTCTGCTCTACCTGCTGCTGGAGAAGGGCCAGAGGTGTCAGCAGTGTGAGGGACTGCTGCCCATCCACGTGTCCAGTGCTGCCTCTCTCCTTACCTGCTGCTCTCTCCCTCACATCTTTGCTTGTCAGTATTTGGAGTGAGTGTGCACGGAGCACTGCTTAATATTTTTGTCGAGGGTTGATGGGATTTCCAACAAGGCCCAACTTTTTCTTTGGCTTTGCCCTTCTGTTTGCTTTTGAAGATGAAAGTTGGGTTTTTTTCCCTCTTGGAAGGTGGGTTATGTATCTAATCCAAGTGAATAAATCTCATGACTATTGCAAGTAATATTTATCCTTCCGTTCAGCCTCCCAGTCCAAGTTCCTTGAAACAACATTAATCTTGAGACAAAATAGCCACATTTCCTAAATTTAGAGTTACTACACAGTTGGATAACTGGCTGGAAATGATACATCATGAACGGCCTCTTCAGATTTGTTTTGTCCTCAGCACATGCAACTTCTGTCAGAGGTCTTTTCTCTGCATTTGTGCTGCAGGTTGTTGAAGTTGCTCTGATTTCCTCTGCTGTGGTACAACCTTGTCTTAGTGAGCTGTCCTTGGGTTCAGTTTAAGCAGAAAGTGGGAGCAGGAAAAAGGAGGAATGTCCATCCTTTGTTTAAAACTTGCTTTTGTGTGTTTTGTTTCTTAAGGTCAGCACATGTGGATGATTTATTTGCTTCCTGTAAGGGCTGTTCTGGCCAATGCTTCAAGTGTATTCCAGAGAGCTTGGGAAGCTCTTCCTAGTTGTGGTACATAATCACAGTACTTCCTTGACTGTGCATCTCTGTACATTCCTGAAATACAAGGAAGAAGAGAGCACCCTGTGGAATGCCACAGCAGGGAAGGTGACACTGTACAGCAAACACCAGCATTCCTGGCTGCTTAGTTTAGGAAGAAACTCCATGATGACTTTCTTAATTCATTAAGTGATATTTTTATCATCCTAAAGTCAATGTTGTGGGATCTCACTTTGTGTTGAAATGGGACAAGCAGATCCAGAGTGTGTCATTGACTCAGTAACTACTTTCTCACCCACAACATCTGATCTGTACAGCTGATTTGGCTTTTTGATGCTTTTGACTCTGGGACCAGAAAATTCCTCTGTTTAGTTTTGTGTGGTGGTGGGGATTGTGCTGGTACATGATGGAGAGAAATGCCATTTGGTTCACAAATGAAATCTGCCCTGTAATGATAAAGCAAAGTGGAGGGTGACTGTATTGTAATAAAATGTGTACTGGGCAGGAACTCCCCGTGAGCACTCTGTGTGGTGAGGGCATCACTGCAGGAGCAGCCTGCTCTGTCTCTCAGAAGTTCTATTAAAGAGTTAACTCTTTGCTTTGATTTCCTTGAATTAGGAACCTGTCCCAGTCTGGATGAGAAAAGTTGTAATTTCCAGCATAAACATGCAAACAGCTTACACCCATCTCTTCTAGTAAAAAGCAAATCTAACTTCTAAATAGCTGCTTGTCTTTATAAATGTGCTATTATGTGCTGAAGCACAATTATTTTCTTCCTTTTCACCCTCAGACTATGTATCACTAACTTGCTTCCTGGAGAGGCTCTTTCCCCACTATTCCTGCAACTCTTGTCCACACTTACTCCAGCTCACACCGTGCTTTCTTCAGCAGAGTTGGCTCTGGCTGGCCTGACCAGCCTCGAGTGCCTTGTTGAATGCTATTAGTGTTTCTTTCCTGAGCCCAAGTGGTCGATGAAAACAATTCCCACATCAAGCACTCTTTGTCATTTCACAGGAATATTGTGTTATCTGCTCTTGTGTTTCTTGTTCTGTTGTGGCACTTAGAGAAAATTTAATTTATGGAAAATAAATATCACCAGTATGGTAATTGCTGTGGTCACTTCAGTGAGTGTATAAACTCTTTAGTTAAAAGAGTCTTTCTGTTTTTTTCAGTGTTGACACTCTGAACTTTGGAAGAAATCCAGGCTGATTTCTTGGCTTCCTCTTAATTGTGCTGTCTGTATTATTTTTCTTATTCTCAGTAACATAATTTAGTACCAAATTGCCATCCATATGTATTGGTTACCATTTGAAATCTATCTACTTGTGCACAATGCTTAAAATAATTGTGATTTGAATTTCCTCCTATTTTAGTGTAGTGAATGCAGCCTGAGTGTGTGTTTCACTAATTCCTTACACTCTGTTGCTTAATTGGTACGGGTGCAAACACACCATGTGTATTTACACCTCATGTCCCCTTCACAGGGATGCTTTGGTTTCTTTTGTTAGTGCCCCACGCCCCTTTTGCCCCTCTTAAGCTCCAGCAGTCTCTGATTAGCATATGTAGTGCAGGGCAGCTCTGGAGGAAATGCTCTTATCTGAGAGCTCCCAAAGTGGGGCTGCAAAAGCGTTGGGGTTTTTTTTGTTTTTTTTTTTTTTCCCTTTAGTGGTTGTGCCAGATTGGAAACTGGCGGTGCTGGAAACCCAGCCTGTTGGATTTGACAAACAGTGTTTGACTTTGGCCATGGACAGTTGGGTAGAGAGGTCTCATCACCCACCTCACCTCTCATAACTATTGAGTGCACTTTACTGTCCTGGTGACTGACAAGAACCTTAACTTTCTCTTGTGATAATCTCTTCTAATCTGGCAGTGATAAGTGCTTGCTGTCAGGAGAGCTGTGATGAGAAATGAAGGGACTGAAAAATCAGCTTTGAAGGTGGTGTTTGTAGGGCAGATTCCCATCTCCATGCTCCTGTACCTGGGTCTCTGAATGCTTTGCTCTTTTACTGCTGAGAGGGCAACAAACTCAGAGTGGAGAGTTCTTTTCCAGAACTGGGATCTTTGTGGCTGCTTGGTACTGTTTGGGCTAGCAAGCTATTCTATAAAAGCATTTATGAGCAATCTTAGAGTTCTGCTGTGTGTCTCCTTTCTACTGCTTCTTGGTGCTGGAAGAATTTGTGATGGTGGTAGCAAACTGCATGCCCCAGGAGCTGAGGAGTCCTTGATTCTTGTTCTGGAAAGAACCTAAGGAATCTTTATGAAGTGCCAGTTGTTTTTGTTAGTGCTGCTAACTTAGCCCAGTTTTAGCACAGTTCAGGTTGCTTGCCTCTGATCTGCAGTGCTGGCAACACTTGAATAAAGCCTTAAAACAAAAGATCAAGGATTAGAGGCAAAATGATATTCAGATCATCATTGTCCAACCTGTGTATTCAACTGAGCATGGTAGAAGAGACACCAAATTGTAGTTCTTAAGTATTTGCTAGCTGGACTCTTGGCTCAGCTGGTTCCTCCATTGTGCTGTAAGAGGATCAGGTACTGCTGCTGTACACAAAAGTTTGTTGTTGTAGCAGGTTTTTTTTTCATAGCTCTTTGATTTTGATACCATTTGGCTGCTTCAGAGCTCCTGAAGCATTCATGCCTTTTGATTAGGTTTAGTTTTCCCTCCACACCTGGAGAAAGTCAAAGACCCTTTCTCTTCACACCTCTTATCTTTGCTATTTTCGTTGTTCTCTGGGAATTAAGTTATTCAGGGCAATAGCGTGTTCATTGCTCTTGAGAGCAGTCCCTAGCCTGGTCTGGATGGCTGGCAGGGCATCCATTTGCCCTCTCAATTTTCCAGTTTGATCAGAAAAAGATCCTGAGATATTCTCAAAATGCTTAACTGATTAATTATGACCTTCTAGCCTGGGAATGTTGCATCTGAACTGATGTTGGGCTGAGCTTTTAGGTTTTCCTGCTAGTGAACAACGCTGACACATGAGCTGAAAGGGCATTTCCCCCTACCTCCCACCACTAAATTAATTGCTTTAGGGTGTATAAAATGAAGCAGAATTATCTCTCTTCTGAAGAAGAATAAAACAAAGGATGTTTCTTCTGTTCTCATGGAAATGAGGCTCTGGGAGGAACATTGCAAGGTTAGTGTGTGCTGTGTGCATACCTAGTGCAGCTGCTTAAGCTTAGTCTCATCCAAACAGTGCCTTAGAGTTTATCTTCTGCTTTCAAAAAAAACCAGGCACCTGCCACATTCAGCCACAGCGTGATTTAGCAAAGTGGCAAATCTTCATTAGAGACCAGGAAGAGCTTTTAATCAGAAATGACAACATGCAGTCTGTGATTTACACCCAGGCCTCAAGTGATGGGTGAAATCACCCTTCTCAACACCCACCTTGCTATAAATAGCTGTTTTCACTGGGGGCAGGTGCTACTGAAATGTCACTTGGGTGAAATCTGAGTGACATGTTGAGTGTGTGTCTGGGAGCCGAGAGAGGCATTGTCTTTGTTGGATGTGTTGAAACGTTCATTTCTCTGCCAAGAGATGTTGTAATGGTGAGATAGATATCGATCAGAGCTACTCTTGAAGTGTTTTGAAACTCTGATACTTCCTTGAATCATCTCAGTGCTCCATTCACAAAAGCTGCTGTTGTTAAAATGTTACTTGCTAGGCATGTCTTGGTTTTAGCCCCCCATATTCTCTGCCATAAGCGATTTTTTTAAGTCGTGCACATCACAAGGGGTTGTGTCTCCCCATTGTCATGAAAAGAAGTGTTGTTTGAGTGCCCAGACAGTTAGTAACATCTGGCAGTCTGATTTTTGGTGAAGTGTTAAGTATCTTCACAGTTCTGTTTTTATAATTGTCCTCTGAAAGAATGAGCCACGGTGACTTTCCCAATGGAATATTTATCTGTCACATGCTGTCTCTGCAGTGTTGTTGTGGGACTATACTTCTGACACTGATGGTTCCTGCAAGAGGAAAATTAGTTTATCTTGATCCATCCATTCAGCCCTGGAGTGTTTCTTGAACTTTGTGGAAGGGTCTGAGGTGGGTACATGTGGTAGAAGAAAAGTAGGATTCAATTGCAAATTGCCATTATTACAGTCACTTACTGAGATGAACTCTACCACTCATCACTTGGTCTTGAGATGAGAGCACCAGCTTCTTTTTAAACTTCATTGATGTCTTTTTTTACAAGCTACTTTATGAAAAACATCCTTGTTAGATGAAGTAGATTTGGGACTTTTGAATTACAGGCTTTGATTTTAAGCAGACTTCAGATCTTCAGGCTGTTCCAGCTCAAAAGGTGTGTGACACTTAAATGCTTTAACACTGAGGCTTCTGAACACCTGGCTGGAGAGCTTGGACACCCAAAACCCATGGAAGTTATCCCTGTGTTGCTCTACTTTTGATTGTCAGGGAGAATTTTAGTGCAGAAGCCTGTGGGTACTGGCATTGTGGTGACAGTGGAGTCCTGAAAAGGATCTGGAGTGTGGCTGTGGTGGCAGACTCAGGCACTGATGGGCAAGAGTACCACACCTCTGTATAAATGATTTTTAGTAATTCCTATTTTTATCTTACCATCTATTTTAGCCTGGTCTGCTGACCTGACTGAAAGCTATAAAGAGCTGTGAATTTGGGATTGAAGCAGCATGTGTGTTATACAGGGTGAGGGTACCTGCTTGCACACAGCTGGGTTTGGGAGTTTTGTTTCATTTCCCCAAGTTTGGCACGTGGGATGGAGAAGTTTTAGAGTAGATGCAGTGCTGGAACAGCACCAGGAACCTGAGAAGTGCTGTTGCTGCAGTGAGGGGGTGGATGTCATAGAAATGGTGTCTGTGGTGCTGGTTGCTGCTGCAGAGAGAGACTCAGGTCTGTCCTGCCTTAGGGAGCCTGGGTTTGGATGGGGTCTGACTGTCAGACCTGCCTGACCACTGCCTTAGTGCAAAGTTCTTTTCACTGACATTTCCCAGTCAGTGTCTCTCAAAAGCTGCCTGAAAAAAGCAAGGAGTTTATACCATGAAAAAGGAGAGGGTGTGCTTGTTTTCTTCCAATTGCAGGGAACTTTAAGCCTGATCTTTCCTTAGTTTGTTCTGTTTGGAGTGATATGAACCAGTGGAGAAATCGTGGGATTTTCTTCATCTGTGATTTTCTTACCCCGCCCCTGGTGAGCTCATATCTGTTTAAATCTGAGACCTATTTCTGTGCAACATAATCCTTGTTGTTTTGTGACAGCTTATTGTGTGCACATTCTTTGTGCATCTCCTGCTTTTAACTGCTTAGTGTGTACCAGAGCAGGAGTTATTTTTACTGCTGTGGTGTTGAGCTTTGCAGCACTGGGCGTATCCTGGTTCTGCATCCACAAAGCAAGCAGCCTTCAGAGGGATAAGGGACTTGTACTGCTGCTGGTGATGGAGAGGGCAGAAAAATGAGGTTCAGCCTGTAAAGACTGTTGGGTTTTTGAATGTCTAAAATTGATATGGGATTGAAAAACATATCTGAAATAATTCAGATGGAGAGAATGCGCTGCTCAAATGTGTGTTTCCTGAAGGCTGTGGCAGTGAGGTGTGTTATTCTGTCAGTGCTTCTTCTGCCTTTTCTCAGTTCCTATTACATTCTGATGAGCTCATTGTGATCTGTTGTCCCTGATGCCCTGCTGACAGACTGGGTCCATATCCCTGGTATGCCCAGGGGAAGCTCTGAGCAACTCAGACTGCGGCTCTAAGATGGGCCCAGCTCCCTGGATATGCTGCCCCAGAGCAGCTTTACACAAGTTCCTTCTCTTTTGAATTTTCTGTGTTTCATTTTTGGTTTCTTGGGGACTTTTTTAGAGTGGGTTGGGCATGTGTTTTGTGGGGTTGGTTTTTGCTAGCTCTGCATTAGTAGAGACTGGATCTTGAAAGCAGTTTGAATTTCCCAGAACTTTTGGGACACAAGGGTTATGTGTAATCCTTACATGTGAGTTGCTACTCCTTTTTTTTTCTTTTTGGTATTTTAATGCAACCCATGAGTCTGCTTGTCTTCATTGTCTTCACTAATGGCTCACAGGCCCTTTTCCTATGGAGACAAGAGTTGAGCTTGCTGAGTGTCCCAAAGCTGGCTCCTGAATTTGTCTTCCTACTCAAATCTGATCCAAGTCCTTGTCCAAGGTAAAGCAGCTGACCAGCTTGCTGGGGGCATGTGAAAGCTTTGGTGTTCATCAATCCCAGTGCTCTCTGGAGCAGAGGGTGCCCACCAGATCAGGTTGTAGGTGCTGCTGCCATTGTTTGAACCTGGTGGATTTTTTACCACTCTGTTGTGGAACTGTTGTGAGCTGTGTTATCTGAAGAGACATAAGACCACTGCATCCATCCCTGCTGAACCCTGGAAAAATGCTGGAGCTGATTAAAGAGGCACATTCCCTCTGGAGATGGAGCTCCTGTGAGTAAAGGAATGTAGGTCATGGTTAAGTATATGAAATAAAAAACTACTCCATTGTAGTGGCAGCATTTCACCACAATAATCCAGTGAGGTCCTTGCTCTGCTAGAAAACCTGTTCTTATATATATGCTATTTAATATGACTCATTAAGCAAGCCTAATTGAACAACAGCTTCAGTCTTACTGAATGGCCTGGCACATAAAATCCTTAAGGCTTTAGTGTTGGCATCCTGACCAGTTCATCCTCCTGTGTGCCATGTTTTCCCTGTCCAAATCACAGCTCTGGTACCAGAGCCCAGGGCCAGGGTAAAGGAGAGCCATGAGGCTTGAGGCCCTGTTAAGTATCTGATAGGATAAAGGTAACAGTGCATCCATGGCAGTCTGAGCCAGGCACAGAGCTCCAGGGTAATGAATGAATCCAAGAAATGAATCCAAATGCAGGAATTTAGTGGAATGGAAGCTGGCTGTGTGGGGAGAAGGAGGTACTCTGTGCTTGACTCAGTTGCAAAGGTGTGTGTTGTAACATGCAGGGGACCACCTAATGCACACTTGGTAAGAGATGTATCCCCCAAAATATTCTGACAGGAGGATGAGGAATGCCTGTCAGCAGCAAGCCTCAGGCTGGTGGTTGTTAGGCAGATGTTCATGGTTGAGGACTTTTCAGTAAAGATTCTACTGCATCAGGTGCTTTCTGGATTTTGTAGTTCATTTCATATTCCTAGCAAAAGTGTCTCTTTTGTGGTTTTTTTTTCTGTATACTCAACATACTTTTTAATCTTGACAGTATCTTGGGTACATGAGTAGATAATTGAGTATATGTAGAGTGTTCACCTTTGCATGGAGAAGTGCCATTTTCTCGGTGTATTATTGTCCTCAGTTATCAGTGCACCTGGTTTTTCACAGGTACCATGTTCAACCCCAGTGCTGCTGCATTTCAGTGGCTGGTAGCACAGTACCCTGCATATCCCTGCAAAGCTGAGCAACCATTTTTAAGCAAAAATCACTGTTGTAATCATAGGAGTGTCCTGGCAGTGCCTTGTGTGACTTGGCTGGAATTGCTGCTGGGGGTTGCATCTCTTCCTCAGGAACCTGCCACATCTGAGTAGTGCAGAGTGGCAATTAATGAGCAGGGGCAGTTTTAAGGAGGAACTTAGTTTGTGTGTTTAATTAGGAATGACAGGCCATATAATGCAGCCTAAGGCTTATCAACCCATGGATCCTTCCCAGAACATGGCTGGGGCTCAGCACCTCGGAGCAGTTCTGCTTACGGTTGTGCTAACGCTGTTCAGTTCATGCCATGTGACTTTGCAGCAACTCTGAAATCTGCTGTCCAGTCATTCCTTTCCTGCAGCTTTGTCCCTGTTTCAAGGCTTTTTCAGAACAGTCCTCACTGTGGCATTTTGTCAGTGCTGGGTAAAGGCAGAGTTCAGTTAATCTCAGTTTTTCAGAGGAGGAAGAGGCAGAGCACTGCTCCAGCTGTCAGGGGAGCAGAGCCCTCTCAATCATCTTGCAAGGGAATTTTTATAGTGTTTGCAAATCTGCTCTACCTGTGTTTATGGCTCAGTGTTTTACTGGGGTTGTGATAAGCTGAAATCCCTCTCTTATAGCTGAAGTCATTAAAGCAGAGGATGTGTTATGTATGTACAGCACATAACAGAATCTGGTGTTAAAGCAAAATACCCACTTACCTGCTGTATATCCTCAAAAAAAGGTAATTGTAAGAAGTAGACATCAAGTGAATTACAGTTCCAGGAAATATGGGACTTGCTGTCAAGGATAACAGTCTTGGCTTAAGAAGGTAAAATTTATTTTGCAGAGGAGACTATTGATTAGTTATTCAGCAGACTGTTTTTATTGTTTGATGTGTAGATGCAAAGGCATCCAGATGTACAAAGCATGCACTTGGAGTCAAACCACTGCAGGGACAGGGATCAGTGGCTTTGTAATGGATTAGCTTTATCATTTGTCCTTAGTATTTTTTTCTTGGTTAAGATACTTGCTGTTAGCACAGGTACAGTGTAAGACTCTGTAATGCATCTGTGCTAGGACCTGGTACTTCTCTGCTCTGAAAGGTGCTCTGGATGCTTTTTTTAGAGGGGAGAAAACAGCCTCTCTCTACCTGGCCATGTGGCCATTTGGAGGCAGAACTGCTGACTTTGGGCAAACAGGCTTTTACTGCTTTTTGCTTGTGCTGTCTGGAGTGAGCACTTACTTCTCTAAGGACATCTCAGTAGAGCTGCTTACATCCAGTTAGGTTACAGCTGGGAGAGTCCACAGAGGCAGTGAAGGTGCTTGAGATGAAAGACCTTGGCTTATCTCAGACCTTAGGCTAAGCTGGCACATCTGAAGGAAAGGTGGGAAGGACAGGAGGGGAACAAATGCACTTTGTGAATGTGGAACATTTGACAGTTTCCAAGTCAAACAGGATGCTGTTTGTCCCAGTGATTTTTAGCATCTTCTCTAATCAGCTCTGCATTGAAATACCTGACAGGTGATGTTGCTGGGTGATGTTGGTGACGTTAGGCCAAGAAGACACTAAAGAAATTTTCCTGCTAGGAGCAGCTTCCTGATCTGTATGCAAGGTGAAAGATGCAGCAAAGCATCCCTTAAAACAGTTTTAAACCCCAGTTTGGAAAATTCTGTAGCTTTAGTCTTTGACATTTATGGGGAAATTGTCAGCTCTGAGGTGAATTCTGCTAACAATCAATCTCACCTTGCTTGCCTGTAAGAGGTGACCTTTCAGAAATGTTTTTAGTGAAGGGGCAGTTCCAGGTCTCTCAGAATCACTCATCTTGTTAAAAATGGAATATTTCACAGCTTCCTGGTTGGTCTAGAAGTATGTTACTCCCCTGGGGACTCTTTGGATGTTGGGCCTCCTCAACACATAAGCCTTCCTTGAAAACTGGATTTGAGTATCCTGGGAGATATTTTTTCTCAGTGGTTTGTGGTTGCTCTATAGCTGTTGGGCTGTAGAGCCTGTGCAGACCAGAGGAACATAAAGATGTATTCCTACAGGAATTCTGTAGCTGTCTGTATGTTACATCCAGAGGAAAACCACACTGGCAAGGATTAATGCGCATAGAAAGGATTTTGCCTTAAAAGATGTGTAGATGGGAACTTAATAATCTACCTTCTAGCAGCCTACCCTTTAGAATGGGAACTGTGTGTACATTGTACAAAACCAGGGAACATCTGGCTTGATTGCTCCTGTGGTTCCTGTGCCATTGCTGGAAGTGTTTGCTTGCACCAGGGGCTCGGTGAGTTCTGTGAGCCATCTCTAGATGTGCTGCTTGGTTGCTTAGTTCCCAAGGAGGAGATGGGGAGAAAAGAAGGTTCCTCGAGCTATAACCTTGAATTATTGTCACATCAAATATGCTGCTGAATAACTGAACCTGCAGAGTAATGGGGAGAGGAGAGTGGTATTTCCATGTGGATGCTGGATGTTCTGCTGGGTAAATGCTGTGTTGTCTCAGGCTGCTGGCAGGAGCTTACAGTAAATGGTTTAGAAGTCAGCTATGAAAACACCCAAAGGCAAAACGGTACAGGAGTGTTGTATGATGACACTGATGAGTTTTAAATATGAGTTTTTAAGTTGAAAGCTTTGTGCTCTGGCTGAGATGGGAAGGAAGAAAAAGTCAGTCCAGTAGACTGACCTATGCAAGGGGGGAGAAACAAGGCTTTGCTCCAGACTCTGCAGGGCTTTTATATTTCTGTCTCTATTGTATCATAACTGTCACCGGTTCTTGTTGAGATTTTTCTCAGATTTATTGAAAGGAATTGAAGCTTGGTTGCTTTTGTATTATAGAGTGCATAAACAGAAGGCAGTGAATTAAACCTGCTGTGGCTGGGAGATGTTTGTCTTCCCCCAGCCATTCCTCAGGTGGTGGATCCACCCCTCCTAGAAAGGAATATCACAGTGCAAGGGCTGCAGAAATCCAGTCGTTAAATATCTGGGCTTCTGTAGCTTGGTGTATGGATTCAGTAGGGGCTGTTCCTCCTTTTGTAAAGACCAATACAGCATTTATGTATGTGGGGGATAACTGAAACTCTGTCAGTGAATAGAAAATGCAGCTGAGGTTTTTTGGGCAATGATGCAATTGTGCTGCATTGTCCCAGTAGCATTCACATACTCTTCTGCAGTGTGAGCTGGGGGAGTGGCTTTGCTGTTTATCAGAAATAAATGCATGCACAGAGTACCCATGCTGTCACTGAATTTTGGGTGGATTCTCTCTAGCATTCCAGAGGTTGCTTCAGCTGAATGTAAAGGCTTTATATTTTTAAGCAGTGTTTGACTTAACTGTGCACACGGCTGGCTCAGAAGGTGTGTTATTTAACAGGAAGAATGCTTGCCCTGCCTTGGAACAAGCATTGGCCATTGTACCTCCTAACACAGCAGTGTTCACCTTTGCTCTGTGCCAGGAGGGAGCACAGTGACCCCAGACCTCTGCCCTGGCTGTGTCCCCATGAGGAGACAGCACCACTGGTTTCCTTGTCAGCTAAATTTGAGTGTCCCCAGAGTGTACTTAATCACTAGCTGTGGAAAGTGCCCCCAAAGCCAACCTGAGCATCCTGTATTTCTTAGCTAAGCTAGCCAGGTTCTGATCAGCCTCTGGAATCCACTGCCTTCCCTCTTCTCCTCGGCTGCAGGGATCCTGTCTGTCCATGCAGCATTCCTGCTATGTAACAGAGCACTGAGGCACTGCAGTGTGTTTGGGGAGTGTGTTCTGCATGGGAGATCAACCAGGAATATTTCTCCAGGGGGATGCTCTGATTCCATGAAACTCAGAAGGTACAAGGGAGGCTGGGCAGCCTTATGTACTCACTGCCTGGGATTGACTTGGGAATGTGGCATGACACAGCATTTGCTGTGCTTTCAGCTACAGCTATTTATACATTGCTTTTCAGGGTTATTTTGTCTCCTCTAGGAGATTCTGTACTTGATAAAATATTCTTGCTCAAGTTTATTGAATTTGCTGAAGTTCCTAGACCTATTTGAGTATTTTGGCTTTGTGGCAGTGCTGTAGCTCTGGACTCAAACAGGCCTGAATGTGAGGGAATCTTTTCTTTAAGATGTGTCTGGATTCAGTCCCCTAAAGTAATTTGACCTGTAGACTGGACTTGCATTGAGTCTTGCATGTGAACTAAAACAAGCACACTGGAGATTTAAGGATAACACACTAATATCTTCCCTAGGAGAGAAAATTGCAGCAATTGTGAAACATTGCTGTTTGTGGGGGAAGGGACTCCTGTGAGGGTGGTAGTGGAGGCTCTGGGTGAAAGAAAAGGAAAGGAGAGTGGGCTGTATTACACTAACCATCCTGTGTCAACCTCCTACGTTCGGGTGTCGCATGGCTGACATCCCATCAAAGAGCTCTGGCTGTGGCCAGAATTTTAAACAGCTTTATAAATAGTGTTGCTCAAACTGCCTGTATGTGCAGAGACTGTGAACGACTGGGGTAGACCAAAATATTGTTGGTTTAATTTTTGAACCAGTCCAAAAATGGGAGCAAGAAAGAGTAGAAACCTGAAGTGTAGAAACACCCATGGATTATCTCCTTCCTCTGCAATGCCAGCCGTGCATCTGAGGGGTCTGTGAGAGAGGCAGCATTGCTGGAGATGGCAGGCTGTGAGACTTGAATATGTGAATCTTGTCAAGGCATCTGAAACCATTCTTTCTCTCCTACTTGCCTGATGTCTTCCTTCTTGCAGGTTATGCTGTGTCTGAATAATTGTGAACAATTAGAAGCTAATTTAAATGGCTGGTTTGTATTCACAGCAGCAGCAAATGAGCTAACCAGCTGGAAAGCAGACACGGTTATTTTCTCTCCCTCTTGTTGTTCCCTGGCAGTTTTTGCAAGGTGGATTTTTTGCTGTGGGCTAATAAGGAATTTCTCCTGCACGCTGCTGACCAGATTGCAAAGGGGAAGGAGGATGGTTTGTGCCCTAGCACAGAGTTACCACCAACTCCGCAGAGTCCAGTTTAGCTCAGCAAAAGAGCCCACACTGGTTTGCTCCAGGAATATTTATCATGGATATACTCTTTACTTCTGCTCTCTAATATACAGAAAGGTGAGGTGCACCTGTTGTGCTTTGAGAGTGAATTGGCCAGCAACAGCCACACAGATTTCCTCACAACATCCTTTTTATCCTCTGAAAGGCAGATGGAGATCTGAGCAGCCCCACTCTTTCCTCCAGACCTGGCAGTATGCCCCAAATGCAGCTCAGAGTGGCCAGTGACTAATTTCTGTGCTGTCCAGATGGCATCGCCATCCATCCAGGTCCAGCAAGAACCTGGAAAACCTGTTGCATAATAACTGCCATCTCCCTCCCAAGGCAACAATTTGAGGAATTCTTTTGCTTCAGGTAAATGAAAGAGCTACTGGACAGCTATTTTTGCACACAAGGAGGAACACAGCTTGGTTGACAAATTAAAACAGTGGGCTGCTGGAAATCCTGGGAATCCAGACTGGAGGCTGAAATGGGAATCTCCTTCCTATCACACTGGATGGTGTCAGCATTCATGTGAGCTCCTCAGGGAGTTTCTTCTGGCAGTCAAATGCATCTCCCTTAGAGCTTATCAGATGCTGCCACAAGAGCAGCAGAGCCATTGCTTTCACCTGCATGGTCAGATGTTCACCAGGTCTCTGCAGCCATTCCTTAGGTCCTGTTGGAACTGGGCATCTCTTGACACACTGGCCATGGGGCTCTGGAGTTGCTGGGTTCCTCACAGCACTTTCTTCCTGGGGATTGCTGGCTCTGATCTGTACTTTGGGTGAGGCTTTACTGCAGGAGCATTGAGGCAGCCTCTCTGGGCAGTGTTGGCTGATGTACAGGCAAAATGTTGTCCATTTTCCTGCTTTACTGCTCTCAACCAGCTTCTCCTGTGCCTGTAACTCCGGTCTCCTGCGAGTTTCCTCAGGTAACAGTGCCATCTGGTGCTGGAGCACTGCTCTTGGTCAAGCTTTCCTCAAACACTTAGGCAGAGGTGATAGAAGCATTGCTTTTACTCTGCCATCTTACTGTAAGAAGATGGGAGGGGGTGTCCTGTAAATAATCTGTGCTTTTGGGACATTGCACCTGGAGATGATCCTTTTGTCTTTTCTATTTAACAGTTGATGTTCCCAGAATTGCTGTACCCAGAAGACTTGAGTACATGAGACAAGAACTGTAAACACTGAGAAGTGAGATGATTTTTTTACTATAAACTGCTGCTAAGAATTGAAATGCAACATTCAGATTAAACATCTTTGAAAGATTCCCTGTAGGACTCTAAGTGTCTTGCTAGTCACTGAATCTTCTCTTGAAAGATCTTTGCATATTTTCTAGTCATAGCCATGTACTTGTAAACTTTATCCTTCTGTATCTTTATGCTGAGCATCATTATGTTGATTCTTTCTGGATTATTTTTACTTTATTATTGTATTTTATTATTTTTATTTCCTCTAAGGTTTTTTCAACATTTTTGATTGTGTTCCCAGATGAATGTCCTGGTTATTGGTTGATGGGAATGAGTATATGGAATGTACAGTTTGAACAAACAACACTTGGTGACAAGGTTGGCAAAATTCAAACTCTGCTGGAATTTTTTTTAGATATCAAGTTGTCTTTGCTGCTTTACCCCTTTTTCAGGAATCCAGCCCAGGCTGGCACGTGTGGGTGTGTGGTGGTGTTGATAGAAAAGTGAGGCTCAGTATATTGAAAAGCTGAGAGTAGCTGTTGTTTATACAGCTTTGCTTGTGTGCATCCAGGGTCCTCCTCTTTCCCAACCACATTCTCTCTTCTGGGAAATGCTCCCAAACCTACTTATTTTCCTTTAAGTAATAACAACTCTGTAACCTTCCTGTTGTCTTATCTTCCTTCCTTTGAATTACTGCTTTGTACTTTGTTTTCAGACTGGTGCATTCACTGGGCTGGGGAATCTGTGTTGTAGTGTTTTCCAAAAAGTCATGTAAATATGCAGAGCCACAGAAGTGATTTGTTGCCAGTAAAATAAATAATACTTCTTGGACAAGGGAAATCCAAGCAGAAGGTTTAATTTTGCTTAGCAAAAGATTTCTGTTAAAGCCAGATTCTTCTGCTCCAAAGCACAGCATTTACCCACATTATAATAACAGTGAACTTTTGTTTCATCCACTGATTTATTCGGATTTTTAAACCAAATTAAAATTCTACCTCTTGGAAAAGAAAAGTAGAATCTTTCAGTGTCATTCTGCCAGGAGGCTCAAAGGTGATGTTTGTTGGGAGAAGGGGAAGATCCTTCATTGTTTGGCTGTGACTGAAAGATCAGAACTTTGCTGTGGAAGGAGTTTTGTACTTTATTACCCAAAAATAATGTGGAAGATAAAAATAAAAAACAATAGGCTGTGTGGTCAGAAATATGAACAAGAACAAAAATGGCTACAAGTCCATTGCAGATCAGTGTGAAAATGGGGGAGACTCGGGAAGCTTCAACCTCAAGTTGGAAGGGACTCAACGGAGTGACTTCAGGTTTCTGTCTCCATAATGTGTCATAAAGACAAATTACAGAGCTGTCACTTTGTCTTACAAGAGCTGCAGGTCCCCAGGGAGGCTTTGCAGCATTGGGAGATTATCAGAACTAATGACACAACTGGATTTTGAAGCTGCTGTGTTACAAGCCTCCTTGTACCTCTAGCAGTGTCAGAAGGGAATGGTGATGTGGAGGCAGTGATCTGCCTCTCATTTTTGATTGCTGGTCTCCTGTGGGTGTTGCAGAGACTTCTCTTTGCTTCCTGCCACGAACTCACTTCTTGTTTACTCAGTGACTCTACATGATGGCAGGTGCTGCCTGGCTCTGGCAGCCCTGGATACAATTTGTGTGTAATTAGATAAAAATCATGTTCCCTTAATACAGGGGGTTTGGAGATTTGTAGACATTCAGCTGGTGACAGGCACGTGTGTTTTAGAGCAGTGTGTGCTGGCCTGGGGCTGGAAACTGCTGTGTTCATCCTTACCATTGATGGAATCTTCATGAGCTAATTAGGAAATTCTGCTTTAGGCCATGCCTTTTTCTTGTTTTCTGAAAAAAAATATTGTGTTCAAACCGTACAATCAATCCACAGTAGTTTGCAGGTAACAGGCACTGCTTGGGGTTGGCTTAGTGGTGAATCTTAGTTTGTGCTGAATGTTGGGTGATTGGCAGATTCAGAGCTAATGCTTGCATGAACAAAAGAATTGTAATCTGTGATCAGGTGACTGCCTACAGGTAGAGCTGCTTCAGTGCAAAGCTGTCTTGGTTTCATCTTAGCCTCTGTGAAGTGTTATGAAGCATTTATTTAGATCAGGGGGGCGTTTTAGCACCCCTGCTGCTTACCCCTCTTCTGTCCTTCTACACCTGAGGTTAATCATCAACCTGACCTTTCACAGAGGGCTGTTTTGCACTGCCCAAAACAGCCTCACAAACAAGCTTTTGGACTCTTGCACAGAATACAGGAAACAAAGATCCTGTTCACTGTCGTTCCTTTGACCAAACTGTGTATTCCTGAGTCACTTAAGGGTCTTGAGAGTTAGTTCAGTTGTTCATATTGAACAAATTTTTATTTGATGCTTAAATATTGAACTTAAATATTTTCTCATTTTGTGATTCTTTGAGTGCTTTCAGATGATGAGCAATACCATATTATGAAAATGCAGAATGATGCTAAAGTAAAATGGGTGAAATCCTCCATGTGTCTACAAGTTGCCCAGAGAAGATCTGGCTGCCCCATTCCTGGAAGTGCTTATGGCCAGGTTGGACAGGGCTTGAGGCAACTTGGGATAGTGGAGGTGTCCCTGCCCATGGCAGGGGTGGAATGAGATGGTTTTACAGTCGCTTCCAGCCCAAACTGTTCTGTGAATTAAAGGTAAGAGCTGTGGCAGAGCAGTGACCAGCTCAGTTCTGTGCTGGTGTAGGAAGCCACATACTACTCTGACATTTAATACTTGTGCAGGGCAAAAGTTTAGACCTTGGCCCAGAAGGGTGTAGTTCTTCTGTAAGTAATGCAGGAGTCTCCACAGCCTCCTGTCTCCAGCAGATGTGGAATTTTTTGTCTGGAAGAGCCACAGACTACTTGTCCTTGCCATGTAGGAGTAGCCAGGAGGTGTCCTAGGCAAAACTTTTGTACCAATAGTGCAAAAGATTTATTTTCATGTTTTTGCAGCTGCATCCCTCAAGGGTTGTTTTTAAAACCCTCTGTATTGTGTGGCTGATTGTTCAACTCTTCTGGGTAGTGGAGTTTTAGTTCTCAGGAGTCTGAAGTTTCTAGTAGTCTGTCTTCTGTCCCATTTACCCATCTTTGTTTTCCATGAAAACCCAGCAGGGCTGGAAAACTCCAGTAAGAAGTGAAGCAACATGTGCCACTTTAAATGTCACAGTGTGAATCAACTCTGGGCTTCCAGGGGATTCTCTGCTGTTGCTTTTTACAACTGCTCATGTGCAATGCAATCTGTAACACAAATCTTTCACGGGAAGTGAACTTTGGATATGCAACATATTTTTCCAAGAGTAGTATGTGATGCCATTGGTAATGTGTTGATACTGAAAAGATATTAAAATATCTTGGCTTCAGATCTTCTGGGTCATCAAATTTCTGAACCTTTGTCATCTAACTTGGTGTATCCATGCTATATTTAGACAGCTGACTTGCTTTTTTAGTCACCTCATCTAGATTTAAAATAAAAACAGCTTGTGTTGATTGCTCTACTACGGGTTTAGCTGAAGTGAATTTGGTGTAATCAGACCTTACAGTTAAAAAAATAAGAACTAGAGGATGCTGAGTTGGGTTGGCTGCTGCCAGTTGTGCTCCCTCCTGCCCATTTCCATGAGCACCCATCCCACAGCCAAGGCAGCTCTGGAACTGCTTTGTTTTCTCCTCCTGCCTGGGGCTGGAGCTGCTGGTGGCCAAGAGCTGCTTCATGTAGTAAGGAGGTTTCCTCTTAACCTCCAGTAAGAGCCTGGCAGTGGTCCCAGTCACAAACCAGTGCATCTGGTGGAGGTTTCCAAGTCACAGCTTCAGGGCTGGATATTTGCTTTTGGGTTTAAAACCAGGCATGGGAGCTGTGGTACATCATGTCCTGTTTCAGGTGCTGAGAGGCTGTCCAGGTCTCTCAGAATACCTCCAAGGAGCCTGTGTGTCAGCTCAGTGAAGCAAGGTTTTACCTTTTCCCAGCACCAGGCATTTGGATTTAGCTTCAACTGGTGTGTTCCTGAGGTTTGGAGAGGTCTCTTGTGCCTTGTTTGCTCTTAACCTCTGGGTTTTCTTCATCTGCTGAGCATTGATGTTACAAATTTCCATGGCGACTTCCAAGCTCTCAAGCAGGTGCTGTCCATTCAAAACAGAATGCTGATGTGGTGATTGTAGGACAATGACAGCCCTGGTGACCCTGGAGCAATGTCCCAGGGAGTGGATTAATTTTTAACTCCAGAACAGATTCAGATACTGACTTGCCAGGAGAACTCTCTACTGCAGCTTAAAAAACCCTCCATCTGTCTAAAGCTCTAGAGTCTAAAGTTCTAACTGTTGATTGTGGACAGAAATCAGGTACCTAGTTCATGTCTCCTCCATCACAGTGTTTCTCCATTGTCACAAAAAGACAAGTGTGATATGTTTTTTTAATGGATACAACTTTGGCTTGACTAAAAAGGAGGCCAGAAAATGATAACACATCTAACAAAGACATTATTATTTTTCCCCTCACACTTTCTTACAAAATTGCAAGTGATTTCTTCATTTTTTTATGTTGTTGTTGTTTTGGTTTTGGTTTTGCTTTTGTTTTGTTTTTGTTTACAGTTGTAGGTGCAGAGCCTGGAAGCAGTGCTTTAGATGAGATCAGTTACACAGGATGTGCAAGGGATGAGATGGACAAGTAGCCCAGACTGAAAAGAAATGACAGGTCTGTGCAGGTCACAGCCTGGCTTCTCTGCCCTTCTGGTGGCCACTGATGTCAAAGTCCTTGTTAAAGTTGAGAGGCAGAAGCATCTTTCATAGTAGATAATTCATTTGTGAGTCAGCTGGATAAATATCTCAGCTATCATACAGCAGTTCAGGTCAATGTACAGAGTTTCATATCCAGCATTGTGCTTTCTGCCTTTTTTTTTTTTTTTTGTGGTGCCTTGTAGTCTCATTTTTATAAGCAAATACCAATGTGTGTGCGCTGATTTTTCTCCTCCATCTGTATGAGCTTATTTCCAGAGCTCTTGTTTTGGAGGATGAAATTCAGAATGTGTCTGGAATGGAAAGTGATGTTGTCACCACAGTGATTGTGTTGGAGGTGGAGGCTGTGGGATCACACGATCACCCTTGAGCAAATGTAATTGTTGGTCAGACATTGCAGTTCTTTAGATTGGAGAAGACCTTTGGGTTCAACCATTAACTCAGCACTGCCAAACCCACCACTAAATGATATCCCCAAGTGCTACAGCTGCACATCTAAATGCCTCTAGGATTTAAAGTGTCTCTGCCACTTCCCTGGGCAGCCTGTGCCAGTGCTTGACAGCCCTTTTAATAAAGAATTTTTTCTTAATATCCAGTCTAAAGCTCTCCTGGCACAATGTGAGGCTGCTTCTTCTTCTTACTTGGGAGAAGAGCCTGACCCTCCCACGTTGCTCCTGCTTCTGTCAGGGAGTTGTAGAAAAGGAAGAGGTTCCCCCCTGAGCCAGAATCTGAGACAGCCGTGGCCGAGCATGAACTTTAACACAGGGAGTTGGCATTGGCAGGCATTATCCTGGATCAGGTGCCCTCTCTCACAGCCAGAGTGCTCTCTGTTGCTGGGCAGCTGAGCAGAAACGCAGCTGTAAAGCCATGGCTCCCAAATCTGTGTGTAGCTGAGTGTTGAGTCACAGTGCCAAAGTCTCCTGTCCTTCCTGGTGTCCTAATGTGGGTTGAACCTGCAAGGCAGCTCAGCAGTCAGCTCTTCTGAAGGGAGGTGTGTCCTGGCATATTTGAGACTGAATAACCAAGGGCTGTGTGTTGATGCATTCAGGTTCCCATCTGTGTTTAAACTTGTTCCCAGTTTCTGTTCTTGGGATGTTTGGACAGAGGACAGTTTTTTCATCCCTGCCTCCTGTGGCAATACTGTCTACCTGGAGTGCAATGTGGCAGTAGCAAACCAAAATGCTATTTGCATGCAGAATTACTACCTTCTGTTTCTCCTCAAGTGAAATACCAAAACTCCTGCCCCATGCAGGAAAGAAACTGTGTGGGAATAGGAAAGGAAGTAAGCATAAATGAGTTGTCCTTTCTCCTTGACACCTGTAGCTGCAGCCTGTGTGGAAGCAGTTTTGTCCACTGTTGGGTACCAACGATGTTACAAGCAAACTTAAATTGCTAATTAGTGAATTTAAGTTCTGCTCTAGGTATGCAGAGAGACCAGGGATTTATGCCACTACTGAGTATCTCCAGTACTTGGTTTGTTTGGATACACACCACCCAGCACTGGTTGTCCCTATATCAGTCCCAGCAACTCCTGTATTTTTTGCCACTGAACTTGAGAAGTGTTTGTTGCTTATTTACCTGCCACAATACTTGGCATTTGTGGCTAGTCCAGATCATCAAAGTAAATTTGCTCTGGTTTTGAGCTCTTGTCGGCAAAGAGTTGTTGGAGAGGAAAATTGGCACCATATCTTGCATTTGAGAGATTAAACCCAGAGAGTCACAGTAGGAGTTTAGCCCAACCCTGCCTGGGGATGTTTGCACCTCACTGCCAAATTGTTTGCTAAAGTGAGGATCTAGTTTTCTGTCAGACATCTCTCTCAACCTCTGCTGTTAGTTTAAACAAACAAAACCTAAACCACCACAATTTTGTTTCAAATGGCAAGTTTGTAATAACAAATTAGGCAAGTGGATGAAATCAGAAAGCTCCCAAGGCTTAAAATGCTCAGTGGAAATATCTGTCCTCTCCCAGTCTGCCCAGTTCCAGGTGTGAGCCCTGATGGCTCCCTTATTTATTTGAGGTAAGATGACTCAGCTGAGAAGGGGAATGTGGTCTTGTTGGTGCTTGTTCTCTATGCAGAAAATCAGAATTTGTGTACCTCTCCTGCTGTGTGTGGTTTGAGAGCATCATCAGCCCTGCTAAAGTATCAGGTGTTCTTTAGATTGCAGCTGCTGCCTTTTGATGAGTAAATTTGCTGTGGAGCTCAGGCACTGATTCAGTGCTGAGCACCAAGAGAGGATCTGAATTGCAAAGGAAATAAATGGGGGCTGAAGCTTTTCTGCCACTTGTTTTTGAAGTCAAGGCCCTAAGGAACATAAGTGACCCCAGGCTGGATGTGTCATCCCTCTTCATTAGGGTAAAATGTGTGTAGTGATGAGTGTCTTTGGTTTGCCTTATTTAACATTTGTTTTTTAAAAAGGCTACACAGAATATATCTTGCATTTGAGGAAGGAGCTCAGCTTGGCATACAGGAGCATAGGATTCCTCAGAGCATCTCTGGGAAACTGCTGTTTCTCATTCTTGAGGCTATTAATGAGGCACATGGCTAGAACTGAACATGTTAATACTGACTTTCATAGAGGTAAATATAGCAACTGTGCTGTGAGGACCTATTTTAAAAGTGCTTCTGCAACAGAATTCCCTCAGTGCTGAGGGAGGGGGCTGTCCATCCGTGGATGATCACATTGCTCTGGGTGTGACAGAGGACAGGAGGCATGACTGAGCTGTTGTTCAAAAACAGCCATTCCAGCTTACCCTGGTTGGGTTTCTTGTGGGTTTTGAGTCTTTTATGACATGAGACCTGTGAAGTATGTATTGTTGATGCTGGCATTCTGCCTGCTCCTTTTCTTGCAGCTGAGACAGGTGGGTCTGGCACATGAAGCTGAAAATAGTGCTGCTTTTAAAAGCCAAGAGACCTGAAAATAGGTTAAATATAGTCCCCCTGTAGAGAAGGTTTTATGCTTTGCTTTGGGAAGAATTTGTATTATTATAATCTTGAGGAAGGATCACAAAATGGGAATGCTGCTGATTTACAGTTTGTGATTTACCAGCACTGACTAACCCAAAGATATTGCTGCTGCTGCTGGGTAACATCGAATCATCTTTGATGATCTGGGTTCTTCAGAGGCTGCATCACAGGCAACAGTATGGCTCAGTGATGTGTTGAAACATAATGCATCAATTTAAGCCCATAATGCATTTTGAAATGAAAGTATCATCATACACTTGGAGCTGTGCAGCCAGAGTACTTCAGTTACAATACCCAGACTGCTGCTCTTGCTTGAGTACTTACTGGAATGTTGCAGCCTGATTCTGGATTTTAAAAGGCTGCCTGTACAATATTTACTTCAACAATAATTTTAGAAGGCTGTATGAAATTGATGTCTATCTATTCTGCAGTGGGATGTGGGAGGCAGTGAAAACACTTCTGCAATGTGGAAATGTGCTGTGGGCTTTGTTTCCCACTCTGGTGTGGTTTTGACTCCAGAAGTTGAGTCTAAAAGCCTGCCTGGCTGGGTCTCTTCCTTTCTTACTGAAACACATAAATACTCAGGTCCTTTGGTCTGATTCCAGATCCTGGTCTTGGATTATAGATTTATCTAATTTAGTAAAGCAGGCTGTAAGCCAGGGAGTGGGTTAAGATGAAATGCTGACAAAGCACAGTGGAGTTCAGGCTGGGGATGAACAAGGAAAAGGCAGGAATGCAGCAGCAGCGGCGTGGTTGGTTCTGAAAGTGCCACGTGAGAGAGGCTTTGTCCCTGATGGTGCATTCATGTGGCACTTCCCAGAGCATGGGCTGTGTAATTAGTGTGTTTGCAGGGCTCCCAGTGACATACCAATGCAAATAACTTCTGGACCACTGAAATGCTAATGAGTCTTCTCCCTGTTCAGCAGAGGGAGATTTTAGCTGAGTTCCTGGGAGCCTGAGCAAGCCTGAAATTGGAGTTCAGTCTTGTGGCTTCCAGTAGGGCATCATCCCTCATGTAGCATTCAATAGCAGCTGCATTTTGTAGTTTTAAGCTTGTTGAAAACACTTAATGAAGTAGTCTGCAAATAGCCTTGAGGTCACTGAAACAGCTGGATGAAGGGTCACTTTTGGAAGGACATCACTTGGTTAATCACTAGAGATTCATCAAGTGATACATTGCCTTTGCAGGAGCATTGCTGGTACCCACAGGGCTGTGTGAGCTGCTGTAGGGTACCTAAGGATGGTCCAACCACATCCTTAGTTTCCAGAATGAGCTCTTTGCCAGCAAGTGCTTTAGCAGGAGCTGGAATCAGCAGTGCTTTGACTTTATCCGTGGTCTTACTGATGTCTTGTTACCTGCATGTGCCTGAGAGCTTCCAAGTGCAGAAACAGCCATTTCTTTTCCTTTTTTTTTTCCAAGACAAGTGCTTGCTGCAGTAGATTTGTCACCTATTCCTCTGCTAGCCAAGACTTTTTACTGTACAGGACCTTGCTTTGTGTCCCAGATTAAACAGGCTTTCCACAGATATTTGGGTGTATCTTGGGTGAAAAGCGTGCAGGATGAAACACAGAACTGTGGTGTGATGTGCTGCTTCGTGTGTCTTCTGTCTTCTCTACTACACAGACTGGATGTGGGTAGGAAATGGTGTGTGGTGCAGGCAGAGGAAGAGGAGAGGAGGACTTGAGGGGATGAATGAGTCAATGTCTGCACCCTTTTAGATGTGTCTGCTGACTTAGAGCACAGTCATGGATGGATCCCCTGGTTGTTGATGTCAGATCTGTCAACTGGATTTTGCAAATGTACCAAGGGGATTAACTCTGTGTTTGGAAGTTCCTCAGCTGCAATCCTCCTCAGTCTGGAGGGTTGGGATGCTGTGCATTTGTACTTGTCATGTTATTTCTGACTGAGTGTTATCTGGGGTCATCTCTAAAGCCAATCTCTCTTCTCTCTCCTCAGCTAAAGCTTGAAGATCGCTCAGTGGTCCCTCGAGATGTGGTCAGACACATGAGCTCCAGTGTAAGTCCTTTTTTCTCTTTGTACTTTTTTGACTGTGATACTGCTGCATGGATTTCTAGGACTTGCTAAATTGCCTGAATGGAACTGGACAGTGATACTTTGAGCACCTTCTATTTTTAGTGTGTTGGATAGACTTAGCTGCATCCAGTGAAAATGGAATTCTGCTAAGGCTGCTTCTCTACAGATGCATATCTGCAAAGGTCTCCTGAGCAAGCAGTCCTGGTCATGGAAGGAGACAAGAAGACTGTCTACCCTGCCATTCTTAAAGTTTTACATTTATCCATTTTGACGTGTGGGGACTGTGGACCTGCTTTCCCAGACCTATCAGGGGGCAGATCCCAGTTCCATTGCTTGCCTTGGGAGGCAATATTTTCAGACACACCTCTCAATCTACAGTAAGCAGCATCTTTTCCAGCTTCTCCCAGAAATGCAGCAAACCCAACACTGCTGGAACATCCAACACAGCTAGGTTGACAGAAAGCAAGCTGGTTCTTAAACAGCAGCTGATAATTGTTCCCTTTGCCCTTTCTGGATGCTGTTCTATGTCCCAGCCACTCTGTTCTAGTTGTATGGCACTTGTGCCTGTCAGAGATGAGTGGATTTGGGTTTTGTGTAGGGGATGCTGTAGAGATAGTTGAGTATTGATGATCAGATGGGGTGTGCTCTCTTTGGGAGCTCAGCAAGGTTGGCAGTTTCTTGCTGTGGCTCAGAGCTAACCTCTAACCCTGAGCCATATGGCCCTGCCATGTGCTTGCCTCTATCTTCTCTTGACTTGCTTCCAGCAGTGTGGCTACCAGGGCTGTGATGAAGGAAGCAGCTGGCCACTAGCTGCTGCAATTGCACCACATGGTGTGCAGCCTGGTGCAGGGATAGAGAGAGCTTTTCTCTGACCTGCCTGGCTTGTTTGGGTTTTTATGGTTTTTAAATAAAGCCTTTTTTTGGTCAATGAATACAACCCACTCCCTTTTTTACAGACTATTACAAAGGAAAAAAAAAAAGGAGCTAAAAGCTTCAATAGTGATTTGAAAATTGCTGAAGCAAAGTATTTCCTTAAGAAATTTAACAGTTGTTTGAAATGGAAATTTGAAGTCAACATATTTTTCCAAAACTGTAGCTTTATGAAAGAGTTCTCACCTGAAACAACGAACAGGTAGAAACTGAAATTATCAGCTGTTCACAGTGTTGTACCTGGCACAGCTGGAGCTGTCAGTATATTCTTCTCACTCAAGGGGAATGCTTTGAGTCCTGTCTCTCAATTGTTTTGTTATCCAGTGCTTCTTAAAGTAATTTTAAGCTTTCAGGACAGCAGGTTGTTCTCCTCTTGGCAAACATGGATGTGCTGCTTTTGTTTGCAATTTCTATTCTCATTTGAGCAGAAATTGGCTCCCCTGGCTTGTTGCACATATTTTGGTAGATATGTACCCAGCAGTTGTCTTGCACATTCATTTTTGTCAGTTTGTATGTTTAAAAAATGGTATTTGCTTGACCTTTGTGCCCAGTAACTTAATTTTTTTAATTGATGGAACAGTGAGATTATAACTCAATTTCTTCCCTCTATTAAAAAGCATAACAAACCTGAGGATGACTTATATTTCCTCACCCTCAAATGTTTTCAAATGTTAGTGGTAAATTAAACAATAAACCTCCTTTATTCCCAAAGAAAACATTCATTTGCTGACAGATATATTCCAAAAATTACAGGAGCATTTAAAATAGAAAACCTGCAAGTGTTAGCCTGCCAAATTCAGGATGTGGGATGGTTGCCCTGCGCCAGTTGGTCTGGCAGAGGGAGAATGTGGAACTTATTCTGTATTCAACACACTCTCTTAGGGCTTGTTTTTAACCTTGAGCGGGAAGGACTCAAAATCCTCTGTTCCTCAAGAGAGGAGAGCTGACTCAAATCCATGTGCTCCTCATTGAGCACTGTGTGTGGGAAAAGACTGCTGCAGGGGGAAATGCATAAAATGAGATCATTTGCACTGAATGCAGTTGGGCCTGACAGTCTAATCCAGCTGGAAGAGAAGCAGGAAAAGTGGCAGAGTTAATTTTTCCAGGTGATATGCTAATTTGGGGAGAAGGTAAGAAGTAGGTCTGTAATCTGTTAGATACCTGGAATTTGTTGCTTCAAAGGATGCTGGGCTATGCTATCTCTTTTAAAGAAAGGAATAAAGGTGATGTAAAGATCCTCTTACTGGGAAAGAGAATGCTAAGGTAAGAACTAAAAGGATGGGGGAGGTAGAAGATAGGGAATTGAAGGCTGTGTTTCCTGAGATGCTGCACTCTTGGATGGGAGTTTGCTGGTCTGCCTTAAAGCCTTGTCTGATGGGGAAGGAATCCATTCACTGCTGAAATATTCTGTATCTCCAGTGTGGTGCCAGGGTACCAGAAGAAGCAGGAACAAGGTCTGGGGAGTGCACTCAGTTGTGGAGTGAGTAGGGCTTGAAGCCATCAGCTCTCCTCACTCTGTTCAGTCACCTCCCTTTTCCAGTTCTCCTGTTGGAGTGGATGGAAACTGATTTTTGTAACAAAACTGTGAAATGTCAGCTTGTTTCATTTGGCCCCTTTAATGGCATCAGCTAATGAAAGCATGGGTGTGCTTGAGCTGTGCCCAGCTGAGGACCTGCCCTGGAAGATGAGACGAGTTGGCAACATCACTTTCTGGGACTGCACTGCTGAGCACTGCTATAAACTCAGAGTGATTCAGCAGAACCCCTCAGCCTGCAGATCTGCATCCTCTGTTTCAGGCTAATGTTTCATGGGACAGGGAAATAAGTAAACTCATAGTAAAGGAAGGTTCAGTGGCAGGTGAGGGAGAGCTGTGATTTGATAGCCCTGTAGGTCCTGGGGCTGTGCACAACCCCAGACCAAGCTCATTGATCTCTGCTTTCTTAATCACAGACAGGGCTCTGCACTTGCTCAGACATTTTATAACTGGAAGGAGAAGCAGGCTGAGCTAAACCTGTTACTCTTGGCCATGACTAATAGCACCCAACTGTGTTAGGTGGGAGGCACCTCTAGGGTGGTACAGGTACCTTCTCCATGGGGAAACTCACTTAGAGAACAGGCAGAGGGTGCTGGAGCACATCAGTCACTCCAGTCCTGGTTTTACTGCTTGCTGTACTTTCACCATCCATTAAAGGGGGTATAGACCAGGAGTATGATCTACAGAAATCACAGGTGTTGGATCATATCATGTCTCAGAGCTGCTGTCATGTTGGCTGCTGATAAAGGAAAAATTAATTCTGAAATGTGCAGTGTAGGGCAAGGAATTTGTTTCTGGAGGGGTTTTTGGTTCTGACTAACAAACAGTCTAAAGCACAGGGCCTGAACTGCAAAGCACAGCCAGAGGATGGTGTGGGTATGCTTGTTTTGGCTTCCTCTGGAGGAAGAGCAGGGCAGGTGGCTGTGCTGTAGCCTGCAGAAGCTGTGGGTTTGTTGAGCAGGTGCCACCTCTGAGCAGGCCTCACTCATCCCACGGCTCCAATCATGCTGGCAGCAGCTGTTGTGAAGTCAGTGTAATTTTGGCCAACCATTTTTTTTTTCAGGTGAAAGTGATGGTACAGCTCTGCTGGGCTCTTTTCTGGCAGCCTGTGCAGGCAACAAGCTTAGCTGCAGTCTGTTGTGATGGAGCTGAAGCTGGGAAATGCTCCCTTTGCTTCCTAGCCCTTCTGGAAATAAATGGGAGTGATATGTGGAGCAGCTGGAGGGAATGAGCCCCTGCTGCTTTGGGTTCTGCCAGCCTGGCTCTCCCAGCCCTCCTGTGTGCTGGCACAGCTCTGCCTAGGGCAGGTCTCACTCTCCTGATCCCATTGCCTTGGGAGCTCGGGGCTGCAGGGCACTGGGAGGGTGTGGTGTGAGCAGAGAACTAGCAGCAGGCAGGTGGAGAGCAAACCAGCCAAAAGGGCTGAGCAGTCTGTCCAGGAATTACCCTGGACTGTCTTTGCTCCAAGTGCCAGTCCTCAAGATCAAACTGAATGAGTTGAGCACCAGCAAACTCCTGAACTCCCACAAGGGCTGCCCAGGGCTCTGAGTGAAAGCCTTGACTAAACACTTCTTGTGGCTGAAAGAAGAGAACTGAGCAAACAAATCCACTTCTTGCTGGGTTTAAGCCCTTTGAGTGTTGTGCTAGAGTCCTGCTGGAGCAGAGACCTTGGTGTTTGAGATAAGGACAGTTCATACCAGGGCATTTCATGCTGGCCTTCAGTCAGCTTTGATAATGGACTTGTGGTCTTTAATAAATAAGAATATTGATTGTCCCAGCTGTCAGGAGGCCAGGGCAGCTGCTGCCTTTGACACTGTTTGGGTTTGCAGCCTTTCCTTGCAGGCCTCCACCATATGTGTGAGCAACATGCACATTGTGTGCTCCCTGCCAAGCTGCCCCCAGAAGGCTCCTGACAGCATGCCTTCTTTTCTTGGGGACAAGAAGATTAAAACTTTGTTAAAAAGTGAGGGAGATAATGACAGACCATCTTATAATTGGACCAGCTGTAAATTATCTGGCTGTGAACCTTGACATTGGACCACAGGTGCCAGATTTTCTTTTTTTTTCAGTAGGACACAAAATAAAGACCATTTATAATGTTCTGAAAAATTATGTGAGTTAAAGTCACAGCAGCTTTAAAGAATTTGTTTTGTTGTTGATCTACCCCTGCCTTTGCTGATTCAAGGCAGTACTTGCATGGTGGTCCTGTGGAGCTGGAAGCCAGGCAGACTTTAAAGCAGGTGAATACTAATCACCTGATATAGCATGGTCTTATTTGACCAGGTGCAGGAGTCTCTGCTTCAGCAGCTATTTCAGATTCTAACTGGGAAGAAAACACTACAGGTCTGTAATAGTGATCTCATCATCTGAGCTCACATAATGTTGTGTGAAATGCCCCTGCAGAACAAGGACCTGAAGGGTAAGAGGGAGTTTAGTCTTAAAGTTTGTTTGTGAACTTATGACATGTACACAAAACACATACATTTGTGTGAAAGACCTTCCCTAGGTAACAAACCTTTTTTCCCTTTTGTGTTTTCAGGACAGTCAGTGTGGAACTGTAATTGACGTCAACATCGAGTGTGCTGTGAAGCTGGTGGGAACCAACTGCATCCTTTACCCTGTCAACAGCAAAGACCTGCAGCATATCTGGGTGAGAACACAGCCAAAATACACATGGTAGTTTGGAGGGATGCTGCTGTACTTCAAGTCTCTCTTGAAGGCGAAGCATCCATGTTGTACAAGACGCATCTGCAGTTTGGTTTTATTTTAAACTTGCTGAAGCAACCTCCCTGGCAGAAGATGATGCAGCATCTCCTCGTCTCCCCATCTGTTCTGTGTTTCTCATCACATTGCTGAGACCAAATTGAAGGGCTAGACTGACATTAAATTGTGTGACAACTGCACAGAGTGTGGAATGCTGGTGTGGCAGCCTGACCAGGGCAGCCCATGGCAGTGGCCCAGAGCTGCTGAGCTGTGACACCACTGCTGTTTTAACAGACTATAAAAATGCTGAGATGAATCAAGCATGTTTCTGTTGAGCTGAAACAGTCTCAAATATATCTGTTTCTCTCTTTGAGTGGATAGTTGGTTTCCAGAGACCAGGTAGGGTAGGATTTCATCATTCTTTCTCCTCTGAGATAAAGATAATTTGGGAGTGAGGAGCAGGAATGTCATAACTCATCCCTAGTTTCAGCCCCCAGGAAGACTATAGGGTGTGAACTCCTCTGGGATGAAAAATTAGACTTTGTGATAAAAATTGGCTCCAGCTACAGCAATTATTTATGAAGTTTTGTTTCCTGTTTTCATCACAGCCTTTCATGTATGGTGACTACATAGCCTATGACTGCTGGCTGGGAAAGGTCTATGACTTGAAGAACCAGGTGATCCTCAAGCTCTCCAATGGAGCCAGGTACTTCTCTCCTTCCTGTGGAAGACTGCCCTCCCTGCCTTTCACAATCAGTTTGGGCTTCATTTACAGAATGATAAGTTATCTGCTTGCATATCTTCAAATGCAGAGCAAAAGAATAAATCTTTCTCTGAAAACATTGGGGTTCATTGACAATACTCTGGAAAAGCTGTAGTCTGAAAGGTGACAATTTTTTTCAATCCCATCAGATCAGTGCTCCAGAGCTAAAGCACACTGGTCTTTATTTAAACTGTGCTTCTCCTCTGTGAAAGTAGCTGTTTAAGATGGGTGGTTGTTCCAGACTGTTTCTCAGTAGAAGAGCATAGCTTCACCAAGCTGCAGGGAGAATTCCAACCTTAAAAAAAAGTCTTTGAAATGGCAGAAGTTTACAGGCTAATGGCTTTTAGAAAAGATTTAAAAGCCCAAGATATAACAGCTTTCTTTTTCACTGATTTTTTTAATGAATGATAACAGTCCAAAGTTTAGAGAAAGATTTAACCAGAGATATTGAAAGAACTATATGGTGAAATTTCTGGAAAGACAGTGGAAGGATCTGAATGCTGTTCCTCTTACTTGTGAGACAGTGACTTGTGTGCTAACCCTTATGAATACACTGTGTTCACTCTGTTACTGTGGTCTGTTTTATCCAACAAACTCTTGATGCAAGGGAGGGAAGGAACCAGGGGAGGGCCAAGAGGTGTATGGACCTGGCAGCTGGGGAATAACTCACATGTCTTGTAAATTGGGTGTTGACATTGATGTTTTAAACACAACAGTCAAATCCCCAATCCTGCAGCCAGCTCTGTGTCTAAGAAGTGAGTGATGTGGGAGCTGTAGCAGATGATTGGTGGATGCATCTGAGTGTTTGTGTTACTGTGCAGTTAACCCAGGCTGGAAGGTTCTTAAGTGTACATTAGACTAGGAGTGAAAAATTGCCACACATCTCTGTAATGCCTGCAGTTACTGATGCAATTTAAAACTTTGCCTGGAATCTTGTACCAGCTCCTGCACGGCTGTGTAAAGTGAGCTACTGCTTGTGAAACCTCTTCCTAATGGATCACTTGAAATGCCACAAGAACTTACTCTGGAAATGAAGCTATTACTGAAGGAAATAGGCCAAATTTTCTTTACATGCATGAGTAACAAATGGAACCTTTGCAGCAGACAGATATTGTCCAGCACCCAGCCTGTTACTTAGTTTGGTTTTTTACATGTTAAATGGGACCTTTTACAGCTTGTCTGTAACCAGTTTTTCTTTAGACCATAAAAGTTCAGTGATACACTGCTGGGTGCATGGCCAGACGTGCTCAGGCAGTGTTAGTTCCTTGGGCACTGTTTGCTTTTGGGGTGGATGGCTCTGGAAGTGTGACCATGTGTGTCCTGTCTGCTTTGCAGGTGTTCCATGAGCACGGAAGATGGAGCCAAGCTGTATGACGTTTGTCCCCACGTCAGTGACTCGGTGAGTTTGCTGCCTCTCCTGAGTGTCCTTTTGATCTACTTTGTCTTGGGAACTTTTTGTGCAGGAGGGAAAATTCACAGGCATGTATTAATCCTAAGAATGTGTCACTTACAGTAACAGTTTAAAGGTAATGTCAATATTGAGCAGGGTTTGAGGAGGTATTACAGTTGATACATCCAGCTGGTTTCTTTGTAAACAACTTGTGTAACACTCTGTCAGATGGCTGGTGTCAAACAGTTCACTCACTGCTCCTTCTATCTGCACATGCTTTAAAGGCTCTTGCTCCATTTACTGCTTTTATAAACTGTCCCTCTTCTGGAAAAAGGTATTTTGTTTAACAGGTGTTCTGCTAGAAGCAGGTTTTCAGGTCATGTAAAATAATGTCTCTTGTTAATGCAGTCCATGGTGTTTTTTGAATGGAGACTTGCCACCCTACTGGCATTTTCCAAATCACATGGCAGGGAAGATTTTGCTGGCTTTTGGGTAAAACAGTTTGCTGTGTGATGGGCTCTAACCTCTCTCACCTTCAAAGGCTGATGACAGCTTGCTTGTTCTTGCAAAGGGCCTTGCTGCACTCCTGGCAGCAGTGTTGGGAGATGACAGAGGATGACGTGTGATTCTTAGGAACTAGCAGAGCACTGAGCTCTTATCCTTCCCAGCCTTCAAAGCAAAGGTCCCTTTGATCTAAAACTGCACTTCTGCTAAAACTTGATGCCAGCTTGTTGAAGAGTAAATGGAATATCAGTTCAATAGGATGTGCTGCTGTGGTTTTCTGGTTCTGTACAGAACAGGAGTGGTCTGTAGCTCAATATCCCCCAGCACCTCAGTCTCTGCTATTTTGGGTTGTACTGTGTATTTTCTGCTTGCTAAATGGATGTTGTGGCAACACTCAGCTTCTGGTTACTCGATTTTGAGATGGCTTGTTTTGAGTCGGCTGCCTTTAAAGTGTGCAGAGTCCTCTGGGGAGTCACAGTTTGGGCTGAATCACAGGCTGTCTCCAGTGTTTGTCTTGATCCTGCACTCAGAATTGCTGTGTGTTAGATACTTACCTGACTCAGATCATGTCACACTGCTCTTATCCTTTCTGACAAATTACAAGACATGATGCAGTTTTGTGCTCAGTATTTTATCTACCCTAAACTGCTCTGTCCGCCCCCACACTCTGGATCTCACTATCAGTGGGAAGGAGCTCTAGGAAAGCAATTGTGTTTACTGTCCTGTTTTTATTTTCAAAGAACTGTCATATTAACTAATCCACCTGAGACAGGACTAGTACTTAAACACTTAATTTGACAAGCAGAGGAGTGAAGGCACACATCCTCTGCCTCTGAAAGATGTAGGTGTTTGAATTAGAGCATGAAAAAGAGATGTCCTTGCCTGGCTGACCTTGGCTACCTTGTTACTGAGAACCTGTGTGAAAATATGCATCTTTTGTTCCTTGCAAGTACCTTTGCTTCTCCTGCACCAAGTCCTGGTCCTGTTTGGATGTGACAGAGCAGGTTGCTATAGGAACTGTTGGGCTGCCTTCAGGAGAGGACGAGCTACTGGAGATGGGCATCTTGCAGACTTTACCTTTATAGTTAATTTTACTTATCAAAAAAGAGGGAAGGGAAATGCTGCAATATTAAATCTTAAAGTCCTTTATGCTGTTTTTCTTCCCTCCATTTCTCCCACAGGGTCTCTTCTTTGATGATTCATATGGCTTTTATCCTGGACAAGTCCTCATTGGGCCATCTAAAGTGTTCTCCAGTGTACAGTGGCTCTCGGGTGTGAAGCCTGTTCTGAGCACAAAGAGCAAGTTCAGAGTGGTGGTGGAAGAGGTAAGGACTGACACCCTGACACATGGCCACCTTCTGCCTTGCATGGTCCCTGGCTGGCTGTTTGGAGCAGAGTCAGCTTGCCATGGTAACCTCCCAAGAGCAAATGTGCTGTGGCTGTGGTGTTCTGAGGTGACAAATTACTCACTGGGGACTGGCAGGACTTCTGAGTGTCCTAGCAAGGGTCCCTGCTGGCACCCTGTGAAGTGATCACGTGTCAGCACACTCAGAGGGCAGTATATTGATCATTAGGGCACTAGGAGCACATCTATTGAAACTTAATGTTGCATGCTGTCCAGAAAGGGAGAAATATTGCTGACTCTTTGCTTAAAGGAGCAGCTCCAAGTCCATTAGCATATCTCTTTGTGACATTGGACTGCTAATTTATTATGTACCATATCTTCCTTCCCAAGCCACTTGTCTTTGCCTGGAGTTAAAAGCTGTAGAATCTCTGTTGTCAGGGGTCAGGATATGGGGGCACTGTGATTGTCCTGGATGTGGTGAAACTGCACTTGCCCAGATTAAATTATAAAAGCAGGTTTGCCACTTTCTCGTGTGTAAACTTTCAGATCTGAGACACTGGTCTGGAAAAGTTTCTGAAATGTTAAATTGCCTTTGCTATCACTACATTGTAGGTACAGGTGGTAGAACTCAAGGTTACTTGGATCACTAAGAGCTTCTGTCCTGGAGGTACTGACAGTGTGAGCCCTCCTCCCTCGATAATCAGCCAGGAGAAGCTGTCCAGGTGAGATCCCTTGAAAACCCCTTTTCACTCTCAGCACTCAGGCCCTGCAGACTGTGGGTGACAGGACTACAAAGTGAAGAGACACAATGCTGCTGTTTGCAGGTTTTTTTTTTTCCATGTCACATGTCTGCATATCCCAGAGCTTCAAAAATACAAAAGAACAACTTCCAAATTAGTTTAGCAGACACTTGAGTTTCCAGCACGAGGGCAAGCATCCCCCTAATGCCAAGTTCTCTCCAGCTGACAGGTGCACAGTGGTGTCTGGCAGCAGCTTGCTTCTTCCCTTGTTCTTTGAGTCCTGCCTGGAGCAGGCTGCAGCTCCGTGTGTGGCTGGGGTGGGGCTCAGGGGTGCGGCTGCAGCCCGGGCTGGTGCTGAGGCAGTAACTGGTGCCCTCTGCAGGCTGCAGCTGCCGCAATGGGCTGGGAAAGCTCAAAAGATAAATCACACGAGCAGCTGCACTGTCAGCGTGGGTCCTACCTGGAGCTCATGTGCTGGAGGGGGAGCAGCTCTCAAAAAATTAGAGCAAAAAACCCCAAATGTCTCTTGGCAGCTCTCTGGGGAGAATGGAGGATCTACAGGGAGAAGAGTAACTTATGTCCCACCCAAACCCTTGGTATCCCCACCCTGTCCCTGGTGAGATTCCCCCTTCTCCTTTAGAATGTGTGCCTGGAAATGATTTGGTGTGGTGCTCTGCCCCCCCTGAAGCAGCACTGTTGGTGTGAGGCTGTGCCAGCTGTGTGAAAGCCCTGGGCACTGCTTGGTTCTGTTACTGTTCTGTGCTCATGGCTCTCCTGTTCTGCCAGGGTAAAGCGTCTGGGGTGCTTTGACCATGCCCAAAGGCAGCTTGGGGAAAGGTGCCTCTACGTGTTCCCAGACAAAGTGGAACCTGCAAAAATCACCTGTGAATGTCCAGAGAGGAACTGTGTCCTGGGTGAAGGATCAGTTGCCAAAAAGGTGAGTTGAGGGGTCGAGGGAGACATTGACTTCTCTAGGGATTTGTGGTCACTGTGGCTTTTAAAGCAGAGATCTTCCTGGTAGTCATGTGATCTGAAATGTGACTCCTGAAATGGTTGTGAAGAGTAATGGCTTGTTGTTGCCAGCAGGGAAGTCACCTTGTGGAGCAGTCTGACTGCTCTGGGTGAAGCATGCAGCTACACCTTGAGAGAACATGAACATTGCTTCAACACAGAAGTGTCACATTGCAGGGGTCAAGTGTGCTCTGACAGTTGGGATTTAAAAACATGTTGTTTTCCTAAGCATTCTCATGGAGCTGAAATGTTCAGTTAAATCCCTGCTACAGTGAAACAAGGAAGTTGTTTTTGCTTCCTAAGCCAAGTGAGTCATGCTATGGTCTGTACCTGCTCGCTGTAGAGCCCTGGTGTTCCTGGAATAACAGGATGTCATCAGTGTCTGGATGGTGACCTCTCTGCATGTCTGTGCCTGTTACATGGAGTAACTTGTGCAGCTTCTTGTGACCCATAACAAAAAAGTTCAAAACATGCTTAAAATAAGCTGAAGGAGCAAAGCTCACTTTACTTGGGCTAGTGCAGTGCTGCTCCTGAGCAGAGCACTGTGAGATGCTGCTTTGCAGAGTGTCTGCACCAGTCTGGTGCAGGTGAAATTTGCAGAGCCCCATGGGTGCTGTTTTTTCCTACACAAAGCTGAGCATTCCCCAGGCTGGCTGGCAGCCTGCTGAGTGTCCAGGCACAGGTCTGACCCACATCTGCTCTCTCCAGGTGAGACGGCTGCTGAAGAAGCAGATTGTGAAGATCATGTCGTGCTCCCCAGAGTCTCAGGGCACCGGTGAAGCCCCTGACAAAGAGTCTGCTGCAGCTGCTGAGCAAAAATCAGAAGAGCTTAAGCCTGAATCCAAGTGTGAGCTGGATGACTCCTCCAACAGTGCACCAAGTCCTGGGGAGAGAAAGGAGGAGCAGCCTGAAGAAACAGGGAAGGAGAAGGGCGGAGGAGCAGCGCGACAGCCGCAGCCTCCCTTTCTCCTGAAGGATGAAGGGCTGCCTGACTACCGGCTCCAGTCCATGGAGCAGGATGCTGATGATGAGGCAGCTGATGACACTGATGACACCAGTTCTGTCACCTCTTCTGCTAGCTCCACTGCCTCGTCCCAGAGTGGCAGTGGCACCTGCCGCAAGAAGAGCATCCCCCTTTCCATCAAAAACTTGAAGCGCAAGCACAAGAAGAAGAAGACCAAGGTTTCACGAGAGTTTAAGCCAGGAGACAGGTGAGCTGGATTTCCACACCCACCTGTAATTGCCAAAATCTCCTTTCCCCAAGTGCTCAGCTGTAAAGCACCACCTGAAGTCGGGTGATGGGGAGTTTGGGCACAGCTTGGTAGTAACTGACAGCAGTTATCTTGTGGTGACTGTGCAGTGGCCTGTGTGGAATCAGCTTGGTCTCAGTCCAGCTTCTGATGAAACTGTGGCCATGTGACCTGACACTGATGCTATTCCATTTCAACTGTGCCTCGGGCATTGACAGCATATCTGTGCTGTGCTAGACTCTGTGTGCAGGGAAAGAGGTGAATAAAGATCACACAGCTTAAACATGACACTAATTGGTTACCTTATTGGCAGCTTCTGCAGAGAGGCTGAGGACAGACCACACTGGGAATGGACAGCTTATCCTAGAGAGCTGTCTCCAGAGCAGCAAGGAGCTCTGAGCTGGCAGGTGGTAATGCTGCCATGGACTCTGCTATCCTCACTCTGCTCTGCAGAGATCTGCAATTTTTGCCAGCAGTGTACTTCTTAGTATTAGAATTTTTTTTAATGAATAAGTTGCACTCACTCCTTGAGAGCTTTGGAGGAATTTATTTCAGTAACTTGGGGGAGGGAGCACTGCATGTATCTGCCCATTTCTAGATAAAATTGGATCCCAACAGCTTTTGCCTTTAACTTAGGAATGTTTAAACTTTTGTGGGATGCAAGGACATCTGACAAGTGGTCTGCCTATCTGCTGGCTTCCCTGAGTTGCTTAGTTGTGTACAGATTGTGCATCAACAGGTACAAAAGAACATGTGAGAATTCTCTCAGGAAAGTGACATTATCAGAGATTATTCTAGAGATCCAGTAGTTTGAGAATGTCATGAACTTCATTTGCATTTTTGTAGGTATTTAGCCTTGCCTGTGAGTGGTTCTTGTATTCCTTGTGAGTTGTGGAGAAATTAGATTTGAAGGTCACAAAGCCCAGCAGAGCAGTATCCAAGTGTGAGAAAAAATGGGAGTGTGTGATAGAGTTCCTGGGAACAGATTCTCAGTTCACTTTTCATGTCTCACTCCCCCACTGAGTGTCTCTGTTTTACTGAAGGTTGTGCTAAGGAGGGCTTAGTTAGGGCACCTGGTGGCTCCCTGCACCACACAGGCAGTGGGGAGAAATCCCTGTGGCAGCCCCAAGAAATTGCAGAGCTGGATCAGGGAGCTCCATACAAGGAGATGCAGAGACAACCATGACACAGAGAGTAGGAGGCTTTTTCAGCAGAGAGTGAGAGCTCCCAGCTGATGCTGTGAAGGGCACATGTGGCAGCTGGGCACAGCTCAGTGTGAGGGGCCAGTGCTGTTGAAGATTCCTCTGGGGTGCTGAGGCCATCAGAGATGTTCTGCCAGGCACTGCTGAGAAACGCCGAGTGCTCGGGCTGCCTGCACTTAGTCACCACATGTGATGTGTCAGCTCTTGGGCAGGCTGGCTGCAGGGACCAGCTCAGCATGTGGCTTTGCCATCAGTGAGTGACCTGCTGCAGCTCTCTGTGCAGCACACAGACTTCTGGATATCTTTTAGTGAGGGTATACAGGGATTTTTATTAACATCAAGTCTTGATTTTTGTTTGAAGCCACTGCTGCAGACAGGAGTACTTCATTTCCTTGCACAGCCTTTCCACTCCCATCCTCAGCTGCACATGTCCTATGTCCCCCAGAAACCATCTTGTTGCATACCACACACACTTAGTTTGTTACATACCCTCCTGTAATAATTTCTGCTGTTGAGTGCTAGCCCTACTAAAAACTTCATCTTGTTTCCACTTAAAAATATTTCTTTGACATCCATAAAAACAGGACTGGTGGCAAACAGCTGTGTTTGCCCATTGTATCATCTTTCTGATTTGGTTCTGAAACCAACATAAATCCAGCACTTGTGTTATTCTGGAAGGCCTGGTCAGCAAAGTAAAGGGAAGATTTAAAGCCATTGTGGGATTTGCTTTGTTCTGTGGCGTAGGAGAGATGAAATTAGTGGAGGTTTCATTAGAAGAGTGTCTAGCTGGGCTGTCCCTCCTATCCCAAGGGCTTTACCTCCTCAGGCATCCCTGGCAAACCTCACAGGAGAGAACCAGCATGTGGTCCATTGTGGCATGTTTGGATGTAATTTCTGAGCTACAGAGACATGCATGTGTTTGAACAGCTGGGAAGGACATTTTTCTCTTTTAAACAAAATCTTTTTACTTTACCCACATTCAATGTGTTGCCTTTTTTGTTTTGTTTTTTTCTCTCTGGAAGGGCTGTGATGATTTATCTCTCCAGTTGTGTGGTGTTCTAGTTTCAAAGGCTCCTCAAAGCTGTCAGGCTGGAAGGTGCTCCACAGGAGAAGATCTCAAGCTTCTTCAAACTATTTGAAGTTCCTGTCATGCTTCTGTCAGGGGCAGAAAGTGGGTGCTAGTAGATGTTAATTTGCCTCCATAGGAATAAAAATTAACTCAGCAGGAGCTCCCTGGAAAGTTAGTCCTCCTTCAGCAATGTAACACCTGCAGGAGTTGAGAACCCATGAAAACAAAACCAACTGTGTCCATGGGCTGTCCTGACTTCTTCCCAGCCTGCTGATCGATGTACCTTTGTTACTGAGGTCCATCTTGATCCCTGATGTTCCCTTTAGTAACTCCTTGCCTTTCTGTGCTGCCAGGGTTGCTGTGGAAGTGGTGACCACGATGACTTCAGCTGATGTGATGTGGCAGGATGGCACCGTGGAGACAAACATCCGCTCCAATGAGCTGATCCCTGTGCATCACCTGGACAACAACGAGTTCTGCCCCGGCGATTTTGTGGTGGACAAAAGAGGTATTGGGTGTCAGAACAATGCTCTTAATTGCAAAATATTGTTCAGTTTGGATCCCCTAATTTGCTCTGTAGCTGTTAGTGCTGGTTTGAGGTGGGCACCTGACAGGAACAGCAGTGATTCAGCTACCTTGGTGGGAATGGCAGAGAACTATTATTTACATACCAAAATTGAACTATGACAACAGGAAGGATGTGGAAAGAATAAATACCATGGAGCCAAACTAGGATTTTCAGTATTTCTGCAGAGCAGGGATTGTCCACCTTGAAAGGGCCAACAGCTCTGAGCTCTGTCCCAGAGTGAGGGGAGAAACAAACAGCTTAGGCTGTTTTCTCTATGGCTGTTCTATCATGACCCTCACATTTCTTTCATGGAGAGTTTTGGTATCCAGAGGCATCCTGAGTCCCTTTTCTTCACCAAACCAGTTGGTGATGCTAGTGAGGGCCATGGGGACAAGTTCAAGGACGCTTACAGCTTTTAGATATGAAATATTGATGACACCATCTGGCTCTCAGCTCCTTTTCTAGCAAGGGTAGACCCCCTCAGCAGTGGGGACTAGAAGACACTCAGATTGGGAAGCAGGAAATAGGCATAAATAAAAGGCTGGTTTATGTAGCCATTTCTGATGAGTAATAGTCTGACTGGTCTTCTGGGTTACACATAGTCTGTGGAAACTAAAGTTATCCCTCAGCTCCTGCTCTACCATTCTAGTTTGGCAACAATTTTCACTGTGTAGGAAGAAGTGTTTTTCCTCATGCCATTCACAAGTGGAAGGCTTCAGCCATGAGAGCCCAGGAGCTGACAGTCTCAGTCACTGAGGAAAGTCTGTGCTCCTTTGCCTGATTTCTCTGTTTTCTTCCCTACCATTGTGACCAAAAGCTCAGAGCTCCCAGGATCCTGGGTTGTATGGAGTGGTGCAGTCTGGGGACCACATTGGCCGTACCTGTGTGGTGAAGTGGTTCAAGCTGAAACCCAGTGGAGATGATGTGGAGGTAAGTGCAGGAGCCAGTGCCCACTGCAACCAGCTAAAAGAAAGCAGCTACAAAATCACACAAGCCTGACAGATAAACATAGATAAGCCTGGAAATCAGCTCTGCATTAATTGTGTCTCCTTGAGAGAGGGAACAGTGCTTATGGGCCTGGGAGGCTTAGCTAGAGGTGATGTCACTTCATATTTGTAGATGCCTGTGAGGTAGCAAAGACCAGGCAGATAATTTACATCCCGTGGTATCATCAGGTTGGATGATGGTATGGATGAAGATTTTTGCTAAGGTTGTCACACAATTGATTTCTTGAGTTCACTATAAGAATTTTTCCTCCCCATGTCTTTGCATGGTTCACAGAAAGAGGATCAATCTATTGCACATTGTTGTGCTTGCCTTTGCCAGGTACTATTGCCCATAGTTACCCTAATGCCTTTTTCTTAGGATTTGTAGGAATGTTGTCCTTTCCAGAGTCTTGATAGTCTGCAGTCTAGTTGGAGATGAGAGGAGGCCTTGACACTGCTTTGTTTTAGCCTGCCAAATGACATTGTTATAACTGGACAGAGCCCTTCACATGCAGAAGCAGAACATGAGTCTGGCCTGGGGTTGTGTTCCACTTACTTCTCATAATTTGTGAGTTCCTAGCTCTCTTTCTCCAGGAGAAATCAAAGGAAATGTGTTTCCCATTAAATGATAACATTTTTTTGTCGTATACTTCCTGTTGCCTTGGATCATTTCAAAAGTAAACTCTTGGCCTTTGGGCCCCAGTGAGCTGCTTTGAGGGATCTGGGTGTTCAGAAGGGACTAAAACACTGGTTGCATGTCTCCTTGTCATGCTGACATGGATCCTGAGGTAAAAGTGAGGGTGAGCAGATGAGACAGAATATCTGCTTCCTTTCATGTTGTTCCTTGATCCACCTGCTACTGCATGAGGTGACAAAGAGGGACAGTAGCAGGCTGTTGAAGCAGCTAAAAAGGGACAAAATAAAACCCAGAGTGCTTAGGAGTGCTGAAGGTGTGTTGTGGGGGTCAGTGCAGCCTCCTGGGCTGATGTGTTGCACTGTGTTGGTGCAGCTGATCGGGGAGGAGGAGGATGTGAGCGTGTACGACATCGCCGATCACCCGGACTTTCGCTTCCGCACCACCGACATCGTCATCCGCATCGGCAACTCCGACGGAGCCGCCGCCAGGGAGGACGAGGTGGGTCCTGGGCACTGTGCTGTCACTGCAGTGTCACCAGCTCTTGGTGGAGACACTTGGAAAAGTCAGTAGGAAGGCTTTAAGCTCCACATGGGTATCCTAAACTCCCTAGCTTCTGCATGGTTTTGTATTGGTGTCCCCTGCTGTCATAAGTAACACATCAGATCTCTGTCTGGTGGAGATGTAACCTTGAAATCCTTTGACCTTGATGACAGTCTGCAGCAGAGCAAGAGTGAAGCTGAGACGAGCTGAACATATGCCTGAGGGCTTTTCATAAGACTCTTGCTTAGGATTTCAGAGTAACTTGTAATAAAAGGATATTCTGTGAGCTCCTGAGCCACCGTGAAGGTGGATTTGTCATTAAACCGGTTTCACGTGGCAACAGAAGACTGGGGTTCAATTATGGTGACTGAACTGTGTTCATGTTAATTTTGTTGAGCTGATTGATCTCCTTGGGCAAAGGAGAAACACCCCTGGAGAGACCTCCAGCTTATGAGCCTGCTGCCCTAAAAAGTGTTAAAAGGTGTAGTGTGGCTCTTACAGCATGAAACATATCCCAGCCTGCTCAGCTGACCTAAATAACCTGCTGCAGGGCAAGGTGCTCCTTGCCTGCACACCCTGCACAACTGTGGCTTGTTTGTTCATGTCTGTGCTCTCTGGGGAGCCCCTGGTGCTGGGTGTTGTGGGGGGCTGAGGGCACCCCACTAGAGGGCACCCCCATTCCATGGAGGACCTGTCCCTTGCTGGCACTGCAAGGCCACTGGTCCTGTCAAAAATCAGGATCTGCTGCCAGACCAGCCCTCCTGCTCCTTGTGGAGAGGAGTTCTCCCCACCTCCATGGCAGAGTTGTGTGGTTTCTGTACGTAGGATGCAGGTGTTGCTCTAAGTGGTTCTCCAACTGGGAAATACGTTTCTGAAATCCTTCCTGCTCTGCACTGAAGTGCCTGGGGAAGAAAAGGGACTGACAAACCACTCTTGTCTCCACAGCCTTCGGTTGGACAGGTGGCTCGTGTGGATGTCAGCAGTAAGGTGGAAGTGGTGTGGGCTGACAATTCCAAGACTATCATTCTGCCTCAGGTGAGGTCCTGTTCCAGCTCCCAGTATCACTGTAATTGTTAGTGACAAGACTTGGATTTAAATCCTGTGTGTATAGAGATTCACTGGGTAAGGGACTCTTGCTTTGTTGATTGGTGCAGTCCCTTATAACGTGGCTTCCCAATTCTGTTAGCACAGGAAAATCTTTTTGTCAGGAGGTCTGGGCAACTGGTTGGTCATTACTGCTCTCTGATCTAGTGAGTAGGAAAGCATGGACAGGCTCTTTTTGCCTTCACAAGTGCACTGCATGCTCCCAGCTCTGCCCACAGCCCTGCTCCTGGCCTTCAGCTTGTGGTGCTTTGCAGAGCTCAGGGATCATTGGTTCTGACTGCAGCCTGGGTTAGGGCATTGCCCAACCAGGGCACTGCCAGAAGACGATTGCATGTTCTGTCTCTTGTGAAATGCCACCATAGTGGGGTTTTTGGTGAAAGAAACTCCTCCAGAAGCTGGGCCAGAGCCACGAATTGTCACCTTAGCTAACCTGGGGATCAGACTCAAATCTTATCCCAAGGCAGGGAGGGAAAGGGCTCAGTGCAAGCTGAAAAATACAGCTACAGCTGCCCTGGTTTGTCTGAGGTTCTTTTAAGGCTTTTGTTGTACTGTCTTGTACTCATACTTGCTATTCCCCATACAATTTCACCCCATGTCTTCTCTCCTTGTTGCCTGGAATGAAGGCAGACAGCTGAAGATACAAGACAACCTACATCTGTAGAGTCCCATTCTGTCACTGGCAGAGCAACCACTGCCTCCACTGCAGAGATGCCTTAGCAAGTACAAAGTACTTGAGTAAGATTCCTTTTTAAACCAAGCAGCTCTGCATTAATTACAGTAGAATAGTCAATGCCTGCACTATGGCAGTGGACTAGGGCGTACAAAGCAGGCTGCTGTCTCCCTTCCCCCTGTTGTCACATGTGCTTGGATCACAGGCACAATCAGAGGTCTGATGCATGCCCCACAAAGGGCTGTTCTCACACTGCAGTGCCGGGGCTCTGCAGCAGCTCCTGCTGTGTCACGCCAGTCCCTTCGATTCTGCTCCTCTGCGTAATTATGGGAGTTAGGGAAATGTCAGGAGCATGAATTATCAGTTGGTAAAACCATGATTTATCAATGCCTGACCATGTGCCCAGAGACAAGCTGTCTGGATGCTTTTTCACAGCTCTAAAAATAAAGATGGCATAACAGGCTAATTAACTTTCCAACTCAGATTTGGATTAGCTTTATGGGCAGTGAGTTTTGATGGCTTTTCCTGCCTGCAGTCACTTGTGCTGAACCCAGCTAACCTCTGCTGGCTGCCTGTCTCTGGGTGGCATAGGACTGACTCAACAGTGCTGGTTCACTTGAAGGCTTTGACAAGATGACTGAGGGTCCCTGTGCTTTAGCCTCTGGGGTCATATCTTACAAGATGAAGAGGATTTGTGGGCTGTCACTCAGCTGTCAGAAGCATGTGGATAAAATGCTCCCCTCCTGTAACTGCAAACACAGCCATGTAAGGGTCTTCTTGCTCTCCTGTGTTGGTGCTTAAAGCTGGAGGAGGTCTGTAAACCTCTGCAGAGAGACCTCCTGGGATGTAGCATGTGCAAAAGCAAGTTGTAGGAGGTGAGGCTGGATGGAGTGGGGATGTGTTCAGCTTCCAGTAGTGAGAGAGAAGAGAGCATTTTATGTAAGAGCTTATTCAGCAACTTGGGTGAGGCTCCATTGTCCTAGCTGAATTTTAAGCAGTAGACACATATAACAGCTAAAGCAGCCTAGCAAGGCTCTGTTGGCAAGTATTGTGTGCCACAGGAGAGGAGAGCTGCTATGGGAATGTGTTCCTGGTTCCAGCATTGTCTCTGTGGAAGGACAGAGTGGAGAGGCAGCCAGACCAGGGCTCTGTGCCAACACAGTTGCTGGTGCAGAAGCAGGACCAGAAATACCAACTCCTCACATGATACCAAATACCTTCTGGGCTCTGTGTTCTGAAACCCTGGGGCATCCAGGTAGCTGTGGGACACCTGCCTGCTCTCCAGGGCTGGGTCCCAGACACTGGGAGGACTGTAGGCCATCTAGAACTTGCCCTAGTTTTACCCCCAGTACCATAGTTAGGGAAAAGTGGAGGATGGGGCTGTGTGGTTTCATAATCTGTGCCAGTATAGCTGGAATGGGTTTAAACAGCCCAACCAATTCCAAATGGCAACTCCTTTTTCATTACTTACTTGTAAAAACAACTGCAACTGTGCTTCAGCCTTAATCTCATGTAACTCTGCTCTCCTTTAGCACTTGTACAATATTGAATCAGAAATTGAGGAGTCGGACTATGATTCTGTTGATGGCAGCACCAGCGGGGCATCCTCAGAGTGGGAGGATGAAAGTGACAGCTGGGAGACAGATAATGGCCTCATGGAAGATGACCACCCAAAAATTGAGGACTTTGAACCTGAGGAACCAGCAGCAGAGGAGGTGAAAAAAGTAGAAGAACAAGTCCAGGGAGCTGTGGCTATGGCGGTTGCAGATCTTGCTACAGAGAAAGCTGGCAAGGATGGAGCCCCAAAGAGCTTCCGGGAACTAAAGGAGGCCATCAAGATCTTGGAAAGCCTGAAAAATATGACTGTGGAGCAGCTGCTGACTGGCTCTCCCACCTCCCCAACTGTGGAACTGGAAAAACCCACTCGGGAGAAGAAGTTCTTGGACGATATTAAAAAGCTGCAGGAAAATCTAAAGAAGACCTTGGATAATGTGGCTATTGCTGAGGAGGAAAAGATGGAAGCCATGGTAGAGACAGAGAAGAAGGAAGAAAAAGCAGAGGCACAGACACCAGTGAGATCAGAGTGGCCCAGTGAGACACCAGTGCTCTGCCAGCAGAGTGGAGGGAAACCTGGAGTCACCTTCACCAGTGCTAAGGGAGAAGTGTTCTCTGTGTTGGAGTATGCTCCAGGTGAGTGTGGGATACTCAGTCCTTCACTGCTGTCCTGCAGTGTTTCTTTATCCAAAACCTTTACCTCAAACCTTTTGGATTCTGTATCCACTCTTCTTCTTAGTCTTTTTCATAGCTCATTAACTGGAAAGGAGAAATTAAGCCAACTGCTGTAGCACAGTGTGTTCTGGGACCTAAGGATGGCTTTTAGATAGCATCTCTCAGCATTCTTGCACCTTCCCAAGCCTCAGAAACATGCTTCTTTTTTTCCCAGGGTGGTGACTAATGTTGAAGGACTGCACACATCAGTTGCTTTCCACTACTGACGTTTTCTTGCAAGTTGCAGGGTTTGTTCAGGCTTTTTTTCAGGGCTGAATTGGTTGAGGAGCAGAGCAAAAACAGTTGGTGTTCTTGTGCAGGGTGTCCTTGTGAGTGCGTGTCCTTATTCACTGGCACCAATGTTAAGTGGCCAGAAATAAAAAAGAGGATCTGACTGTGTGGAACATTGGTGACAGTGGAACCCAAGGTACTCAGGAGCCAGACATGGGAGAGAAAGGTGGCCAAACTGTTGCGAAGCTGCAGGTATGGGCAAGGGAAGTGGGGAGCTGTGCTTAGGTTTGGCAGAGAAAGGGCCATTGCTCTGTGGGATTGTCCCAGCTGTGTGACAAGGCTCCTGGCTGGGCCACAGGGGACAGTGAGAACAGGAGATGCAAGTTGTGGTTGCTGTGCTGCGTGGGAAATAATCTCTCCTGCCTCCTGGCTCAGCACCAAAGCAAGTTAACTCCTCTCTTCCACATGATGCATACTACACATGGGTAGATTTGCCTTCATGGGGAGCTTGTGGCAGTTTCCAAAAGCAGGCTGTAATTCTCTTGTCTTCCTTGTCCCACAGATTCCCATGCCTTCAAGAAAATGGAGTTCCAGCCCCCAGAAGCCAAGAAGTTCTTCAGCACTGTGAGGAAGGAGATGGCTCTGCTGGCCACCTCCCTGCCTGATGGCATCATGGTGAAAACCTTCGAGGATCGAATGGCAAGTGCCTGCTCTCAGATTCCTCTGTGGCAGTGCTGGGCTCAGCATCCAGATCCCTGTCTTAGGAATTCCCTGCTTATCCCTAATCCTTTGTATTAGAGCTGCAGGAATGTGTGCAGCATGTGAAACAGGGCTGTAATTACCCAAAATGGCTGCTTCTGCATTCCCTGAGTCAGGGTGGCAAAAAAGGAGCTGCTGATTGCAGAGAACTCTGTTCTGGCTGCTGGGTGGGAAGACAGGCAGGCAGCCAGCAAGGGACTGTGTTAGTAGGGAGTAAATTTGAAGTTTTTGCCCTCTTCAAAGCCCTGTTTCAGATGCAAAGGTTCACTTTGCTCTCAGGGTGCAACTTCTGGTGGGGGAAGGTGCCCTGAGATTGCTTGAGCTGTTACTTGAAAGGGCTGAATCAATCACATCCCCACTATCCTTGTGTGTAAATACAGCTCTGCCAGGGTAAGAGGGTGTTTCCCAGTGCCTGACCTCCTGCCTCTCCCCACAGGATCTCTTCTCAGCACTTATCAAAGGCCCCACACGCACACCCTATGAAGATGGCCTCTTCCTGTTCGACATCCAGCTCCCCAACATCTACCCTGCTGTGCCGCCTCTCTTCCGCTACCTCTCCCAGTGCAGTGGGAGACTCAATCCCAACCTGTACGACAATGGCAAAGTGTGTGTCAGCCTCCTGGGGACCTGGATAGGCAAGGTAATGCCCTCACCCACTGTCCCTGGGGAGCAGGGGTTGTGCTGGGCTGCTTTTGGAACAGGTCACTTCCTACCAGACCTGGGTGACTTCTCTCTTGGGTGGTGCTTGAGCTGGAGTGACTTGGGCTTTGGGCTCTGGTTTAGGTGTCTGGAGCAGATAATTGATGTAGTTTGGCTTTTTCTGGGTCTGTATTTGGCTCAATTGTCTCTCCTCAATGAGAAGTTTGTGGTCAGACCAGCCCATAGCAGAGATGCCAACACCAGCATGGGGTGTGCCTTTGGTTTAGGGCTCTGTTTTCTGTACTGTGCACAAATCATGCAGCATGGTACAAAGTCCAGCTGGAAGTGGAATAAGCAGAGCCAGGGAAGTGGATTTTGAACAGGACAGGACAGCTGGGGAGGGGTTAGAACTGATGGCTGGTGTGTAAGCTTACACAGTTCCAGACAGAACTGGCCTGAGGGGGTGTGGTGCTGGTAAAAAAATAACGGAGATGTCTTGTTGAGATGGGACACCAGCACATCACGTGCTTGTGGAGTCAGTTCCTTGTTCCTGCCGTGAGCCACAGGATGTCAGCAACAGGAATGCTGAGCAATTGGGGCCTCACTTCATCTGACAATAGTCACAGAGCAAACTGATGGTGCTTCAGCCCTTTAACATATTTGTGTGTGCATTTCAGGGGACAGAGAGGTGGACCAGTAAATCCAGTCTCCTTCAAGTACTCATCTCCATCCAAGGTAAATGCTCCTGCCAAGCCTGTGGGGCAGGAAAAGGCTGAGGGAGGAAGGGCTGTTGGCTCATGAGGGGCACACAATTGGGATCTGCCACCCCATTTTGGGTTAGTGCTGCCTTTTGCTCTCACCTTGCTGGATAAAGCAGTGTCCTTACCTTCTGCTTTAGCAGTGGAAGCAGGTGCCAGCTTTTCTCATGGCCAGAGTTCTGGCTGCATCCCAGGGCTCTGACACAATGCTTTCCCTTCTTCTCACTGCAGCAGCCAAGCACAGAGTTGTCTGCTTGTTACTCTGAGCTGCCAGAGGTGAACCACTGTGTCCTCAGCCTGTTACCAAAGTTAGTTGAAGTTGCTAAACTGGGCCTTGTTTGCAGGACTTTTTTTTTATCCCCACTGAGTCACCCGCCCATCCTACTTGGGGCATGTTTTGCACATGATGCTGGTGTTTATGCTCCTACCAAAGCAGAGAATAATCAGGGGTGTGCCTAGACGAGCCCCAGGGTTTCCTGCCATGGGGCTTTGCTCTGCCCCATCCAGTTTGGGAGCAGACAGACTAAATCACATAACTTCCTCATGGGCAACTTTCTGTGCAGGGAGCTCAGGCATGTGATGAGAAACCTTTGACACAGGGCAAGAGTTCCTGCTGACTGGAGGCAACACCTGCTCCTCTGAACTCCCACAGTCCACCTGTATCCTCCTGTGGGGGAAGGACACCACAATAAAAGCCTTCCCTTGTTTCCAAAGCCAAGAATCCAAATTTAGAAAATGAAATACTAAATGTTTTACTGGAGCAACTTGGTGTTAAGGGGAAAATCTCCTCTCCTGCTGCCTGGGTTTTGAGAGACTCATGATCTCCCCAGCTCTAATGCAACTTCTGGCAGGTTGCCAGCAGCCTGGCAGTGCTGGTGCTGTTGCTACATACCCATAATTTCATTAGACCAGAAGTAAGCAGAGAAATCTTGGTAAAGGTGACTTGTCACAGTCTTCTCTGTCTCAGAACTGCCCCGTCTGACGGGACTCTGATGGATAGAGCAGAACTTAGCCAGCTCCAAAGCCTGTTGCTGCAGTCTGGCCTTTGTTCTGGTTAAGAGAAGGAGGAAAATAAAAGCTTTGTTGTGTCTGTGGGGTTTTTTGCAGGAGGGAAGTGAAAGGAGCTGTGAAACCTCTCCCTTCCTGCCCTTTTCACCTCCTCTGCTATTGTGTGCCCTCTGCATTGTGTTGGCAGAGGGCTGTTCTTGCCAGCCAAGGAACGTGGATGCCACACCCTGCAGAGTCTGAGGTCCCTACCGCTAATAGCAGCATCAGTCCTTTGCATCCCACAGGTTCTCGGGGTTCAGCATGACCCTTGATCCTGACCCTCTTGGGACAGCGATTCCTGGCGTTCCTGCCTTAACCCCTCGGTGTCCCGTTCTCCCGGCAGGTCTCATCCTGGTGAACGAGCCCTACTACAACGAGGCCGGCTTCGACAGCGACCGGGGGCTGCAGGAGGGCTACGAGAACAGCCGCTGCTACAACGAGATGACGCTGATCCGCGTGGTGCAGTCCATGATGCAGCTGCTGCGCCGGCCCGTGGAGGTCTTCGAGCACGAGATCCGGGAGCATTTCCGCTGCAACGGCTGGCGCCTGGTGTCCCGCATCGAGTCCTGGCTGGAGACCAACGAGCTGGTGGAGCGCAGCCACGAACAGGCCAACGGCGCCGATTCTGCCTCCCTGCCGTGCGCCGGGGGCAGCCTGGCCGAGAGCCCCGGGGACACGGCGGGGGCGCTGGCCGAGTGCGGCTCGGAGCAGGGGGTGGCTGCCGAACTGTCCGACTCGGCGCTGGACGGCAAGGACGAGCTGGACGAGGCGGAGTTCCCGAGCACGGCGCCCAACGCCGACCTCCAACAGTACTCAGACTCGGAGAGCACAGGCCAAGCCAGGGGGGACCTGGCCAGAGACCGAACGGACGAGGGGAAGGCTGCCCAGGACTCTGCCTCGCAGCCCAGTGTGAAACCAAAGAAAAGGAGAAAGAGCTACAGGAGTTTCCTGCCGGAGAAGAGCGGTTACCCTGATATTGGGTTTCCCCTCTTCCCTTTGTCCAAGGGGTTCATTAAAAGCATCCGCGGTGTCTTGCAGCAGTACCGGGCTGCCTTAGCAGGGGCCAACATCCCAGAGTGGACAGAGGACAAATAAACCATCAGGTTAGGGACAGGCAGGTGCAGGGGAGAAGGGAAAGCAGCAGAAAGTAAATTGGCAAATGCTGTTACCAATCAACTGGCTTCTCCTTCCAGCTTTTCTTCCTCAGCTTGGTTTGTTCCAAAGAAGGTGGTAGGCCTGATTGCTCCTCTGAGGAAAGGTTGTTTAAGCATGAATAACTCTTTGTCCCCAACCCCTCTTCCTTCCCCCTGTCCCATGTACGTGCTCTTCTTGCAAGTTTGACCCTGCAATGGTAAGATTTGAGACCTGCACAGAAGCAGTCTTGCAGCCACGTTCCCTCTGCACTTTCATCTTGGGGCACCTTTCCACACAAGGACTCTTCCCACCCAGCGCTACACCCAGCAGTTTGTTCTGGTGGGGTTCCAGCCAGGAGAAGGGATTGCTGTAGTTTCTGGAAATGAAGGGCAATGCCCTCCCAGTCTTCTATTTTTCTCGGCGTTCCCATGGGTTTTATGAAGTCTATCCCAGCTTATCTGTACTTAGACATTGGATTGTGTTTGCATTGGAGTTGTCTACACCATACGGAGTTGCTCTAGTCTTAGTTGTTCACCGTAGCTACAAGGTTCTTCCAGTTGGGATTGGTAGGCAGGGCCAGAGCTCTGCACTGGCACTTGTGCTGCCCTGGGAGTGCTGCAGACTTTCCATCCACTTCTGCTACTTCCAGGTCAGTCTCCTGGAGGCAAGTCTAGCCATCCCCACTTCTTTTTCTCCAGAGTGAGGCAAACTTCCCTTTCCCCACCATGCATGCCTGTATTCTAGAAATACATGGGATTCAGGGTTCTGCCCTTGTTTCTTGCTTAGCTATCAGTGTCTTTTGTTCCCAGCCATCCTGGCTGTCACACAGCACTACACCCACCCTGGATCCCGGCCTCACCCAGGCAGGCAGCAGCGAGTGATCCTGGGGCCTGTTGTGATCTGGATGAACCTGGCGTGGCTGCTGCTCCCTGATCCAGCTGTACACGGCTGTTCAGGAGCTCTGGGAGCCAGGGTCACCCCAGGGAAGCTGTGTCATGGCGAGGCCCTGTTGGCAGCACCAGCTTGTGCTGGTTCCTGCACTGTTGGAGCAGTGCTGTTTTGGGCTGTTACCAGCTCCTTCCCTTAGCAGCTGTCTCCCACGTGGGCTGGCTGTGGTCAGCAGCACTGTGGGCACAGCACTTCCCATCCCTAATCCCAACCACGGTGCTGCTGGATGCTCTGGGAAACACCTGGTGAGGGCAGCCTGTGTTTCACAGCCTGAGCTGTTGATTGTGAGCACTTTGAAGCAGTGACTTGCCAGAGTTCCCTCGTCAAGTCCCCTTCGTGAGGCCTCTGGTCCTGTCTGCACACACCTTCACTTGGAGCTGGGCAGTCACACTCCAGCCCTGTGCCCAGGCCTCAGGAGAGGCAGCCCTGGGGGGCACAGTCTGTCAGGGAGAGTCCTTGCAGCTGCACAGGGAGGCAGTGGTGCCAGGCTTCCTGGGGAGGAGTGGGGCTGAGCAGATGGCTCTGCCAGAGGTAAGGATGGAACCAAAGCTCTCCTTTGCTTTTGCTCTTGCTCAGTATGGCTGTGGTTAGAAACAGAACAGGGGCAGAGTCCCAGCACATTGCTGTGGTGCTTTTTGCTCCCAGAAACGCTGAGGGCTGCACCCACCAGCCCAAATCCACCCCTCCCCTCAGCTCCCTGTGCTTTCCTGCTGCCCCCATGTGATGCTCCTGAGCCGGGGCTGGCTGCACAAAGCCCTTCTCATGTCCCCATCACCACTGGGATTTTGGAAGACACGTCCTTCTCCCGCTGCTCCAGAGGATGCAGGGCTTGGCTGTGATGAAGAGCTGAGCTGCAGAGCTCTGTGGGTGGATCATGTGTGCAGCAGCTCCAGCCCTGCTCCAGGAGCTCTCCCTGGCAGAGGGGAGGTCGGGCAGGTGCCAGTTCGGGGTGCAGAGGTGCTGGGAGCTGCGGGCGGGGCAGGGCGCGCTGGAGCTGTAACCATGGCCACGGTCGGCAGTGAATGGATCCCTTAGAACGGAGCACGGGAGGGGCTCGGAGGGCTGGGGGAAAGCAGGAGCAAGGGCTGAGGCCACTGCTCCAGGGCAGGGGAAGAACAGGCACCGAGGCTGAGTCTAGGCACAAGCAGCGTTAGTGATGCAGACACTGACACCCTCTGTCCCCAGAGCCGGGCTGTGGCTGCCCCTGGAGCCACAGGACCAGGGATGGAGGGAGGGAGAATCCCACTGGGGATGGAGGAGCTGTAGGGTTCCCCTTTTCCCCACCTTTACTCTGCAGCTCTCATCTCACAGGGCAGAGGTCGGGCAGGCACCATGTCCTCCCTTTTGCCCAAAAAGTCTCTGATCCTACACAAGAGCTTTTGCACAGGCTGGGCTCCCTCTGAGGAGGTGGATGTTGGCCTTCTGGAAGGGGACGCTGCTCCCCCCGGCACCGCTCGCTCTCTGCAGCTGTCCCAAACCCAAGCGTGCACAGAGGTTTACAAATTTTCTAAAGCTTTTGATAATGTGAAGCTCCTGGGTGATGAGGTTGGTGGTGAGCACACTGCAGCTATGTAATTTTTTTGTGTATGTATGTAATATTTAAGGGTAACAAAATTTAAAAGGCTAAAACCTTAAAAAAAACACACAAAAAAAGCCAAAGCATGATGCATATTGTTAGCCTTAAAACTGGCTACACGACTGTGTGATGTACAAATGAGAGCAGCCTGTAACTGTTTTAAGTGCTGGGGAGGGGGAAGAAGCATTACAAAATCAGTTTGTAGCCTTGATTCTGTACAGTATTTAATGAATAAAACAAACCTGACTATTGAGGCCATGCTTAGAGGTGTGTCGTTCACGTGCAGATGTGGATGCTTGGTTGCTTATATGTATAAAGTGCTGTGTGACCATTAAAACTTTTTTTACCTGCAGATTTTTTTTGTTTGGCTAACCAAGGTGTAATAAAGGAGGGAAGATGACTTGCCATTAAATTTTGCCTCTGTGAGTAGTTCTGTGAGTTGTCTCTTTCTTTCCCCCACCACTCCCTGCCATGCTTCTGGCACTTGCTCCTCTCCGGCGCATCCCTGCGCCAGCCTCGGGGCTGGACAGGGTCCTGCTGGCTGAAACCAAGTCCAGAGGGATCCAGGCAGGCCTGGCAGGGAGGGGCTGCCTCTGTGGCTCTCTATAAACTGTTCCCCAAGACCCTGATTTACAGAGGGCACCTGTCAGGCTGGAGATTTTCGTTTTCTGTGGTCCTTGCTAGTGCCTGGTGCTTGTGGGTGGCTCAGTATGTGCCCCAATGTGGCTTCCCGCTGGCCTCGGTGATCAGGGCCAGACTCGGGCAAAAAAAACCAAAACTCAACCCTTTTGTAGCCCCTCAGCCTGGGAGCTCTGCCCTGCCCCTGACCTCAGCACACAGGTAAGTGTGAGATGGATGAGGCTGGACACAGCCGTGTCTGAGCCGCTGGGGACCAAGGGCGTCCCGCAGCCGCCGGGTGCTGCTGTAATCTGGAGCGGTGATGGGGAGTCGGGAGTCCTGACAGGTTTTGTGTGCCTGGGGCTCCTCCTTGGTCCCCCTCAGCCTGCAGGAGCAGCTGGAGGTGCGGTGCACGCCGCGGGCGGTGTCTCGGTGTGCTGGAGTTGTTGGCAGCACTGCTGCCGTCCCCTCGGTGCCGGGAGCGAGGGGCTGTGCGGGAGGGCCGGGGCGAGCCCCTCGCTGCCGTCCGGCAGCTTCTGGAAGCAGATGGGTGATGGCAGAGCCGTGCAGCGAAACCCGGCACAGGGCGGGCAAGGGCGATCCCGGCCAACCTGCTGCTGAGAGCCCGGCAGGAGCCCGCAGGGAGCCTTTGAGGCGCTGTGAGCCTGAACGGCTCCGCTCTGCTGATCCGTGTCCCTTGACAGAGACAGCGAGAGCTCAGCGCATCCCCTGCTACGGGCTCTCCCTCCAGCAGCTCAGCAGGGTTACAGAGTTACTGCTCAGCCTGTTTTTACACCTGGCCCCATGCCACGGGGGAAATAACTTTATTTTGAGAGGTGGTTCCCAGCTGCTGCCTGCCCTGCTGGCTGAGGAACAGGGCTCCTCTCCATGAGCGAGGCCATGGGGGGAGGACAATCGTGCTCTTCTTTCCCGGATCTGCCATCCTAATTGCATAGTTTGCAGTTGAATAAATGCAAACAGCCACCACTGTTTACTCTTCTGCTTTGTACTTGAGCGCTGAAAATGAGGTTTAATTACTGCAATTTTACACCAAAGAGGCTGAGTAATCCCCCCCAGGCAAGCCCCAGGGCACAGACCTGTAGCAGGGCTCCAGCTGGCCCAAGAAAAGGGGATGCAAGAGCCCCTCACAGGGCCCCTGCTGCAGGCACAAAGCCCAACCCCTCAGCTCCAACGACCCCTCCTTGAACCTCTTCCATGAGCTCTTCCCTGCTGTCTCTCACAGGCACCGAACTTTCCCCAGGATGTCCCCAAGTGTCACTGCAGGGCTGAGCTCCCTGGATACGATCAGCCCCAGCACGAGGCTGAGCAGGGAGGCACCGCTGCACCCCAAAAATGGGGGTGGGTGGTGGCAGCGATGCTCCCTGTCCTGCATCCTGAGCATCTCCGGGCCCCTCGCTCGGTGCTGCCCAGAGAGCAAAGGGCTGCAGTGCTGAGCTAACCTGTCCGTGTAGCCGGGCCGTGGGTGAGCCCAGCCCCCGACAGCAGCCGTGAGCTGATTCAAAATCCAGGAAGGAATTTTTTTTTTTTTTTTTTTTTTTTTGCAAACGCTAGGTATTTATTTTGCATTTCTCACAAGAATAAACTCCGCTTCTACAGGAAGCTTTGGGTAGAAACATTCTTTAAAAAGTCGGTTTATTGTATTAGATCTATTGGTCCTGACCCTCCCTTGGGGGGTGGCACTGGCTCCGGGGCGGGGACACAACAATGCCACCGTGTGCGTCCGAGCCGGGGAGGGGACGGGGCTGTGCCGGCGCAGCCGCCTGGGGGCCGGGACCTCGTACCAGGATAAAACACGCTGGCATCTCGCCGGCACCGAGTACCTGATGGGGCTTGTGGCTCATATTTGGAACAGCACTGGCTGTCCCAAGGGGGTAAAGCTAAGCGTGGGGGCAAGCGAGGGGATGAGCCCCACGCCCCCCCCCAAGACCTATTGCTATGGAAGGAGGGGGTTCCTGAGTGGGAGGAAGGCTCTGCCACCCTCGCGCCGGGCCGTGCCGGCAGCTCAGCGCTGCAGGGAGGGCGAACGGGGAGCTCAGGAGCCGCTGAGGACGCGGCAGAGGCGGGGATGGACCTGGCCCTGCACGGGCTCGCAGGCCAGCGCCTCCCCATCCACTGTCATGATGCCCGCGGCCACGCGCGGCTCCAGGCGGAACGCCCGGACGGGGACGTAGCACAGGTGGGGACAGTTCAAGTCCAGGTGCGTCCCCCTGGACATGGCCAGGAAGAGCTTCAGCAGCGTCACGCGGCTGATGCCGGCCTTCATGTAGAAGAGGTGGATGCAGCCGTCGTGCAGCCGGGCCGCCGGTGCCATCAGCAGGTTGGTGCCCAGGTGGGACTGGTAGATGGCATAGACCAGGACAAACTCCTCCTCGGGCACCACGGTCCAGTGCGCGGGCACGGGCTGGCCCAGCGGCACCAGCAGCGAGTCGGGGGGCAGCGAGCCGGGCGCGTCCGTCCCCGCCGGCTGCGGGATGTGGCCGTTGGTGACGGGCGAGCGGGGGTCCCGGGGGGCCGGGGAGCTGCCCTGCTCCGTGGCCATGGGCAGGTAGGACAGGCGGCCCTGGTACACCCTGAGCTTGGCCAGGCACTGCAGGGTGCCCAGGGTGAAGCGGGCGCTGCCCAGCCAGCGGTACTTCTCGCTGTCGATGTCCACGTCCGAGATGAAGCCCCAGCCAAAGCCCAGGAAGGAGAAGAAGTGCTTGCCCGAGGCCGTGCTCAGCGACACCAGGTCCATCTGTGTGTACAGCCCCTTGCACAGGATGAAGGTGCAGTTCGTCAGCAGCTTTTTCTTGGCGACGTGGTCGTAGCTGTGAGGGATGGAGAGGGTGAGTTTGGAGCTCAGGACCCTTCCTGCTGCCCCAGCATCCACCTGCAGACCCCACCCTTGTGTCATGGTTGGGACATGTCCCAGCTGGGTGACAGTGTCCCTCAGGAACAGCTGCTGGGAACAGTTTTGCTGGGGATGGGAGGGATAAACCAAATCAGGGCAATCCTGGTCCTCCACACCGTGGGATTGGCTGTGCATTGGGTAGGTCCTTTGCGTTAAAGTTGGGTTACCAGTCTCTGAGCCCAAAAAAATGGAGTGAGGGCAGTAGGATACACAGGGTTTAATCCCTTGCTCACAGCTGGGGCTGTGCTGCACCAGCCTGTGGGGAGGGAGGACCCTGCCAGGCACCCCTGGGCTGGAGCCCCACACAGCCTTCCTCTTCCCTCATCCCCACATGGTTCCAGTGCAGCCCTGCAGGGGGGCAGTGGGTGCCCCATGGGGCTGGGACTCACCCTGCATAGTAGTTGATAGAGGCAGCCAGGGCATTCCCAGAGCCTCCTGGCAGGATGCACAGTGGCTTCTTCATGGCCTCCTTCCAGTCTGGACGCTCCATCAGCCCATTCACCACCTGCAGGATGAAGGAGCCTGTGCTACCCAAGGAACCCAGCCTGGCCTGGGGGAGCAGAGCCCATGGTGCCCTGCCCAGAGCAGGACAGAGGCAATGCTGCTTTGCTCTAAGCTTGGTGCCATCTCTCCTTTGCCATTCCCTGCCTGACTTTGTGACTCAGAGCTTGGCTCCTGCCCCAGGCAGCCCCTCTTCCCAGGTCTCTGCCTCACCTCAAACAGCAGCCCGTCCCCAGACATGACCACCAACGTATCCCACTGTGACAGGTCCTCATCTCGCACCTTCTCATGTGCATGGTGGGCTCTCTCTGTTGGGGAAAGTGGAGAGATTTGGAGCATCATCCTCCATCCCTCTGCCCTTCCTGCTGCCACCCCCCAGACAGTGACCCCAGCCCCAGACGGGGACCCCAGCCCCATCCCCAGGGATGCAGGAGACTCCTCAAGTGCGACATCTTGTGGGACCCAGAGCTGTGCTGATGCAGAGCCAAAGGCCCTTGGAGGAACCTGTCCCCATGGGGCAGAGCCAGGATCCCAGAGAAAGGAGGAGGAGGAGGAGGAGGAGGAGCTGCTCATGGACTCACCAGTGACAAAGACAGTGGTGGTGATGTCTGCCTCCACCAGCATGGGCTGCACCACTGCCTGGAAGTCATCAAGGGCACGGCCAGAGCCGCTCTGTGGGTTCAGCAGCACCAGCGCGCGGCAGGGCCGGGGCAGCACCCCATAGCTGTCACCTGGGGGGGACAGGTAACTCAGGGTCATGGCCCTGCCCTGGGAGGGCTTTGCCAGCCAGGGCAGCATTTGCCAAAACCAAAATGGGAAGGGGAACTGGCTCTCCCCCATCCTCACAAGCTCCCTGGGCTGCATCCCTACCCAGAGGCAATGGGGGTGAGCAGGGATGGAGGGTCCCTGCTGGGAATGCTGGAGAGGTGGCAGAGAGAGGACACAGGGCCCTGCAGGGACTCATTTGAGCTCCCCCACAACGAGCAGAGATGTTCACACCCAGGATAGAGCCGTGTAGCAGTCCAGCCATAGAGGGGGGGGATGAGAACTCCAGGTTCCAATTCCCTGCATCCACCCAGCTGGAGCAGGGCCAGGACAGACAGTTGTGCTGGCAGACGGACGCTCCTGCTTCCCCTGCTCCCCACGGGGCTCAGGTTTCGCCTGTGAGGGCCTGGGCTGGGCTGTAATTACAAGCCTGGCAGGGGTCCCATCCCTCTGCCTCCCCAGTTGCTTCCAGCCTCTCTTTCCCCCAAGCCCAGTGGTCCCCATGTAGGGAGGCAGGGGGAGGCCACTAAGCTGCCCTGTGAGGGAAGCACGGGGAGGAGGAGGAGGGCAGGAGCCCCAGGAGCTGCTGGGCACCCCAAACCCTGAAGTTAGGAAGGGCAGCAGCTTCAGGCTCCCCCAGCACCTCTGGAGATCCCTGGCTCTGCAGGGAGGAGCCAGTTTTGGGGTTGTTTGGGATGTCCCCCCCCAGCTCTGTGCCCCCTGAGCTGTGACCTGGGCCCAGGGGGGTGTGGGTGCCCACCCCAGCACATGGCCCTGCACAAGGCTGCACCTGCTGACTCAGCAGGAAGAGCTGCTGAGTCAGGGCAGCAGAGACCTTTCCCAGCACTGTCCTGGGAATCCCCTCTGAGCCCCCGTGGCACTGGGGGTGCCCCCACCTCATCTGCACACATGCAGTGATTTGAGCTGTTTGAACACACAAGCTGGGGTTCTACGGCTAAACTCCTCCTGCCATCCACAGTGGTGGGGAGAGGTGAACATGGGGCCATGGAGGACAAGACATGTGTCACCTCCTCTAGGTGACATCCAACATCACACCAGTCATGGTCATGAGCTCCACAAGCAGCCTGGAGGGAGGTGGGACTGGAGCATCCCATCTCCATGACTGTCCCAGCCCTGGGAGCACACAGAGCTCTGCTGCCTGTCATCACCAGGATTATTTCCTGGCCCCATGGATACAGCCCAGCAGTGCTGTCACCCTCCAGGACACACCTCCTTGTCCCCTCACCAGCTGCTTGGAACCTGACACCAAATCCACAACAAAGATCTGTCTGTGAGAGCCCCAGGACTGAGCCTGGCTCTGGGTGCTGGCTCCAGGCTGGCTCCAAGCTGGTTTTCCCCACTGCTGCCCAGGGCCAGTGGCTCCCCCCCTCTCCCAGCCCCTTATCAGTGGGTTCCAGACACAAAGGGACCAGCTGCCCTGGGGAAAGCAGTGAAGCACCCAGAGCAGAGGCCACTCCAGCTTGGGTCAGGGATAACAAAAAGCAACCCCAGGGCTGGATGACCCTGCTCCCAGCCCTTTGGAGCTTCCCTGGTCCCCATAGGCACTAAATCCCCTGCAAGCAAATGCAGACAAGTGCCCATGCAGGGTTTGAGCCCAAGCCCCAGCTGCTTTCTCTCTGTGGGCCTTTCTCTCTCTTTCCCCCATCAAGCCCTGGATGTTGAAAAGCAAAAGCCAAAGGCATTTCAAAAGCCTAAATGCAGTTTTTAACCCTGCAGTGTTAACCAGGCACATCATTTCTCACACACATATGGAGCTGCAGCTGAGTCTTGCCTAAAAATCCTGCCTGGACCTGTGGGTGCTGCCCTGTGGCCTCCTCTGGGGAGCAGGGAAAGGCTGGGACCCCGAGGATCAGCTCCTTGGCTGGAGGGGAAAACAACCCCTGCTCAGGGCACAGAGGGATGCCATGACTCCCTGCCAAGGGACAGATTGCTGGTACCAGGCTATGAGTAGTGACAGGAGTGATCCCAGTGTGGGACTGGTCACACCAGCAGCACCAGGCTCAGCCCTGTGGTGGAACTGGAGGGTACTGGATCGGAGATGGAGCCCAGCAATGGTGATGCACAGGGAGACAGATTTCAGCAGCATCCTGAGCCATCCAACCCTTCCTGTTGCACAACACTGGTCAGTCCCTGGCATCCCAGCAAGATTCCACTTCCCAGCACAGTGTGGTCGCTTTCAGCCTCAAATGCTGAGTAGAGCAGAATCTGAGTCAGCAGGAGGAAGGGGCTCCAGCTGTGCACAAACTCTGCTCCCTCTGCCCACATCCTCCCATGTGATGTGTCCTGGCTGTGGTCATGCTGGGACCACACTGCCCCAGCTCCGCTTCTGCAGCCCAAGCCACTCCACTGCATCTCTGTATCTTTCTGGAAACCCTCTGGGCACAAGGAGCAAGTGTGCCAGGCAGAATAAGGCTGGGGCTGAGCTTCCTGGGGCTGGATTTCCCTTTTGGGACACAAGCCTGGGGGAAGTTTGTTCCCTCCTGGATAGCTGCAGTTTGGGACACACTACAGGCAGCTCCAGCTTTGGGGCTATCAGCTGCTGAGGAACTTTCTGTTTATCCCTGGGGGTGAAATGAGGAGGGGGAATCATCCCTTCATCCCTGCTGCAGCATTCTGCAGGGCTTCTATCCCAGAGGATGCTGGAGCTGCGACAGCACCAGGATGGGATCGCTGGTGGCTCCCCACGTCCCCTCCCCATGGGGACAGGGTGACAGGACTCTCTGCAGGGACTCACCCACAGCTTCCCAGCAGGGCCTTATCAGTCCCGCACAGGCCTCTCTGCCGGCACGTGCGAGCACAGGGTGCGGACGAGGGACATTTTTAGCTCTGGCCCAAACTGAGGGAGGAGGATTGCAAATCTTGATGTCCCTCAGCGAGAAAAGTGACTGAAAAATTCTGAACTGCCTTCTCCCATCGTCCTTCCTTCCCCTGCCCCGAGGGCCCTGCGTGACGAGCTGCTCCTGCCCCAGCACCTTCGCACCGCCTGCTCACAGGGCGAGGGTTGGAAAGCGCTTGGAGACTTCCAGCTGCAGAGTTCAGGCTGGAAATAGAGCTGGGGAACTGGTTCTGCCCTCACCCCATTCCACTGGATTTTTTTGTAATTCTTTAGGAAGAGAGACAGAAAGTTGTTTTGTAGCTGCAGGTCATGTAAAAAAAAGAGCTGCATTTTAAAATCTAAGCAAGGAATAGCTGGGCTGAATGTGATTTGACAGGATCCCTCTAACCGCATGCCTCTTAATTTCCAAGTCTGATCAGAGCGACTGGACAGCCAAATAAATGAAGTAGTGCATATAATTGAATCTCTGCTCAGATGTTCAACTATCTGCCAGCACGCCCTGCCCTGCCTGCGGGAGCTGGGGGACGCGGCCCCTGAGCAGGACCCTCCCCTTCCAGACACTGACAGCTCCCGAGGGGAGCAGGATCAGAAACACAGACCCTGACAGGCTGCCCTGAGATCCCGCTGGACCGCGGGGGTCCTGGGGGGATCTGCCTGTCCCCAAATCGCAAGTGATGGATGGGACCTGCTGGGGACAGAGCCTGGCTCCCGTCCTGCCTGCGTCAGCAATGATTACTTTTTTTTCCTTGGATCATGCTGCCCTTTGGAGCTTTGGAGTTATCGAACGGGAGCAATAGGGGGGGAGGGGGTGCAAAGGGCCCCTATAGTGTGACCACGTCCCTTCACATTAAGGGTGAAAGGGGAGAGAAACAACCATCCCAGGGGATGTCCCTGTCCCCCCCAGTCTGGGGGGAAGTGGGGGGAAGGGAGTGTTCCACCCCACAGGGACGCGGGTCACCACCTGTCTGTGTCCCCCCCGTGCCCCCGGAACGCGACCCCGCGCAGCGCCCGCGGCTCAGGCACAGCCGTCCCGCGTGGGGCCCGGCGGCGGAACGGCCCCGACCGCGACCGCGACCCCGACCCCCGCACGGCCCCGGCGCAGCGAGCCCCGCGGGAAGCGGTGCGGGGGGCGCGGAGGGCGCTCGGCACTCACCGTCCTGCGCGGGCACGGCGGGCACGGCGAGCTCGCGGATGCGGCGGCTCCAGGCCTGGGCGATGCGCAGGTTGCCCTCGGCGTCGGGACCCCGGGAGACGCGGAAGGTCCGCTCCAGGCGCTGCCGGGAGGGCGGCCCCCAGCGCGGCCCCCGCAGCGGGTAACACACCAGCGAGAAGCAGGCGGCGGCCGCGGCCGCGGGGAAGGCGGCCGAGCCCACGCAGTCGGCCAGGCGGAGCGCGGCGTCGGGACCGGCCGAGCCGCCCGAGCAGCCGCCGGCACGCCGCACCTGCAGCTCCCGGGCGGTCAGGGACAGCGAGCAGGCGGCGGCACCGGGGGCCGGCCCCGCGCCGAAGATGCCTTGAAGCAGCACCGGGCCCCCGCCGGGCTCCGGGGGAGCGCGGCGGCCGGCGGCCATCGGCGGAGCGGGCGCGGAGCGGAGCGGGAGGCACCGGGGAGCGCCGCCCGCCGCCGCTCGCTGCTGACGCCCGGCGATGGCAGGCGGGGCGGCCCCATTCATAAAAATTTAACCCACCCACCCCCCGGCCACCTCTTCCCCCGCCGAGGGGGGCCCGTCCCGGGGCTGGGTCCGGTCCCCCCCACACCCCCCGCCAGTTGCCTCAGTTTCCTCAAGCGCCGCCCCGCGCTCCGGGCAGTGCTCCGCGGGGAAACCGGCTCTGCAGACGGGCGGGGGCAAAGGGACGCCGTGGGTTTGCCGCGAGTGGTTCTGCGCTGCCGGGGTGGGTGTCTGGCGTGGGTGCTCCCACGGTGCTGGGGATGACGAGGAACAGACCCACGGTCACGCCGGGAGAAGGGGAGGCAGAGCACCCGGCGGCCACCCCCGCCCCGGTTCCTGCACATCAATCCCAGCAAGGCACGGATGGGCGCTGGCAGGTGTCCCCGGAGCCCCCACGTTGGACTGAACAGCGTTTTAATACAATCTCTGCATCTGTCCAAGCATGAGAGGAGTGAAATGGGGGCCTGGAGAAATCGAGGCACGGCGAGGGGTGAGGACAGTGGGCAGACGGCGTGGGACACTTCCAGGAGGGAGGACGGAGAGGGATGATGTCCTACCCATACTGGTGGCTCGCCATCAGGTATCCGTGGGGGTTGGAGGTTGCCATGGGCATGAAGCCCAGCGGAGGGAGGTGGGCTGGGCTGTGAACCCCACCTTGGGGCACAAAGCTCTGGGGACAGAGCCCAGGGGACTTCTCTGGAGAGTGCCAGCAAGGCTGGGAGCTGCTTTGTGTTCACGGCAGCTAGCAAAAATCATTGACAGCAGTTTCTGCTGGCAACAGGACTGACCTCACCCTCCCGAGGGACTGCTGGGCTCCAAGGGGTCTGGCCCAGCCCAACAAGGATTTTTTTTTTTTTTGCCAACCAATTCCCTGTGGATGTCCTAACCTTGAGCTTGCACCTCAGGGAGGCATTACTCCTCACACTTAGGGCAGTTTAATTAGCAGTGAGCCCTCTGTCCCTGCTTAAACCTTCTGGAACTGGCCAAGAAATTGCAGGAAGGGCACGGGATGACCAGCTGGGCAGAAAACACGGCTGAGTCTTGTTTTCCCAGAGCAGACCTATAAGGAGAACCAACATGCTGCGATTTGGAGCATTGTGCTTTCCACAAAGTCTTTCCTGGGCGCTGTGGGTAAAAAGGGATTGCTCAGAGGGGCAAAACCTGCTCCCAGCCCTGATGCTTTTGGCTTGGGATCTGCAGCACTCACAGCTGAGTCTGGGTGAGATTCCCCGGCCGCTGCCATGACACAGTCCAGCGTTTGTAAACAGCCCGAGGTTCCTCAGCAAGGTGTTATGGGAGGAAATAGCTGGATGCCGGGGAGTGCAGCGTCCTGACCTGCCCCTCACCCTACTCGGTGACTAACCCATTCCCAATTTCCGCTCAGGAAGGCATGACTCGTGTTGGGAGGATGTGAGAGCAGCTGTCCCATTGCTTCTGGCAGGTGCCATGGGACGATGAGGCTGCTTTGGGCTCCGTCCTCATCATGCTACATCCGTCCAAGACCTTGTGCCCCCGTGCCGCCGGGATCTCCCTTCGTCCTGCCAGCCTGTGCTTTAAATAGGAGTGGAATGCCTGTCCAGGCTCTGCTGGCCATGCTCGTGCTGTGGGGAAAGGGGCTGAGAGTGGCTTCACTGTGAAGTGTCAGGGCTGGCAGTGCATGCAGGAAGGGCTGCACACGGTGGAGATGCCAAGGGCTGGGGGCTGCAGCCAGGTTTGTCTCAGATCGGGAATGGGACTGGCACAGACTCAGCCTCTGTGATGGCAGAGGAGACACAGACAGGGCTTTTCAATCTCAGTTCTGGTCTGTGGAGACTTCCTAGAAGACTGACCTGATGCTGTAACACCCTTGGGTGCCCACTCCATGCTGTGACCAGCGCAGTGGCCACCACTAGCCCCAGGCAGGTCCCTTTGATCCCCGCAGCCACAGGCTGATTCAGCTCAGTCCCACACAGACTCCACTTGCCTACAGATGTGATGTCTAACGCGGAAGTGGGATCACTTCCTTCCCCATGCTGATAACCAGCCGTTTGGGCTATCTTAATTATGAGAGCTTGAAGGAGGCCTCTCGACCCCGAGGGCAGCCCAAAGGGTGCTGAGCAGCTCCCAGCTGTGTGCAGGCGACTGCCGGTCGGGTTTGTCCTGATCAGCTCCATTCCCGCCCGCGCGGCGCTGCTCGGGCCGTGTGTGTGGGAGGGAAGTGTCGGGATGCGGCACAGAGCCGGTGTGATGGGGGGACAGCCCGCAGAGAATCCCCCACTTCATTCCTCACTGCATAGAGGATTCCCCCATGGGGCAGAGTGTCCAGTCCAGCCATCACCACCAGTCTCCCTTCAAGAGCAAACATCCCTCCAGCTCCTGTCTCGGGAGGAATCCTGGGGTATCCCAGACTCTGCAGACATCATTTGGTGAAGGTTTGTACATTTGAAGCACTGTGCCCTGGGTTCGCTGGGCGAGATGATGTGTGCCCTGAGTTTGGGGACACTGAGGCAGAAACAGCAGACAAGGTTTGTCTTGAGTTGTGCAAGAAGCCAAGGGTTAAATACATCAATAACCTCCCTCAGCTCCCTCCGGCCCCGACTCCTCCTGCTCCTGCCCCCAGCTGCTGGAGAAGATGATCTGCACTGGGAGTTGTCCCGGGGGAAGAAAAGCACAGAGCCTGGGGGCTTCCCACGCTTTCCATAACCCTTCGTGCCCCCGGGGGCTGCAGCAGAGACCTGGGCTCTCGGAGCCAGGGCAGGCCCGGATTTCGGGGTGCCACTGCCACATCACAGCCTCGGAGGGGGCGTGCAGAGGACGTGCCTCTGCTGAAATATGAACTGCAGTGTTTCCCTTCGAGGCACTCAGCTCCTCCACATCCCTGCCCGCTCTGCCGCGTCCGCCGGCAGCCACCCGGGGACGGGAACGGGAGGGGGATGCACTCCTCCCGAATCCATCTCTTTTAGCATCGTTCCCACTGCTGAAGGTACGTGTCTCAAGGTGGAGCCAGAAATAGCGCGGCTGGCGCTGCATCGGGGCTGGCACGGCTGCAGGCTTGGCAGGGGGACAGGCACCGACTGCAGCAGTGGGAACTTTCCAGGCGGCTCCTGCGGGAGCGGCCGGTGCGGAGATGGAGCCGTTTCCATGCGGATCAGCCCCTCCCAGCCGTGGGGCTGAGGCTGACACGGGGGAGCAGCACAGAGCAGGAGGGGACAGAGCTAACAGAGATACCTCCTGGAGGAGAGTGACTGAGAGATTACATCCCACCTCAACTAGGACACAGGTCTGGGCTCTGCCATTGATTTGCTGCAGAACTCGGGGAAGTGGCTGCACCTCCTACTTATCTCCATGAACCAGGGGTGGCAGGTTTCCCCTAAAATCCAGCTTCTCTCAGGGCCCAGGGAGGATTCTCAGCCTCCAAGGAGCTCAGTTTTCTTGTGGAAGCTCCTAAATCACAGTCAGGCTCTTGTTGGGGGCTGCTCCCCAGCGCTGACCCTCCTCTGAGCTCTCGGCAGCTGCCGGCACAGCCCTGAACAATGCCGACGAGCTGAGCTCATTCCTCCCAGCTGATAATTTGCTTAAAAATATTTCTGAGCTCAGGCCTCCTCAGGGAAAACACTCCCAAACACCAGGCAAAAAGCTGCTGAGTCTGGAGGAACCACACACCCACCACTCGCTCGCCGAGACGTCCCCCCGATGACAAGCCCTGGCGTCAGAGGGACTGAGGCCAAAGTCTGCCGTTTGATCTCCCCCTTCGCTGGGGGAAGCCGAATTTCAGGCCGTCCAGGGGTTTTACCACTTCCCTGTAGCGGTTTCCTGCCATGATGTGAGCGCAGGAATTTTTGGGAGGTGAGTCAGAGGCTGCAATGAGAACCACCTGGCTGGGGCTGGGCTGGGAGGCTCGATCCCGATCCAGGGGTGATCCCTGCGGCGATGCTCGATGCCGGCAGGCAGCATTCCCAGAGTGGAATTACTTACGGGAAGAAACACATCATCCCATCCCAGACCCCATTTCTGGCCTGGGAAAGAAGAAGGATTTGCTGCCTCAGTTCCCACGGCTCCTCCTTCCTCGCCAGGCTGGGATCGGTATGCTCCGGCCACCCCACCCGGGCTCCAGGGAGAAACTTGGGTAAGAATAAAGAGCAAAACCTCGTCCAGCACTGCAGGAAGCCGCCTGGAACGGCTGTCCCGCCCCAGCACCGGGTTGTCCCGAGCACGGAACTGCCCCAAAGCAGCGCCGAGGCTTGGTTTTCCCTGGGGAGCAATGCGGGAGTTGGCGGAGCTGAAATTCAACACACAAAATGAGTTCCTGCTAAAGGAACCTCCCAGGTTTTGCCTGCTGGGCTATTAAAGCTCCATGACCCCGTGCCCACTCTCTCTCCAGCATTACTCAAACCCCTCCACACAGAGAATAAGTGAGTTGAGTCCAGAGAGTGAGACTGAGCCGGGATAAGCCTTTGGAAAGGAGCTAAAGCTGCTCAAAGCCGGCACTGTTCCCTGGCCCGCCCTCCTAATCCTGCCTGCCTGATAATGGAATAATAAAGGGCTGCACAGCCTCGCTCTCTGCTGCTCTGTGGGGGAGGTTCCTGCTGCCTCTGTACATGCCAGGAGCTGGGATATTAATGACTCCCTAAGTAAACAGAATTGCTCCTTTCTTCTCCTTTGCCTGGCTGTAAAACCGAGCGTGACCTTCAGCCCACAGAGAAATCAGAGTCGCTCCCCTTTCCAGGAGAAAGGCTGGTTGTGGCAGTGATAACACCGTGATCTCTGCCTGCCACCCTTCCCAAGGCTGATCCCAACCCTGCAGCTTCAACAACGATCCCGGTGGGACTCACAGGGCCTCCCTTGCGAGGCTTTGGCCTCTCCCTGCAGGGATGAAGCCAGTTATTCACTGAGGGGGAATATCAGGAGCACAGAACAGGGGTTTTGGGATACCCAGCTCCTGCAAGGTGTGCACACCTTGTAGCAGAACCTATGAACTTGCTGTATCTCAACCTCAGCAGCTGGGAAAAGGATAGGGAAGTGACAATGCCAATAGATCCATCCCCTGTGGCTGGGATGGCTCTGAGCACCTCACGGGACAGCAGGAATGTGGAGGATAGTGCTGGGGGACCTGGAGGGCAAAGCAGAGGCTGAGGGCACTCAGAGGCCACAGCATCATCCCATGGCTGCTGTGCTGAGGCTGCTGAGTGAGGAGGAAGGGGATAAACAGCCCATCCTTCTGCACATTCCTGATTCCAGGGAGGGAAGGGCTTTAGAGAGGAGAGCAACAGCAGGTCTTTGGGAGGGAGTCGGTGGGAGGCTGAGTGCTCCGCAGAGGGATGTGCCATGGCTCCTGCAGTGGCAAGATTCCCTCCCCACCCTTTGGGCATGGCCCTCTGCTTGGGTGTCCCTGCAGGAAGATGTCTCTGGCTCCCCTGGGAACTGCCATTTCTCTGGTGGATACAGGAGGGACCTCAGGAAGCAGTCAGCTTCCTACGTCACAGAAAGTCTGGCTCCCACCAAATTTGTTTGAAGGACAAAGGCAGCAGCCTGTGAGGAGCGACTGTCTGTACCATGGGTGCTGTGACTGCTCTCAGCTGGGGTTGGGGTGCCCAGCAGTGGGTTGGGGTGCCCAGCAGGGTGTTGGGGTGCCCAGCAGAGGGTTGGGGTACCCAGGAGGGGGTTGGGGTACCCAGGAGGGGTGTCTGGGCACTCTGGCTGATGGATGTTGTAGATTCATCCCAGGATGATGCTGGCCTGGAGGCCTGATCAGAATCCCACGCCTGGCTGGTGCTGCCTCCTCAGAGTGAACTCGGGCAGCTGATGCTGTCAGCTCTCACCTCCCCTAGGGGAATGAGCCAGGATGTGGGAGTCAAGCTGGAATAGCTCCTATAGATGAGCTGGAATAGCCTCTGCTTTGACAAATTTAAAAACTACGAATTGAGGACCTCCAGGAGGCACAGCAGGAGGGAGGTGTGGGGCTGGAACTGCAGAGACAGGTAAGGTATCACCAGGTGTGATGGAGGAAGACAAAACTCTCCATCCCAGTCCTTGGGCAGTGCTGGCATACAGAGGGACATGGACAATTCTGCCTTGATTGCACAGAGACAACCTTTAACGAAGTGTCAGTGTGAGGGGGCTGATGGCAGCTCCCAGCTGAGTCTGACAGGGAGTCACTGCCGGAGGCACCGTGGCTGTCACGCACCAGAGCAGCTGGAAAGCCACTGGGTCATGGAGGGGAACCTCATCCATGTCCTGAACGAAGCCCACCAGGCCTCCTCCTCCTCCCTCACACCCAGCTGGGAGAACACAGGTATTGCTCACAGAACTGCCAGGAGAAACCTCTCCCTGCAGGGGGAACCGAGTGATGTGGGGTGATGCTGGTGATTAAATTAATGCAATTTGCCTTCCTGGTGATACACAATTATTGTCATATCTCCTCATTTCTGCTGCACTGTGGGGTGCTCTGATCCATCCTGACCATCCATCCCGATCCCAACAGAGTTGTCACCTCCTGTCATTCTCCCAGTTGCCAAGGCTGAGATATATATTGTACATATATATAAAAAATTTAAAATAACATGTAAATACCTATATATATATTTGATCAGCCAAGTTTCACCTCCTCATTATATATATCTCTCGATATATATTCCATGCATATAACATATATAGCATATAATATATATTTTATATATAATTACGATACACATATAATATGCATATTATATGCGATGTGTACACTATGTATTATGTATTAAATATTTTATATATGCTGTGTATTTTATCTATTAAAGTGCATATTATTTATATAATATATGAGTTAAGATATTTAATTTATAGGTGTCATATATGCTATATATAAGCACACTCTTAGTGCATGGAAAGGTCAGCCCAGCGCTCTGCCAGATGGCCTGGAGCTGAACTTTTCTGTTTAACGAAGCCATTGAATGCCTGTACCCGTGAGGATTGCAGAGCGGACAGCGCAGCGCCGGGCACGGAGCGTTCCCTCAGGAAACAGGAGCGGGATCCGCGGGCCGGGCGGGTCCTCCCGCCGCCCCCGCCACAGAGCGGGGCCCGAGCGCCGCCGCCGCGCTTCCGTTTCCCCCGCCGCCATCTTCGGCACGGGCACTCCGGCCACCGCCGGCACCCCGCGCCTCTCACCGCCGGGCAGAAGCGGGAGGCGGCCGCGCTGCGAGCCGCCCCCAGGCAGCGGGAAGTGTGTTTATCCGCCGAGGAGGGACGTTTGTGCCGCTGTCCTCCCGAGGTACCGGCGCAGCTCGGGCAGGCGGTGAGGGGACGCCGTGACGGGAGAGCGCGGCTGAGGTGCCCTCACCTAAGATGGCGGCGGGGGCGGGCTTTTCCCGCTGAGAAGATGGCGGCGGAGGGAGCGGCGCTCTGGCCGGGTGGAGGAACTCGCTCGGCTGGGTGAGGGGAGCGGGATGGGACCGTCCCCCTCAAAGATCTCCCTGTTCATAGGGACTCCCTACTCCGCCACAGAGATCTCGGTCCAGCCCTGCTGTATCACACAGACCTCCCCCAGCCTTCCTCCCTCAGCTCACCCGCACCTTCTCCAGCCAAGGCAGCCCCTCTCCGCCTTGCTGCCCCCCTCGTTTTGGGGTCATCCCTCCCCTATTGCACTGGGTGGGCGTGGGGTAAAGTTACTCCTTGCCTGTCTAACCCTCTACTCCCTAAGGCAGCAGCTGCTCCATTTTATTTTAATAACCATAATTTCCACTCTCCTTTTCATACTTTGCCGCAGGAATGGACGAGCAAGTCCATAGGTAGCGGAAGGGTCCCCACCCTCCTCTTCTCCCTCCTCCTCCCCACCCCTTAAGGGGCGGTGATCGCGGCGGAGAGGAAAGAAAAGGATGCCACGGAAGCTGTTGTTGCCTTATAAATCTGTTTTTTCTCACTTTCGAGCTCCACGGGGGTTGCATGACTCTTTGGCGATGAACGCGGCCAGAAGTGGCTACCGGGTCTTCTCGGCCAACTCCACCGCAGCCTCCACCGAGCTGGCGAAGAAGATCACGGAGTAAGTTGCCTTCTCTTTCAAGTTTCTTTCTCCCTTATCGCTCCCCGGCGCAGGCAGGAGCCCTCCCGAGCTTTTGGCATCCTCCTGTCTTCCCAAGGCGTCTCCTGCCAACACCTTTGTGGAGATTTTGCACTGGGAATCTTCACCGGCTCTGCCTGACCCCGCGGTGGAAATGGACCCACCGCTTTCTCCCTTCTTGGACGCCCATTTCACTGCTGGAACGGCTGGGCTTCAGCAAAAGCTGTTACTTTTGGGGAGGGAGGAGGTTAAATTTGGCTGGACAAACCTCAGAAAAGCGTTTTTAGCAGGTTTGGGACATGCTCAAAACTTTCTCCTGACCTTGTTTTCCCAACAGCTTCAATGCCTGGGGCGAGGGGAGTGTCCATGTGCACCTCGGCACAGCACCTTGCACTGACGAGAGAGGATTTTGGGGAGCTGGGAGAGCTGTGCAGCCTGTGCTGTTTGGTTCAGGGTAAAAGTCTGGTCCATTTTCTTCAGCCCATCTGTTTAGGCAGTTTGACCTTGTCTCGTCCAGGATAGATGCTCTGGGTACTGCTGAGTAAAGAGTATGACAGCTGCCTCCAAAATGGGGCTCTTGGTGCTCAGAGCTCTGAGTTTCCCCCAGCACTTGAACTTTGGGGTTGAATGAGTTTGATTCAAACTGGGGCAGTCCCAGCCGAAGGGACTGTTCTGAGAAGGGCATCTGTGTATTGAGCTGTCAGTTTAGAACAGGATCTGGATTTTCTTTATGCTGTTTCTCAGCTGCAGTTCATAGGCAGCTGATCCCAATATCGAGGGGTCTCAGTGCTTGTTTGCCTGCTGCAGCTGACAGCATCCCAGTTATCCTTGTTAGGCACCTGCTGTCCGTTCCCATCTTCAAGGGTGTGCTTAAATTGGAAGCAGGACTTAAGTACAGGTGTGCTGCAACCTTAAAATGCAAGAACGCTTCGCTGTTCATCCTGCTTGCTTAATAAACAGTGTTCAATCCTTAGCACAGATTATCTCCATGGAGCTGATTTGGCTGTTTGGCTGGGAGGTGTGTTGGATAATAGTGATGGACTTCTTTAAGTGTGAGGCTAAGAGGAAAATCCTTGTGTTTGGGAGTGGAAAGCTTTCTGGTTTTTGGATCATGTATTCTTGGTATATTTAGTCAGATCTATTTCACTTTCCCTTCACTGATCTCTGAAACTAATGTATCTCTCTATAAAAAAGTAAGTTTTGCTGCAGCAGATGAGACAGAGTTTTACAGGGCTTGTCCTGTTACGTCAACACTGCACAAGAGAATTCCCCTGGGGACGAGCTTGGAGTTCTCAGGACTGGAGGAGCAAAGAGGCAATCCTTCTTCCTTGCTCTTTGTCTTAAAAATAACTCCCTTCTTTTTAAAGATGAAATGTGAAGAGACATGGAGAGGCTTCCCCAGGCTACGGCGCTGGCTGGGATGATGTGCTGATGTTATCCCAGGGATGCTCTGGGGGGAAAGAAGCAGAATCTGGATCCAGAATGATCTCCCGGCTCCCTCCTTGATCTCTCACCAAGTAAATTTCTAATAGGGGCAGTGTGGGGTTTTTCCCTTGGCTCTACCATCAGTGGGATGTTGGATGCTCTGGTGGTGGCACGAGCACATCCCTGTGACACAGCTGCTGCTTCACTGTGGCTTAGGGACATTTATCTTTGTTGTGGGTGCAAAATCTGGAACTGTTCACAGTACAGATTTATCCACAGTAAAAACTCTCCCAAAATTCAAGGTATTTTCAGCATCTAGTGCAGTGATTTTGCACTGCCTTCCCTTAGGAGCTCGAGGGCTGTTTCAGCTGATCTGTAACACATCCCTTGTTCTTTCAGGTTGCAAACGATGCGTGGCTGCTGCCTTTCCCCCTGTCTCACATCCCAGCCTGTTCTTTGCTGGGGAGGTCAGTTGCATCTTTAAATAGAGTTGGATCAATCTTACAAGGGTGAGTCTGTCCTCTAATATTGTGCGTTCTTTTTAAAGTTTTTTTATGACCTTGAGCAAAAGTAGTAAAAGAACTTTAAAACAGCACGCAATATTAGGTGGGCCCCTTGAGACACCTGGGCTCTGCTCTTTGCTTGTAGGTGTGAGCTTAAGATCTCAACTTGAGTTCTTCTGACTTAGCCTTTTTGAAATCTCAAGCTTGGAGAGGAGCAGTGTGACACTGAGCAGCTCTCAGACACCTGATTTATCTCCTCACTTTGTTTACTGCTGTTTATCTCCTCACTTTGTTTACTGCTAAACTTCCAGAGCTACTTTCGTTTCAGGCTCTGAGCATCATGTTCTGGCACAGTTCTGATCTTCATGATTCCCCTTGAGCATTCTCTGGTTATGGGACAGTGATTAATGGTCAGTCTTACTTTCACTTCAGGTTTTCAGAGCTTTAGTTGATGGTAGTGACTTCCAGGGAGAGGAGATGGTGCTGGATTATGAGGACCTTGTGAAACATGAAATAATGGAGATGTTCCTTAGGTTCAATACCACTGAAACATAAATAAATCCATATATTTTCTTTTCTCTTATAAATTGAGAGTGATGATTATTTAAATTCTTTCCATGATGGAAAGAAAACTCTTGCTATAATTAGGACACTTGGCACCTGATTACAAGCTGCATTTTCAGGGGAAAAAGATAATTTCTGTGACCAGTGCTGGTCCTTAATGGGCCTGTGTGCTGCTGGGGGGAAGGAGATCTAGGAGTCTTTTTGATCTTTAATCCAACAGATGCATTCAGATCTCCCTCTGACTGCAGTGCTTGGCTCAGCAGGTACAAATATTACATTCTACTCACTGCTTATGTGTTTGGCTTGGAGGGGGTTGGTGATTGAATCTTGTTAATGCCTCCCCAGTGCTCCTGCAGCTCCATGATGTGGGATGTGATACTGTCTCACTGCCAACTGTGGATGTGAGTATTCCAGAGATTCACTTAGCTTGCAGCATGCAAAATGCTGGTGATCTGAAGATACAGCATTGCCATGAGCCTAAAGAGCATGGAATTAGGAAAACATGGGATTTGTGTTCTGGCCTCTGGCTGCAGGGAGCTGGGTCACAGCTCTAAACCCAGGGTGGTGGTTTCTGTGACTGGGTAGGAAGTGAGCCCTGCTTAGGGGGGACACAGTACATTCAGAGGACTTGTAGCAGTCTCCCTCAGCTGAAGAGGATTTCTGGTAGGAAATGTATCCTTTAGGTCATCTTGCCAGCACAGGAGAGGGTGGCAGAGGGAAGTCAGAGCATCTCTTTTTCAGTTTAGGTGAAGCACAGAATGTGGCTGAGCAGGCTGGGCTCATGTGGAGCTTTCTGTGCTGGTCAGCACAGCTTTAGGGGAAGTTCCTTCATCAGGAATGGGCTGGTAGGAGTAGAGGAGGATCTGCCTGGTATTTGCCAGTAATTGGGCTGCATTGCTTTGGTGTGGCTGGAACAATTGATTCCAGTGACAGATGAGCAGTAGGGACTTTTCTTCAAGTCTCCAGTCATACTGGGTGGATGGAGAGAGGCAAAGGAGTGCTCAGATAGTTTTAAGAATATCTAAATAGATTGTATCCAGGAAACTGCCATTCCCTTTCCCTTTCCTGGCTGTTTTTATACTGGGGGATTAGGAAGTGCACTGCAGAGCTGCCATTGTGCTGGCTGGACCATGACTGATCTTTATTTAAAGATTTGCTAAAGTTTGTAAAGCAATTCAGAGTCAGGCTATGGCTTGATTTGGCTGCAGTTGGGCACAGCACAGACCCTCCTCCTCTGCTCCAGCTCCTTCTGAGTCTGCACCAGTTCCTGGAGTCTGTATGTGTGGGGAGAGTTGAGAGTTTCCAGATCTGAAACCAGGGAAAGTGTTTATAATGAAGAGGATATTGTCAAAATAAAAATATCATAATTAAGAGCTTTGTGTGCAGATTTCTCTTCAAATTGAATGTTTGTGCTGTGAGCTGGCCGGAAGCTCCCTACGGAGATAACCTGACAAATGTCTTGGGTTGTGGTCACAGAGAGGGAGAAGGAAACAGCCTGGGCTGAGGGCACTTCTCAGTGGCACAAAATAATGAGAGTACATTTGCCCCTTGAAATTTAATTCAGCTGAACATGGAGTCACTTTGGCTGCCCTTTGTCTCCTGGTACACTGGTTTTTGACAGTCTTCAGGGGAGCATTTTAAAGTACAATCTGATACAGCCTCACAATGTTTCCTAAAATACTGCAGTGTGTCACTTCCTCATTAAACTATAGGTGACTCCTGAGCTGTTTGCATTTAGATGTGAATTTGAGGCAGGTTTTATAAACACTTTTGTATTCATAGCTCAATATCCTCTTGGCATGTTTTGAGACTGCAGAAAGTTAGATCATCCTTTCTGGGCAGTGTTTACAGAGAGATTCCAGATCAATAGGAATTTTTACTGGCCAGTTGAGTAGGATTTTTAAAGCTATAAAGAGGTTTTTGGTTTTTTCCTCTTAGATGCTGTCATACCCCAGAGGAGTTGGTTTAGTGATGGAGCTGGGGTGAGGATAGCAGCTCATTTTGCTTGGAGATGTGATTTATCTGCAGGACCTAAAATGGTATTTTTCCCAGAAGCAGCTTTATCTCTGCAGGGTGTGTGGTCTGGGTTACCTACAGTGGCACCTTCTCTGTCCTGGGGTGGGTCTGTCTGTGTCTGCAGATGAGTGATTTGTAACTGTGGTGCACCCAGTTGGGAGCTTCAGGATGGAGAGGACTTTGAGAGAAGAGATTTGGGATGGAAAACAAGGGAGAGGTAATAGGAAAGGGAAATTTATCTTCAGACTCTGGCTGCTGCCAGGCTGTGTAGTTGATAAGGCTGTGCTCTGCCCTTGACTTGCATGCAAATATCCCTTTTGATAAAAGTCCTCTGGAATTTGGTGCTTTACAGCAGCAGTTGTACCAACAGTCCCCTCTTTATTGTCCTTGACTCAGTCAAGGTTTATCAGACTCCTTCCCTGGCTGATACCTTGTCTAACCGAAGCCTCCAGGAAGGGATTTGGTGCAGGGTGTGCCCGTGGGGTGCACATACCTCAGCTGCTCTGGGGGAGCTGCCTGTGCATCCTGCTGTGCCTGTGGCTCCTGGGACTCTGCAGGGCTGATCTGGGACTTTAATGGGCTGTTTTAGTTCATATCCACTGCTCTTTTTTACTTTCAGCCAACAGTTGGAGCAGAGCTGGGATTTATTGTCTGGCCAGAGCTGCTCATTCCTCTAAGCTGGCATCTGTGTCCTGTCTCTTCTGCTGCTCCCTGCACCCAGGTTTGACAACTGAGCTGTTTTAGTGCCCCAAGCCAAACTGTTTAGTGTTCCTCTGGCCATGGGGAAGCCTCTTGCCCTTCTGATTTCTTGTTTCAGCAGCACACAAACTGCATTGCTGCTGTATGGTGAGTAGGAGAGCACTGGGCTCTGGTTTCTGCTGGCTACATCGTGGAATCATGATGTTGGAAAAGACCTTTAAGACTGAGCACAGCTGTTAACCAAAACCACATCCCCAAGTGCCATATCTACATCTTTTAAATCCCTCCAAGGACGGTGACTCCACCACTTCCCTGGGCAGTGTGTTCCAAGGCTTGACAACCCTTTCAGGGAAGAAATGTTTCCTGATGTCCAATCTAAACCTCCCCTAGTAGAACATGAGAACATTTCCCCTTGAGCACTACAAATACAGTTTTGTTTGCCACCACTTAGCAGTAAAAGTGCCCCCTTCCAAGGAGTGTTTTGCTTAGGTGAGTTTGACTGGGCTGGTTTTGGTGTTTTCCTTCCTGCCATGAGATTCAGGGCTGATTAAGAGCACTTGAACAGTCTCTCCAATGGATTTTTTTTCCCCAGTACTGAGGTAGGATTGTGCTGTCTGCAGTGAAGTCAGGGTGTACGTGCCTCCAAGGGGAGCTTGCAAGACTTGCCATGCAGTTGTGGAGGAACAAGTGTGAGTCACTAAACAATTCCCACCACACACTGCTCTGGGGTGGGTGGATATGTGTGTGTGTATGTTTCTGAACTTGTTTGGACTGGGATGCCTTGGTGGTTGCAAATGCCAGACTATCCTCATCAGAACAGCAGGATCCCACCTGCAAAACTCACCTCTGGTGTGGCTCTATCCTTGAGGTGCTCTGGATTGCTTTTACTTGATCAGCTACCAGCTCTTTTTGAAGGTACTGAGGATGCCTTTGCGTTGCAGCTGCAAGTTTTAACCCAGCTGGGCTGAGAGGAGCCCAGTTAGAGATCTGTGAGACTTGTCTGGGCTGCAGGGTGATGCTGCAGTTGGTACCCCAGCAGGGCTGGTGACAGTCTGGCACGTCCAGCTCTCGAGGTGGCAGTTTAGTCACCAGCCCAGCCATTGCAAAACGTGCTGCCAGGCACTCTGTGGGGAGGGTGTGTGTGCCAGAGACGTGCTTTGGAGCCAGCTCAGCAAACATATCCCACGGCATCCGAGTGTCAGTCAGCTCAGCTGTCCCAGGCACACTCTCCGGACCAGCTTTGGCTCACAGCTGAGCCCAGCAGTTACTGATGGTGGGACAGAAGCATGCCAGGGTCAGGCTGTGTTGCTGTTTCACTTCTGAAAGCACAGATCTTTGTGACAATTGAAGTGCGAGGATGAGTTAGTGAGTGAGGAGATGGGGTGAGACTGACTGCTGAAGGCTGTAGACCATAAAAAAACCAACAAAAGATATGGACTCTTCTATTTAGGGTTAGTCCTGATCTGCAGAATTTTGGCACATATCCAGTTAAATACAGTACAAGTGCAGAAGGAAACTGCTGCCATAATCAGCGTGGTGAACAAAGGTATTTTTCAGGCATAGACTGTTTCCTAATTCATTGTGTGGCCATGGCCACAGAGCAGATCCTGGGAGAGGAGGGACTGGCCTAAAGCATCTCACTGCTGCAGGGTCTCACAGCTGAGGCTCTGAGTTACAGCACAAATGCCTTTAAGTACTTACTAATGGATTACTTGTCAGTACAGTTAAATACTGAAGTGTCACCTGAGGGAAAAGTCTGCATTTTGGAACCTTTTAAAATGCTTTTCAAAGTGAGTCTTTGTTTTGTAAGAACAAAATTAAAAAGAGAAGGAGGGTGACTAATCTTTGTTGTAGATTTGATATTTGAGAAAAGGAAAGAGTAATTTGAAAAAATAAAAAAAAATTGAAGTTAAAATCTCATTAATCATTTGAGTTATTTTTAGAAGGAAGGTTCAAGAAAAAAAAAAAGAGGTGGAAATAAAAAAAAGTGACTCGGGTGCCATTAATTGAGTCTGAGTAAATCATTCAACTCCAGTTGCACATCAGACCTTCTCAAGGGGGCATTGCACAGGCTGGCAAGGTGTCCTTTGCCATCAGAGTCACTGCCTGTGCTCAGTCATACAGGCTTTGGGTACAGCAGTGACCTGCTGCAGTGTCCCTGGGTTCTCTCAGGGGCAGCAGAGGGAAGGAGACCCCAGAGAAGGGGATGGAGTAGTTCTGCAGCCTGGCTGGCTCACTCAGCTCCCTCTTGGGCAGTGCTGTGTTTTGGTGGTGTGTGATGTGGTCTGGCCCTACTTTGCAGCACAGACTGCTGGCTTCCTCCATTTCTAATGTCCTTTTTTTCCTTTCCAGGCGTCTGGGTGCTGAGCTGGGGAAATCTGTGGTGTACCAGGAAACCAATGGAGGTAAGAGAAATCTACTGTTTGCAACTGTTTTGAGATAATCTTAGAAATGCTGGGTAATTCCATTGGCCAGGCCTGTGTAAGAAGTGCAGTGATTGAGCTGTGATGTTGCTGCTGCTCCTGGCAGTGCTAAACCTCCATGGCTGACCTTGGACAAGGCAATTAAACGTGTTCCTTGTTTTCCTTGGTTATCTTGTTTGTTTGCCCATCTGCAAACTCTCTTCTAGAGTCCTGCCTCAGGTTTTAGCTGCTGCCAAATCTTTTATGCTCCTATGCTAAGCAAAACTACTTTATCAGTGTCTGCCTTGTGAACTTTCAAATTATCCCTTTCTTTCAGCCCTTCCCTGCCACACAAAATTTACAGCTGCCCTTGCTTTAAAAGTGCAAATTTATGGTGCTGGGGAAAATGCCTCTTGGAGGTTGCTTTTGTTTTTAAGGAGGTTAACACCTTTAAGTGTCCATTTTCAGATGCTGGCCTAAAACACAAGGATATTGGATGTGGCCAAGAGTCTCTTACTGTTTCAAGACCTCTGTTACCTTGGTTTGGTTTGCAAGAGAGAGTAGAACCACAGAGCTGCTCCAGGCTGGAGGAAGGATTTGTGGTAGAATGGGCCTCACAGTGGGAGAGCTGCTGTGGGTATGGCTGGGCTGGCTGGTGCATTCCTGCCCAGGAGGGCTCACTGCCCTTTGGGGTTGCTTTTAAATCAGGTTGTTTGCTACAAGGTCTGAGGTCGTTTTTCATCACTGCACAGCAAATCAGTCTGCTGTCAGCAGTCCTGTAGGGTTACTGCCAGGGCAAGGCAATTAGACTTGGAATTCCATAGCTGAGGAGCTGTTTCCCTCCTTTTCCTTTCCCCTGCCCTCTAGCTCATGGCTGTGTGGCAGGCACCTTGGGAAACCTGGAGTCATTGCTTTGGCTTTGCAGAGCTGCTTGGGGCTCAGCTTCTGCATTTGAGTCAGGAACCATAGGAGTGGAGCTCAGCAGAGACCCAGACATCCAGCCTGGGGCAGTGGTGAAATGTCTTGACCTTGACAGAGAAATTGGGGAGTTCTTGCTCTGAACTCAGTGCTGTTGGTGTTTCCTTGAGCTCTCCAGCCAGCATGGAGCTGATCCCATGGTAAGCTGTGAAAGAGCAAAGTGCAAAAAGTGCTGAGTTACCTTCTTGGAAGTACTGAAGGTTGTTCTGCCTTGGGTGGTTAATTGCTCACTAATGAATGTGCTGTTGATAGCTTTCAGCACTCCGTGGAGGTGTGAAAAGGATTTCTCATTGAGAGTTAGGTAAATTGTCTTCTACATTTTAAAATTGTAATTTCTAAAATTGTGATTTCCAAATTATAAAATCCTAAATTCTATAAAAAATTAACAGCTATTCAGCCTGCTTTTGGTTTGTAAATACAGCTCTCTGGCATATTATGCCAGCTTCACCCAGATCCAGCCTTTGGAAAATCCACTTGGCTCATCTGCATATGTATGTGCACGAAGGGCAGAGGAGAGTCCTCATCTGCCCTGACCTGGGGCAAGGTCATGGGCTACAGCATGGTGTGTTTTCACTGTCAACCTGATGTTTGGAAACAAAACTGACTCTGTTTTCCATCGTTTTCAGAAACAAGAGTTGAAATCAAAGAGTCTGTCCGTGGACAGGATATCTTCATCATACAGACAATCCCCAGGTGAGGCACTCAGGGCTCAGTTTTGCACTTGGGATGTGCTTTGAATACCTGGATCAGCAGGTGCTTCAGTGGGTTGCTCACTTTTAACCAGCACAATAACCAGTGGAGCTCGTGCAGTGTTGTCATGACTTAAATCTAAGGCCCCACATAGTGTTAAGCTGTTAACATTTCCCAGGGGATTGATTGCAACACTGAGATGCTTCCCACCAAATAGCTGGAGTGTGTCACTTGAGGCAGGAACAGGAGTGACTGGTGATTTCCACTGAAACATCCCTGCTCTGTGTGTTGGTGGCCTTTCAGGCTCAGCTGTTGGGTGATTTCTGACTGGCATTTCCATCCCAGGATGGGTGATTTCCTCAACCTATCAACCACCAAGCACAGAGCCAGCATCAAACAGCAGCTGCTGCTTTCATTGCAGGCTGGATTACTCTTCCCCTTTTGCTGCAGTGATGTGAAACTGAGCCTCCCTCCTGTACTTTTACAGTTCTTGATTATGATGGGCCTTTTTGGGTTTTATTTTATGCTGTTCTAGGCTTTGGAGTAAGAGAAGTGCTGCAAGTAAGCAGGGGACTAGAAAACCATCTGTAATCCCAGGAACTTTGCTCCTTGCTGGCTCAGGAAGAGTAATGGGACAGCACTAGGGTGATGGGAAGGGAGCCTACAAATAAATGACAACTGCAGATCAACTTACTGTGGGTAGAGGAGGTGCTGTTTTCAGAGATGAGGAATTGATATTAACAAAACAAGGATATTCCTGTTCTGATAGCTTTTTCCAAGTTACCAAATTCTGCTCAGATTTTGGAGAACACAGGAGGTAATAAGTTAGCAGAGCTCAGTTGTAGCTCAAAAGTAGCAGGGAACAGAATTGCCTCCTGGACACAGGATTTTTCTTTGCTTGCTAAAGAAATAGAGCCCCCTGAGAATTCAAGTCCATTTCCTCTGTGAAATGCTTGGCCTCTTGTAAAGAAATCAGTAGGACTACTAGACCAGCTTACTCACTTCTGGAATTCCTCTTGCAGGCAGAAACATTTTCCTAGGGCTCATCTCTCTCCAGAGAGATGCCCCAAGTGTTTCCTCGGGGAGAGCTAAATCTCTGCAAGATGAAAATCCCGTGCTGTAGGATTATGTTTTGGGTCAATGGTGCTGTTCTGTTGTCCCTTGTTGAAGGAGCTCTCTGAAATAACTTGTAACTGAGAGCTGTGTAAACATGAAACAGATCAAATGCTCAGAGAGAACAAACTCAGAGCTATAGGGATAGAAACAGTTTGGGGAGGGGAAAACCTCCCCTTTGGTTTTAATTTGTTGACCCCCTTGTTTCTCCATTAACTGAATTCAGTGTTTTGGGCCAAGAAATGGATTTTTTTTAGCCAGAATGTTAAAGCCCTCCAGGTGAGAAGCCAGTGTTGTGCAGCCAAATCATCTTTCTTTCCAGAGCTGCAGCTGTGCCTTGCTGCATTGCTGGAGAGAACAGGTTCAAGGACATCTCAATTTTGCAGTGGGTTTCAGGGAGCTTTTCAGGAGAGTCAAAACAACAACTGTGTGGAATAATCTAAGAATAGGACTTCCACACTCAGTAGTGGTTCGAAAAGAAAATATTAGGACTTTTTAGTAGAGAAGGAAACAACCTTGTTATGCTGCAGTGTGAATTCACAGTCTGCATCTTAAATGCACAGAGAGAACAGAAAGACCTGAGTATTTAATACAGGCTCTCTGTTGTAAAAGCTGTAACACAATTAAAAAAAAAGGGGTGACAAGGACAGTTACCATCCAAGACTGGTGTGTGGACTGGCATTTGTGTGAGATAAAATCAAATAGCTCATGTTTAGGTGGTAGGAAAACGAAGGAGTTGTTGATTTTGTGATACTCTAAAGGCAAAAGGAGGCTGTTGATGCTGATTGTTGCAAAGTCCATGAACAGTGTCACATAAGGTGTTTGCTCAGCCTCCAGAGCAGGGGTGTGCAGGGATGGCCCAGGCAGAGATAAGGAGCAGCAGGGGAAGCTCTGGGGTGGTGAGCAGGGTATGGGGGATAGCTGAGCTCTCTCTGAATGTCCTGGTAATGAGCTGCCAGCCCCTGTGTGAGGTCTTGGCTCAGCCCTGCCAGCAGTAACTAACTGAGCATGACTTCAGGGCCAGAGATGGGGAGGGCAGCAGGGAGCCTGGGATGCTCTCTTGGATATCTGATTTGGAGATGCAGGGGCTGGGTTTCCTCCACCAGTGTCATTTTCCCCCAGCTGATGCCCTTGGCTGGGGTCAGTGCCCCTTGCAGAGGAGCAGATCAATGATGGCTCAGCATGAAGCCATCTCAGCCCAGGCACCCTGGGCCCTGCTGGAGGGACAGACACATCCACCTCTGCCCAGTGCCTGTGCCAGCTGTCTGCAGGACCTTCCCAGAGTCAGCTTGGGATCCTGCTTGAATACTGGGAGAAGTGCCTTCCTTGAACAGCTCCTCCATCAGTATGGCTGCTGGTGTCCTGCAACTGCTGGTGCCCAGTCTTATTCTCCACCTATTTTCCATGTGAATATGTATGTATTTTCAAAGAGAAAGTTTGAAAAATAATGATGAAAAGTACTAAGTTTCTCAGATGAACTTTAAATATGCTTCAGTTTGATCACTTTGTTTTTATATGGCACTGATAGTAGCATCTTTTTCTCCTCTCACAGCCCCACTGGCACAGCTAAATCACCAAAGGGAAGAAACAGTTCTTTGTTTGCTTGTTGTCCTGTGTGGCAGGGGGCTGTGTTTTATGTAATTCTTGGCTGGGTGCTCCAGAGCCAACAAAGCTTTCTTGTGAGTAAATGGCACTGTGTGCTCGGGCCAGCAGGACCCAGAGCCTCACAAATGAAGAGGCACAAGTGGAGGTTAATTCCCAAAGGAAGGGAGAGCAGTGGAGAAATGGAAATGGTCAGAGGTTTGTCATGGGTCATGTCTTTGGGCAGCTGGAGAAGCTGTCTCAGGGGGAAAGCAGCAGGGCCTGAGCAATGTCTGGGTAATGTCCAGAAAGCTCTGCAGAGCTTTAGGCTGCTCTGTTTACTCCTCTGCTGCTGTGTGGAAGGATGGCTCAGTCAGTTCCTGCCCTGTCACCACGGGCTGCACAGCTGAGCCCTCCAGCACTGCCCTCCTGCCCAGGCTGGGGATGGGATGTGTCACTGGGAGCTGTCCATGCCCCCCAGGCAAAGGGGTCTGTGTTGCAGGAGTGCCTGTCCTGCCATCTGAAGCACGTGCTCTTTAGGTTTTAAAAGTTTTTGAGTCAGTCTGTGGTGATGCAGACAGTATCTCTTGGTGTTGGTCTTAAGAAGGGGAACTAAGGGCTTAGCTTTTTTCCCTGTCCCAAAATTAATTAAAATGAGATTATTACACTCCTACTGGGCTACTGCAGTCATTGTGGGGGAGCAAACTGTAAATGGGATATTTCAGTCTCATGGCCAGTGTCAGACTCGAGGAAACAGCAGGAAGCTGAGTCAGGAGAGGTTTAGGTTGATATCAGGAAAAGGTTTTTCACCCAGAGGGTGGTTGAGCACTGGAACAGGCTTGTCAGGGAGATGGTCACAGCACCAAACCTGGCTGAGCTCAAGAAGCATTTGGACAGCAGTCTCAGGGACAGGATTGTTGGGGTGTCCTGTGCAGGACCAGGAATTGTCCTCGTGATCCTGATGGAGCCCTTCAAACTCAGCATATTCTGTGATTCCTCTGCCTATGATACTTTTTGTTTGGTTGTTTTTTCTTTCAAGAAACAGTCCTTTAGCATTTCCTGTGGCATTGTTCCTTCCATCTCTAGATAAGCTAAAGTGTGGAGATGCTGACCTCCACCAAAGTGCTATGTCTGGAGTTTGTACTGCTCCAATTGCAGTTTTTCTTAAGGCAGGAAAAATAACCTGCCTTACACTGTTTAAGAGGAAAATACCCTAAGAAATCCAGTGTGGATGAAGTTGGCTGCATGTGTGCTGCTGCTTTAGAAGACTATTTAATTTCAAATTACACTGCATCAAGTAACATTTGTTCCAAACTAAATTCTATACAGAGTCTTTTTTTGTCAGATGATGGAGGGAAATCATCATACACCTTATGTTAGAATATAGAATCATATTACAGACCACAACTCTTGAGTGCTGGTGTCATGTCCTGTATGTATAGAAGTTGATTGTAATTTGTTGTGGAGCTGTATGGCTGCAGTCTGGGTCTGGCATACATTAACCTGAGATGTAGCATTATTTGCTTGGAATTTTGGTGAGGAATGTTCTGGGTACAAATGGAAAAAGAATTGCATTAGAAAAACACCTGCTAATATTTGGAACTGTATTTAAATCTCCTAGAGATGTGAATACTGCTGTCATGGAACTGCTGATCATGGCCTATGCACTGAAGACTTCCTGTGCCAGGAACATCATTGGGGTCATCCCCTACTTCCCCTACAGCAAACAGAGCAAAATGAGGAAGAGGGGCTCCATAGTCTGCAAACTGCTGGCTTCAATGCTTGCTAAGGCAGGTGAGTGTCCCAGGGAGCAGCAGCACAGCAGGCTCAGTGCTGCTGGGCATCCCTGAGCTCATTGTCCTTCCATTCTCCTGTTTGATGTGGGAATGTATTGCTGAGATCTTGAACCACTCTAGGGCTATTAATTTTCTTCAGCTTTCTTGTGTTTCTTTGTTACTTGCACCTGGGAAGTGGCCTAGAAATGTTATAGTGAAATACAGTGTCAGCCCAGTGCTGGGACATCACATGCCTGTTCCTCATTATGTCTGTGGAATGTTCTGTGTTAATGTGTTTATGATTATTTTAGGACATGGCATAATAGTCTGAGTAATAGCTAAACAGTCTGGAAAATTGAGGTGTTGAAGGAACTCCAGCCACATGGGAATATTTTCAATAAATTGTTGTCTTTTTTCCCCCCTTAGGTTTAACACACATTATCACTATGGACCTTCATCAAAAGGAAATCCAAGGCTTCTTCAGCTTTCCAGTAGACAACCTGAGAGCATCCCCTTTCTTGCTTCAGTATATACAGGAAGAAGTGAGGTTACTCTAGTTCTGTGTATATCTACTTGTCTGAAGTCATTTTAATGTGGTGGCAGCATTGGGCCTCTGCTTGAGTAGAGGTGGTGGAGTCAGTCTAGGTCAATCCTTCTGTTAATGAGTTCCTTCTCTGGGGTACCAGTTGCATGTTTCATGGAAAGATGTTACACTTCTCTGATTGGATAGAACTGAACTGCAGCACAAGCAGGAGAGGAGTTGCTCTCTGTGGAGTTAGTGCCATTTGAGAGATGCTGCTTGTGTGCCTGCCTCTCATCACTCTGAAATCCTGTAAAACTGCTTCTGGTGCTGTGCTGGATTTGTGACTGCTCTGAATTATTGATAGACTTTGTCTTGGGCTGAGTGTAGGAGTGCTGAGTGCAGCAGGGCTGGGAGCAGGGCACAGAGGTTTTATTCTCCATGTGCAAAAGATGAAGATTTATTCCCACGTGGTGAGAGCAAGGCTTCCCCATATGGAGAGGGTTAAACATAGTGAACATTGCCACATTCGCAGAATACAGATACTGGTGTTGGAAGCAAGTGCAGTTGCCTCTCTAGTTTCTTGTCACAGAATGGAGATTTGGTTCTGGGGAGGAGGATGGGTGAAATTATTCAGCCATGTATCAAACCAGTTACTCCCTAGCAAGAAGGATTTTTAAAATTAATTAACTTTTTATCACATCCAGATTCCAGACTACAGAAATGCAGTTATTGTAGCCAAATCTCCTGGTGCTGCTAAAAGGTAAATGAATGCTTTGCTAGCTGGTTAAAAGTTACTTGGAAAATACCTGAGCTGGTGGCAAATACACCAAGGAAAGTTGGGGAGGGTGGCAGATGGATTGACAATCTGGTCATAATTCCTTTGTGGCTGGAAAGGGGATGGATGTGGTGCAGATAGGCAACTGAGCTTTGTGTTTGCACCCCCATGGCAGTAAACTCTGGCAGTATCACAGGAGTGGTTCACTGGAGTTTCACTTACTGCTGCAGTTTCAGCAGTGCCTGAGCATCCCAGAAAACATTTTATATGTGGGGGAGCACAGGAGAGCCTGCAGTGGAGCCAGGGGGCTTTGGGATATTAATGAGGGATGTAAAGTCCCAGCCACAGAGGTGCAGCCTCTGCTTGCTGTTGGTCTGGGAGAGACTTGCTGTGGTGAAGCTGAACCATCCCAGCACCTTCCTGAGGCTGTTCTTGTCTTACAGGGCTCAGTCCTATGCCGAGAGGCTGCGCCTGGGGCTGGCAGTGATCCATGGAGAGGCTCAGTGCACGGAGCAGGACATGGACGATGGGCGTCACTCCCCTCCCATGCTCAAAAATGCAACTGTGCATCCTGGCCTGGAGCTGCCATGTAAGATCAAGCTTCTCTGCTCACCTTGTGGGGGAAAAAAAAAAGTTTGGTGGAAAATTTCTGTTGGTTTATCTCTATGGGTGTAACCAACCTAAAGGCAGTTAGACCAGTGGAATTTTTTTTTCATGAGTGAGTTGTGGGAGAAGTTACAGGGGAAGGTTTTTATTTAACTCCTTCTGGCCATGCAGAGCATCAGTATTTTCTCCTTGGCTGTACCTGTTCCATAATGTTAGAATGACAGATCTCTGATAAAGGTGGTGCTTTACAGTGTTCAGCAACAGAATTCATTGAGCTGATGAAACAAGGGAGATATAGAAGTGTAAGCAATGAGATAACAACCACTGAGAGAGGCTGTTGGCTCCATTGGGGTGGGCTGGGCTTTGTCTTCCCTTCTCTGCAGCCATTGTTACTACTGGGAATTTTCTTCACCTTGGCACCCAGGTTATCATATTCCAATATCTGTTTTGACAAGGTTTTGAGGTTTATGTGGCTGGGGTGAGTAGGTTCTCCAAGACCATTGTTGACCTGCTTCTGGAGTTCTTGCCATTGATTTGGGAGCAGAGAGCAAAAGAGGAAGAAGAAACTTGTGTTCTGGGAGATGCCATCCTCAGGATTGCTTGTATTCCTCCAGCAGTCAAATAACAACAATGTGATCAAAATCCAGCTCCCTTTTGGGAGGATTTTAGCTTTCTAGGCAGGTGGTGGTAGAGCAGAAATTGGTTCCAGGAAGGTGGCTGAGAAGTGCCCATGGGAAAGGCTGTGTACTGCACTGTGTGGCAACACCAGCAGTGGTTTGGGCTACTGATAATCATCTAATCTTTGGAAATTTAGGGAGAACATTCAACCAGTTTGTGGGCAGCTTGTGGAGGGGAGGCAAGTAAGACTGCAAGCATTTTACTTTACCCTAGTTGTGTCTCACTGGAATACAATCAGTTAAACAGTGTTTTTGTTGCTGGTGAAACTCCTCTTGGGCCTTGGGGGGCAGGTGGGGTTTGGCAGTGAAGTTTGGGATTTTATTGTTCTACTTCTGACAAGGAGATTTTTTTTATGCCTGTCCAAGAATGCAGGAATTTGCATGGTTATTCTTCACTTTCCACTTCCCCTCCTGTTCTGGAGGATGCTGTCCTCCAGAGTATCAGTAGCTGACATTTGTCTACTATGGAGGAATTGATGTGATTGTATTTTTATTTCTAGCCATGTCACTTCAAAGAAGCTCAACTGTGGAAGGTTGTGCTGCTGGAGAACCCTATAAATGGTTGTTCATACAGAAATGTGCCCTTGTCCAGTTTAGTTATGAATCCAGTGGAAAATTGGATAGCTGAGGACAGAAAACAAACACAAACATACTTGCTGTGTATCACCACTTTCTTATTTTATCTCCTGCTGCACAAACTCAGCACTTGATCAATGACCTCACATCCCAGCATGCCTTAGGCACAGTGTAAAACAGTCGAGCTGTGGCTTGGCAGCTCTGTCATGGGGTGGATTGTGGGGAAAACTTGTCCAAAACTCTCAGTAGAAGCTGCTTTTCTCTGCAGTTTTCTAACCTGAGACATACCTGGTTGTGAATGAGCTGGGTTCTGGAGGTGCAGAATTCTGAGGTTATCCCTGTCTAAAAGCAGTCTTCTGTGCATTCTGGCTGTGTCACAGTCTCTGCCAGACAGAGATGAAAGTGCAGCTGTGATGTCAAGGCTGCAAGTGTCTGTGCTGACCCTCTGCTGTGCCTTGTTTCTTGTGCAGTTCAGCCATTTGAAAAGCATCTTCCCGCCTCAAATGTCATTTTGACAATTACAAATCCCTGTTCAGCTCTCTCTTCCTGGTGGTGAAAGCTCTGAGGGCAGGGTGTAGCAGGGTTCAGCTGTGTGGTTGGTTGTGAAAGGTCAGACACATGCTGCTGCTCAGAACTGGATGTTCCTTACACCAAAACTGTCCCCAAACCCTCCAGCTGTCAAAACAGAAGCAGTCTGTGAATCTGCCTGGCTCAGCAACCAAACCTGGACCTGGCAGGTAGAAGGTTGGGGATGTTCCTGGAGAATGGCTGAGACTTCTTATGGAATATCCCACTCTGGGCTACAACCAGATCACTGTGGAGCATCCCAGACTTGGCAATTGAAGCTCCAGGCAGTTAGAGCCAGGAGAGAGATGAAACCTGTGTCTGGGAGCAGCCCCAGAGCCCCACAGTGATGGCTCGTGCTTTGTGCCATTCTCCATGGGCTTCCTGGGGGATTGGCTGGGCTCCTGTGTCCTGGCATGCACCTTCTCCCCCTGTTCTAGCAGGGATCATGTGCCTCTAATTAATGAGTGCTAGGCAGTGTAATGGCTTATTTATTGTCCTGTGAGTGTGGCCTGATATTCTGATTCGTAGGAGCCACAACAGAAAAATGCCAGAGGTGCTTCTAAATTGCACTTAAAATGCTACGCTAGAGTGGCAGCAAGAGCCCATCAGTGCAGCCCCTGGAATCAGAGCCTTGGAGCCAGGATGTCACTCCAAGGTTATTCCCTTTGATTGTGTGCTTTTGTGTCTCAGAGCTTGCAGCTGGCTCGGGGCTGTGCCTTAACAAATGCACTCTTTGCATGTTTCCCAGAGAAAAAGAGTGGGGCACCATCTGTTATATCATTCAGTGGCTTTGGAATTCAGTACTTTATACAGAGAGCTAATGGTCTGCTTGAATCCCAGAGCCCAGCAAACTGCCACAAAGGGGGTTTGGGGGAAAAACTGGAGTGACTCTAGGTCTGTTCCTACTTCCCTACCCCCCATCTTGCCTGTGTTTAGGCTGAGCACAGGGTTATTTTCTGTCCTTCCAAGGTTATCTCCACTAAAACAGTTCATTCTTGAGCAGCCTTTTGCTCCCAGACTCTGTTGTAAATGCAGCATTATATTTCTTGGTGATTGTCACTTTAATTCACACTGTCAGCTTTTATTTTAGAATTTATTTTAGTATTTCTTAACCTGTTTTTGACCACTTAATTAAAGCAACATGTTTACACACCTGGGCATGTTCTTTCCTAGTGCCAGTGATCCTGCCTTCAACATGTGGTACTTTGGTGTATATTATGCACATCTGAATGAAAGTGTTCTTTGATATTCTCATTTTATTAAAAATGATGGTTGGTCTAGTTTTTTCTCTTATTTTTCCCCCTCAGAACCTGCAGATACCACAAACATCTTTTCTTACTCTTCAGAAAAAGCCAGCAGCTCTTTAACCCAAACTTGTACATGATCCAAGGGGTTACACCAGGCAAAAATACCACCATGGCTTATTTCTGTTACTCTCTTCTGTCTCCAATCATAGAGGGTTTGTGTCTGGGAGGAAAATATTCTTTATTATTTGAATCATTTTTCAAGGCACCTCCTCATAGTTCTGACTTGCACATCTTGATATGTCCAAAGATTTTGAAGAAGAAACTGGCTGCACTTGTGTAGACTCTCATCACCTTGGAGCAGTTGAGATTTGATGTGGTTGTGGGTAGATCTTTGGCTTGCAATTTTTTTTTTCTTTTTTTTGCAGAGAAAATTGAACAAGGAAAAGGGAGAACATCTCTTTAAGATCCGGGTAGGTCGACACGTTGCCTACCATTCTTTAAAAATAAACCAAAATTGAAATATGGCTTTTTAAAAACAGACAGAGATGCAAAGCACTGCTAATCTTGCTGGTTGCCATGTTAGCCTTTAAGCATAGCAAGGAATGTGTCTGCTTCCTTCATGGAGTAGAAGGATACTGATTTGCCAAAACTGTGTCTCTGTGAGTAAAATGGTGCTGAATTTCAGCTCCCCAGGCCTGTTCACCATTTGTGTAGAAAAGTTTGCCTGACCTGGCTGTTGTAAGCAGAGATGGCACTCACCAGTGGATACACAGGGAGGCTGGGATGGCAGCCAGGTGGAATCCTTTTGATACTTCACAGCTCCCACCAGGAGCTCTGTTACTGTCCAGACTAGATAGCAAACTCATAACTAATCTAAGCAGGTCAGTAGTGCCTGTAACTGAAATTTATGATCTGCTTATCTTTCATGGTGCTTAATCTTCATTTATTACAAATAATCTTCCTTCTCATAAGAATATTTTTCCTTCAGGATTTAGATGTGACTTTGCATTTGATAGGAGACTCAGAAATAACCATGCAAGGGAGGCTGAGGAATCTGTGCCGTGGAGCTGTTGATTAACTCTTCAGTCCAAGGTAGCTGTGACTTTAACTGCAAAACCTGGCAATGAGTGATGGGAATTTGGGCAAAACAGAATTAGTGCACACCTTTTATACAGTTTTGGTAGGTTTATGGAGAACCAGCCTGTGGAGTAGGTTATGGATGTGAAGAACAGCTCTGTACAAGAATCTTCAAAGTTGTGGTCCTTATAATTGCTTCCATCATATCCCTCAGTGTGACTCATTCACCTAGCTGTGCTTGCACTCTAAGCATTCCCAGGTACTGATGAGATATGGGAATAGTACTGGATCATCCTGCTGTGCAAGATGGGGAGTTTAATGTGTGACTTTTTGGTGAGGAGAGCAGAGATCAATATTCAGACAGGCTTTTTGGTGGGCTTGTGTTCTCCTGCTGCTCAGGTTTTACATTGAAGTGGATTGTTCTAAAAGAGAAAAGCCTTGCTGTGTCTGAACACCTTGAGGCACTTGAGAAGCCTCTGTGGCCAGAATCCTGAGCTTACAAAAGGAGGGGCACCAAGTGCCTTGGCAGGACACTGCACTCACTGTGGGGAGTATAAAAGAGGAGTGTGGGGTGTGGAGGTGAGCCAGGTAAGTGTTACAAAATGCTGGAGGTGCTTCTTGGCTTCAGTGGTTAGATCAGCCCAGACTGTCACCTGTTGACACATGTCTGCCCACCACAGTGTCCTTTCCATGCTGGAAGTTTTTGTACCAGCACCCCATGGCAAGTGAGAGGTTTGGCAGATGGATAGCAAGTGCCTGGAGGTTGGTTGTTGTTTGGTCTAAGTCTGAAGGCTGTGTTACATCTGGATACTCTCAGTGCATCTTAGTTCAGATTTCTGGTATTTTTATGATGCTGCTAGAATTTTGGCAGGATGTGGTTTTGCATGAACCCTGTCAGTGCCAAAGTAGTGTCAGGAGGGAATGGAACCTTATTTCCCAGTGCATCTTTTCACTGTGCCAGGTAGCACAGCTTGTCAGTGTATCTTTTGATTCAACTGCTGGTTGCACTGTACTTGTTGAATTGAGTTTCAACTGGATTTTGTCCTATTCTTTCCATTAATCCACTTAAAAAATAATCAGCAAATTTGCTTCTGCAAACTTCCTTAAGCTTTCTTTGCCTGAGCAGGTGGTATTAAGGTTCTTACACCCTCTCAAAGACCCCTCTGTGTTTGGTGATGTGAGAAAGCAAATGAGCTGCAGTGCAAGTCTCTGATCCTACAGATGATTTAGTGAGTCCAAGAGGTGAAAAGTTGCACCTTGTAAAGCACCTGCCCTTTGAGAGGTGCCATTTGTTGTTCCAGTCCTGGAATAGACCCTTTTACAAGTCCTGTGCTGGAGCACAGAGAAGGTCACTGATATTGCCCATAAACCAGGTGCTGATTTGTAAGTCTGCTTGCACAGGGTTCTGTTAGAGAGTTAAAATTGCTTTCTGTTTCTGAGGTCAGTGCAAAATCCCCATAGAAACAGAATTTCCTCTTTATGCAGCAGTGCTGTTCATTTGAAGAGAAAAATGCTGGTTAAATGAGGGTTTCTCATTTAGGTGGGTGTCAGGATGGTGTAAAGCACGACTGTGTCTGCATCAGTGTAAGATGTTCAGTGCTTCAGCCTCTTGTGTGGTGGAACTGTTGGGGTTTGACTCAAGCCTGACTCACCTGGACTCTTTTTTTCCTTTTTCTTTAGTGATGATGGCCAAGGAGAAGCCGCCAATTACTGTGGTTGGAGATGTTGGAGGAAGAATTGCCATCATTGTGGTATGAGTGTGAGGGGAGCAGGTGGGGGGTGGCTTCTTCACAGCAGCTTTGCTTCAACTCCTCTATCCCTGAGGGTCAGAGGGATGGCTGGTGTAGGAGGAGGAAAGTGGTTTTTAGACACTCTTTTCTCCAGTAGTGCTGGTGGCTTTGGTTATTTCAGCTTTCTGTTGAAAACCATTTGTACTTCAGCTCTTTAAGCCCTAAAATCTCCTTGCTCCCTTGATTCTAAGTGTCAGATGTCTGCAAGGGCACACAGAGAAAACTCCTGAAGTGTTAAAAAATTCCAAACAAACAAAAAAAAGTGCCAAGCCTCTCTTACTTGCTATGCCATGCTGCAGTGTAAGTAATCAACATGCAGCTCCTACCCCATGAAAAAATACCCCTTGCTGATGATAAACGGTGAGTGCATGTGCAGGGACTCATTTGTTTCCAAGACACAACATTTGTTCTCCACACTAGCAAAAAGGTCATTAAACCAGGGAAATAGCATTCACAGATTAGTCATGCACGTGGCTGTCCTCATCAGCAGCTGAAGTAGACAGGGATTCTGTTTTTCATCTGTGTGCATGGCCAAAGCTGCAGTACCCTGCAGATCCACTCCTGCCCCAGGCTCTGTAAACTTCTGATTTTGGTGTTATTTCTGTTTCTGCTCAGGATGACATCATTGATGACGTGGAAAGCTTTGTAGCTGCTGCAGAGATCCTGAAAGAGCGTGGAGCCTACAAGATTTTTGTGATGGCAACGCATGGGCTCCTGTCAGCAGATGCTCCCCGTCTCATAGAGGAATCCTCCATTGATGAGGTGAGTCTGCACACTGGGGGCTGGCACCAAAATTCACAAATTGATGTCCTTCCCATGGCACGTAGCTCATGTCTGGAATTACTCATTTAATCAGATGCTTTCAGTTAGCTGGTTCTTCATTGGAACAAAAAAAAAAATAATTGTGTGTGATTAATACTTGCTCAGATCAGATCTGCTTCCCTGAGTGTATTTTCTCCCTAACAAAAATATTAGTCATCATTGCCTGGACACTTCCCTCCCTGCAGCTGATGGTGTGTCTGCCATCTCACTGTTCAGCCCCTCTCCCCCAGCTGGTCAGGGGCTGCTGGTACATGAACAGGACAGGATTTCAAACCTTAGTAATCCTGTGATCTGAGTGGACCCATCAGCCTGTTGGAGAGTGCTGGTTATGTGACAGTCAACGGACTGTCAGAGGGGGCAGACCATTTTTAAAAATCTTTTTTGCTAATATATGGAAAGATTTTTCCCCCTGAACTGTGAAATAGCAGTACACACCCCTCCTGGAGTCAGGGAGGGTGGATGTTCAGCAGCACAACTTCCTTTCCTTTCTGGCCCTGCATAGGTGGTAGTGACCAACACTGTTCCTCACGAGGTGCAGAAGCTGCAGTGCCCCAAGATAAAGACTGTGGATATCAGTTTGATCCTGTCAGAAGCCATCCGGCGAATCCACAACGGCGAGTCCATGGCCTATCTGTTCCGCAACATCACCGTCGATGATTAGACCTGAGCCTGCCCCCATCCTGGATTCCACAAGAGAAGGAAATCTGCATGGAAAGGCAATACCATAAAACATAGGCATAACACAACTGTTTATTTTTGTAGGAGTGTTGAGGTTATCAGGGTCTTGAGCCATGAGATCTAATAGAAAAAAAAATCAACCTGACCAGCACTTTACAAGTGAATAGAAGGGGCCACTGGCAGTGGGGAGGATTACACCTTGATTAAGAGAGATGGAGAAATGAGGTGGTGTTGAATTTTTAAGTTCCTTTAATGTTGGTTTTTTTTTTTTTAGTGTGTTATCTCTCGCCCTGTAGGGGCGGAAAGAAAAGCTAAACAGAAGTAGCTGTCAGCTTGTGAGAAGGGAACAGAGACTGCTTATTGCTGTGTGGGCAGCAAGAGCTGCCTTTGGGGTTTTTCTGCCTGTGTCTCACCCCAGAGCACGGAAGGGAACGTTCAGGCTGTGCTGCTGGCAGAGCTGAGCCAAGAGCAGCTCTGTGCCAGCTCAGTGGCCTCTCCCCTCCTGCACAGCAGAGCAGGGACTTTCATCAGAACTAAGTTAGCGGAACATCCTGAAAGGACAGCTTAGGGCAACCCATTGGCAGGGCTGCTCCCATGCCTGGGTCAGGGAGCTGGGAACAGGCTCACGTGTGTGTCCCAGCAGAGCAGGGAATGCTAGTTAATGTGTTGGCCTTTTCATTTTGCAAGCTTTGGATCATTATTGCTCTTCAGTGACAAGTCACATGAGGGTCTTGGTCCTCACTGGAACACTTGTCTGCACTGCAAAACCAGGCGTGATTTTTGGAGTTGCCTGGGGCTGAGTTTGTGGCAGAGTCTTGTGGGGAAGGGAAGTTGGAATGTCTGCTTCTAATGCAGCTGTGCTCTCCAAAACACTAACACTGAACCTGCAATAAAAAGTGTAAGATTTTTCAGCTTTGGTGCTTCCTGTGAATCCTGTGCCCTCTGAAGAGCTGCTGTGTCTGTTCAGAGGGGCTGTTGCTGTTGCTTGGCAGCTTGCAACCTTCTTCCATGGGGAAGTAGGGCTGGCTGATCACTCCTTTCTTGAGTGATGCTGATTTTTGGGTGGAGGGGACACTTGGGGAAGCAGCACAAGATGCATGTGGAAGGCTTTGTCTCCAGGATAGTGTAAGGATAAACTCCCAAACTGATCTTTCCCTTTGATAAGACAAGCACACTCCAGAAAAACATATACCACTAGTCTGCTGATGTGAGGAACAAATAAAAGCTGCTGGAAGCAGTTGCTTTAACAGCACAGGAAATGTTCAGTTGTTTAGTTTTAGTTATCATTATTCTACACCCTTCTATTCCACTCCAACATCTACAGTGAGCCATGGGCCAGCAGAGACTGAGCAAGACAAGCTTTGAACATGAGCCAAACAAATGGACCTCAGCATGGAGTGCTTGGACCACCTTCAGTATCCAGCATGGATTAAACCTCCACACCAAATTCCATGAGGGATGTGCAGGACTGGATGAGGTATCAAAGCTGTTGATGGGTTTTCCTGCATTTTCAAAGTACCACAAGCAAATCTCAGCTGTATTCTGTGACCACAGCTTGGCTCCTCGGCCTGGAGGGGTAACATGATACTGCAAATATTGAACAGATCATTGGAGCTGTGGAGTCCTTCCAGATGTCTGGGCCTCCTTTCTTCTGAGTCAGTGCTGGACAATGTTCTTCATTCTGTAAGCCACTGTTAGAAGTGTGAGCAGTGTTGCTGGTCTCTCCCCTTCAAAGTGCTTGTCACACCTGCCAGGAGCAAGGCTGGGGCTCATTGAGGGTTGTTGCCCCATTCAGGCCTGGTTTTGCTGGGCTGTATTTGGGTACAGACCATGGAATCACAGCACCACTGAGCAAAGGGTTGTGCCTGTGTGCCCTGGGCCATTGTCCTGAGTGAATGTTTGTGGTTGCTTAAAGAATCACCAGCAAAGGTATCAGCAAAAGCAGGTTTAGTATAGAAGTGAAAGTTCCACAAAGTTGTTGGCAAGGTTCGCTCTACTACTTACTACGTGGTAAAAGCAAGCTAAAATGTAGAACCAGTCAGTCTAAAGCCAAAATCAACCCAAAAATTATCTACATTGAGGCTGGGGAGGGATGAGGATAAGGGGTACGAAAGGGCAATGATAAAAGGAGGCACAGGATGAATCACAAGGTTCAGAGTGGACCCCATTGCAAAACTGAGCCCCAGACTTGACCAACAGTTTAGGCCCAAAACTTTAACAGCACTGAAAAGCATAAGCTGTTAAACTATTGCTTATGCTGAAGTTAAACAATTTAACAATTTCATACAACATTTATTTAAAAATTTAAAGTACTTAAAAATCTAGGAGAGCAATGTCCATAGTATGTGTGCTGTAGTGCATTCCCACTCACACACAGACCTGAAGGAGCGTGTATAATGTACCTCTGAAAAATTCCCCTTGAGCTCCTGGGAATACTCATATCAGATGTCTTTGCTTCTTCTCAACAGGCAAAGGGTTGAGCCTCGAGGAATGGTCATAATTCCTTTCCCTCCTGGCCACAATTCAGGTCAGCAGCTTTCTTTGAAAGTTTGATAACAAAAGTGTTCTGCTTGGGTTGTTATTCAGGCAAGAAAAATAATTTTCCAAGGCTGTTTGTTGAAAAACAGGAGCTTGTTAGCACAAGTTCCTGGGAGCAGACAGTGTTTTTGTTAAGATTGAGAGTTGCTCAGCTCAGGTGCTGTTCTCAAGGCCAAGGCCTAACAAGCATTTCTCAGATCAGAGTGCAGCTCAAGAATCTACCCCGTGACTAAAGACAACTTCTCTCACTCCACAGAGTGGCCATGTGGCCACCTCTTGTCTCTGTGCCTATAAACAGGGATTTATTATGTCCAAATTACAAATTGAGAGCATTTTTTGATCAGGTTAGGTAAATACTGTGATTTTCAAGACTGTTGAATGTGATGGAACACTATGATGTATGCAAGGACATCTGTGGGACAGTGCTACCTGTTTAGCTCCATATAGAACACTACACTACATTAAGAATAAAATTACAGAAATCAGCAAAGTTACAACAGGATGCAGTGTTTGATCTGGAATTCCTGTTGCAGTAGGAGACCACCCAAACACCAGTGATATTCTCCATTTCTCATCACTCTTGGCAAGACATGGTGATCTCTTCTGTATTGTGATGAACAGCAATTAGAAATTTGTGTCCATTGCTTCAGACACCTTCCAGCAGTCAACACAGCTGGTTGTGCTGCAGTAATTTTTCCATCAGTGCAGGGTTCATTCTAGTGAGGGTGAGCAGGAGATCTTGCTGGGATGTGTAAGTAGATTGTAGCAATTGATGGGTTGTGACAGAACTGAATAGTTGAAGTTGCATCCCCTAATTTTGGAGAAAACTATAAAGCCAAATGTTTGAGTGATGGCTTATTTCTATAGTGGAGTGGTCTCTATGGAATCACAAATAGTTCTTACTCTTCCCAATGTATATAAGTACATTTTCAAGAATTTCAGCAGGACAAATTTCAAAATGACAAATACTTTGTTCAGTGCCAAGACAAATGTCTTGGGCATTAGTAGCATTACTTTCACAAATAAATCCCTGTTGTTCCTGTACAGCACAGCAACAGTGACAGCTTGCCATTTGTTCCCATTTTGTGTTGTATTGGAAATAATTCCATGGTGATTTAACCCTGGTGCAATGGTTTGGTATATGGGGTTTACCAAAGCAGTGTTTATTGTTAAAGCAAAAGCTGTGACTTTACTGTTGGTAGGGTCAGAAGTGAACTAGATACCACCAAGGTTGAAATTTTCATTAAAATTTGTTTGCATTATCCCTGATTACCTTTTACATTTCAGTGGTCAAGGTACCTCCATAGCTTTCCCTTATAGTTGCTGCTGCAGTAAATTGTCTCCACCACTGAGCTTGGATGCAGCTGCAGACAGGGAGTCATGCAGGCTCCAGAATGAGGAGAGCAAAGAGGAAGGAGCCTGCTGGCTGTGCCCATCTCACTCTATTTCCTGCCACCACCTCTCAGATGGGATGCTTGGACACCTGGACACGTGGGATTTGCCTGCCCAAGAGAACAGGGAATTGTGAGAAGCCCCTGTGGTTCCCACCCCATCAGACATGGAGAAGATGAGGAAGAAAGTGGAAGCCAGTTCAAGAGACATCACCAAGGCAGAAGCTCTTCCAGCCCCTCTGGGTCCTCCCCCTGAGCCACCCCCTCCTTTGGGGTCTGCATCCCTGGTACTTTTGGGGAGCTGCTGCCCCTTCTTGGCTGCTGAGGATGTGCTGAAGGCCAAGCCCTGCCTGCAGAGCCCTGTGCCAGCCTGGCTGGGCCCTGCACTGCCCCAGGCTCTGTGCAGACCATGGTGGAGGCAAAGGACACAAGGGACCCTGTCCTGGGGCTCACCCTGCCATCCCACTCTCCTAGGTCAGGGCTCTGTGCCCTCCACAAAAAGATCAAGGACTTGAAGGTGGAGCATGTGGCAGAGAACATCTGGACCATCCAGGAGTCTTGACTTGGTGAGCTGCCACCAGTACCCCCTGGAGATGCCCCTCTCTTTGCTGCTCTGCTGCCCCTTCCCTGCAGCCCTTGGAGGCTCCCAGCATGAAGGGCACCAGGAGGGAAGAGTGGGGAGAGTGGGGAGCATGTCCCAAAGTGGAATGTGAGAGCTCATTCCAAGCCTCCTGGAGCCCCTTACACCCCTTTCTCCAGCCCCAGAGGAGGTGGCAGCATGATGTGCTGGGATGTGCTGCAGGATTTCCTGGTGGGCAGCAAAGCAGAAGGAGGAAGAGGAGGCCAAGACCTGCCAGTGGAGCAGGATTGCAGCCCCCAGTATCTCCAGCCACTGTGTGCCCCAAGGTCTCTGCTCCTGTTCCCTGCACATCCCACCAGGAGGCACAGCTTGGCACAGACAGAGCCAGGGCAGCTCTGGTGTGCTTTCTGTCTTCTGCTCAGAAAAGGGTCATACTCAGGGTGATGGGAGGGACAGCAGGAGCTGGTGATTCATTGGGGCCAGGCTGCATTGACATCCCACCACAGCCTTTCCTTGCTCAGCATCAAGCAGGACAGTCAGGGGAGATGTCAGTGATCCTATTGCTTGGTGGTCAGACCTGCAGGTTTAAAAGGGAATTTCTAGTTGATGTTTTCTGTAAGGATTTATCTGATGGATCACTCTGGTTGAAAGATTTTCCCCAGTGTTTGAGTCCTTTACTTCCTAGGCTTGTCTGGAGGATTGTGTTTATCTGCTTTTCCCTGCTTGTATGGCTCTTTGCTTTGGAGTGAGGTGCTGAAAATCTGTGTATTGATGGAGTCAGCAGCAGCTTTCCACTGTTACCACATCTAAAGGAGAAGGGAAACTCATGCTTTTGAGACCTCAAAAATAAATGAGGTGCTTCCTCAAAAATAAATAGGAGGTGCTTCCCATCTGGGGCTGGTCTCCACCTGGAGTGTTCTGGAATGCTCCAGGCTGTAGAACATGGATTACCTCTCCACAGGACACAGTTCTCCTGGACAGACTCAACTCACTGTGAGCAGCTCCTGGGGCACCACCTGGCCGATGTCCTTGGAGTCATTTTGGGGCTGAAAGTGGTAAAGGCTGGAGGTGTTGTGGCACATGGACCCAGCAGCTCCTGTTGGTTGCTGGAACCTGGACATCACCAGCAGCAGGGGACAATGGGGGCATTCTACTGGGGCTGAACCATTGCTGTGTAACAATGGGCACTCTGCCAGGACAGGGGGACACTGTAACGAGGGACACAACTGGCACGGGCTCCACAACAAGGAGGAGATTGAAGAGTTTGCTGGCTGTGCACCTCTTCCTCCTCCTACCACCTCCTGCCACCTCCTACCACCTCCCATCCTACCTGCTCCTCTCTGGAGCAAAAGCACAAGAGGCTCCTGTTCATGGCAGTTTGGTGTTTTTGGACAAGTCAGCAGCAATGGCAACATTCACTCTGGGCCAGATGCTGGAGATTGCCCTCGGGTCATCAAAAGCTGGACCCGTTGACTTTGAGCAGCTGTACAGCCTCCTGAATGGGATGCTTTTGCACCTGGGCCTGCGGGAGCTGGCTGTGCAGGCTAATGGGGAACCAGTGGAGGGGTCTGAGAGAAACCTTTTCTCTTCCTCTCTCCTTGAGGAGTTAATGAGGAGAATGGAAGCCAATGAAAAAGAAATCACTGAGGTAGAGGCTCTTCCCAGCCCTGGATGCTCCCCCCAAGCCACCCACTCCTCTGGGGTCTGAACCTTCTCATGCTGCTGAGGATGTGCTGAAGGCACTGCCCAGGCCAGGCCCTGAACTGCCCCCAGCTCTGTGCAGACCATGGTGGGTGCAAAGAACCTGGGCCCAGGGACCCTGCCCTGGGGCTCACCTCACCATCTCCCTCTCCTAGGTCAGAGCTCTGTGCCAGGGGCTCCGTGAGGAGGTCACTGAGATGAAGGTGGAGAATTCCCGCCTGGTAGATGAAATGCAGAAGATGCAGGAGGATTTTGGCACGGTGAGCTGCCACTGGTGTCCTCGGGAGCTGTCCCTCACTGTGCTGCCCTGCCACCCCTGCCCTACAGCCCTTGGAGGCTCCCAGCATGAAGGGCAGCAGGAGGGACGAGTGGGAAGGGTGTCCTAGGGTGTTCAGGGGAATTGTGGGGTGTTGGGTGAAGGGCTCATCCCAACCTGTCTGGAGCCCCCCCTTTCCTTCTGCCAGCACTGTCCCAGGGAGGGCAGAAGGGCACCACTGCCCACAGGTCAGGCTGGTGGTAGAGGTCACTGCCTCCCTCAGACAGGGCTGCTGAGGCATTTGTGAACTAAACAGCCATCAAAAAAAGGTAACCTGGGTACTGGGAAGGTGGGGAGACAAAGGGCCACCTGTGAAATAGCCAGTTGGCATAGCCCTGTCCAGTATCCCTCTGTCTGGTGTCCAAATTAATTTTCAAATGTTCCTTTTAAAACTTGCTCCTGTGTTCTGACTCCTGTCCCTGTCCTCGTCGTACTCCACGGGAACTTCTAGAACATGGAAAACCTCCGTAACCAGCTGTTGGTATGTCCTTGAGCACCCAGGGCCTGCTCCAGGCCATGACATCAGAAGTTCTGGGGGGTGGGGGGATCAACACTCCTCTGGATCCCATCCTGCCCCCAGTTACATGGATGGCTTTCATGCCTTCCTTCCCAAAAAAAAGGCTGTAAGAAAGGCTGATGTTCTCCCCAGCCCCAGAGGAGGTGAGAAACATAGTGTGCTGGGATGTGCTGGAGGACTCCCTGGTGAGCAGGAAAACAGGAGAAGGAGGAGGAGGAGGAGGCTGAGGTCTGGCTGTGGAGCAGGATCGCAGCCCCCTGCACCTGCAGCCACTGAGCACCCCGAGGCCTCAGCCAAGGTTGCTCAAGACTGTTCTTCCCTGTGCATCCCCCCATCCAGGGAGCAGGAGCTGGCATAGGCTGAGCCAGGGCAGCTCCTCAGCTGGCCTAACGTGTTCCCAGCTTGTTTTCTGCTCAGAAAAGGGCCATGCTCAGGGTGATGGGAGAAACAGCAGGAGCTGGTACCTCCCTGGGGCCAGGCTGCATTGACATCCCACCACAGCCCCTCCTTGCTCAGCATCAGGCCAGGAGCATGGCTCCCTGCCCTCCAGGTCTCTCTGAAATGGTGGCTAGGATTGGGGAGCAGCAGAGGATGTTATGGGGCAGGTCTGGGATACTGAATCCCATTGCTGGAGGGAAGAATGCCTTGCTGTTGTATTAGATGGCATCAGTTGGGTGTTTGCTGATCCCCTGGGCTGGCTGCTAAAACCAGGGTCATGGAGGTGCCCAAAGGGCTAAAGTGGCTGGGGAGGAGCATTTTGAAGGTCAACAAAGGCAAGTGTGGGGTCCTTCACCTATGGAGGAACAAGTCCAGGACTGAGCGGCTGGAAAAGCAGCTCTGTGGGGAAGGAGCTGGGGGTCCTGGTGCACAATGAGCTGTCCATGACCAGCGCTGTGCCCGAGGGGACAGAAGGGCTCTGGTGTCCCAGGAGCGTTAGGAAGAGCATTTCCAGCAGGTCAGGGAGTGATGCTGCCCCTCTGCTCAGCCCTGGCAAGGCCTCCCCTGGAGCAGTGTCCAGCTCTGGGCTGCTCGGGATGAGAGACACGGAGCTCCTGGGGGGTCCTGTGGAGGGCCACAGAGATGATCTGGGGACTGCAGCATCTCTGTCCTGGGGAAAGGCTGACAGGGCTGAGGCTGTTCAGCCTCAAGAAGAGATGCTGAGAGGGAAATGAGGGTGGGAGGGTGATGCTGAGCTTCCAGGGGCTTCTGTGCCTCAGTTTCCCCAGGAAGAGCTGGGTTGGGTGGCTGGCTTGGGGATCCTGAATGCAGCCTGGTGTAGTAGTCAGCCCGTGCTCTCCTCCCCAGTCTGCCATGACGGAGATGATCCAGACCAAAAAAGGAATTGGAACCCGGGAACTGGATGCTCTCTCTACCCACTCACGCCCATTGGATGACGAAGACCTGATTGTCATCGGCAATGAATGTACCTCTGGGCACACTGGGGAGGGACTCAGAGGGTGTGAGGGCACAGCAGGCTGGGCAGGGGGCCTGCAGACTGCTGGGTTTTTCCCCAGCCATGTTCCCGCAGGCTCCCCTGACCCTGAGGAGCTCCCTCTGGTCTCTTCTTCCAGTTCCCCTCGTGGAAAGACCCGTATCAAGGATGGGGGACATCCGGCCCATCACCCCTATGCCCCAAAAGGCCAAGACACAGAGCAAAGAGAAGGGTTTGATGGAGCAAAGCAGCCACCCGGTCTCCGAGGCAAATGACACAGGACAGACCGCGGGACGCAGTGACATGGCACGGAAGGGCATGGCAGGGACTGCAGGACAGTATGACATGGGACGGAGTGACATGGGATGGAAGGGCACAGGAGGGACTGCAGGACAGTATGACATGGGACGGAGGGGCACAGGAGGGACTGTAGGACAGTATGACATGGGATGGAGGGGCACAGGAGGGACTGTAGGACAGTATGACATGGGACGGAATGGGGGACAGAAGAGACGAAGTGTGCAATTGAGTGACGCAGGACAGAGTGACATGGGACAGATCAGGGATGAAGAGACCGAGAGAAGAATTTCCAAGGCAAAGACTCTTCCCAGCGACCTCGATGTTCCTCCTGAGATGATCGATGTGGGAGAGATGAAGGATGATGAGATCAAGATGCGCATGTCCAAGGCAGAGGCTCTTCCCAGCAACCTGGATGGTTCCCCTGAGATGACCAGTACGGGAGAGATGAAGGATGAAGATAGCAAGATGAGCATGTCCAAGGTAGAGGCTCTTCCCAGCCCCCTGGGTGCTCCCCCCAGGACAGCCCCTCCTTTGGGGTCTGCACCCCCATCTTGCTGCCCTCAGACCAAGGTCTGGTTTAAGACCAAGCTCATAGTTGCACGGGGTACTTCCTTGAGGGAAAGGGGTGGAGTTTAGGGGGCAAGAGCTGGGGCTGAAACACTGCTCTGCTTGCTCAGGCTCCTCCCACCATTCAGAAAATGAGTTTGGATGGTTTCACTGCCTCGGGAATGCATCCAGGAGCCCCTGGCATCCAATCCCCAGTCCACTGGGTGCAGTCAATGCGAGGCCACCCAGGATCCCAGAACGTCTGGACCACTGACAGGAGTGGGGCTGAGACTAGAAGGTGAGTACCATAGGGACAACAATGGCTTTGGGGACAGCACTGGCCCTGTTCCCTCCAGCTGGGCCTGTGTGGTGCCCTGGCATTGGATCCCTTTGTCCACTGATGGAACCGTGGCTATGCTGATGATTTCCTCCACTGATATCCAAGGAGGCACGCAGAGGAGGCAGCTCCAGGATGGAGCCATTCCCAGCTGAGGCTGGACTGTAGGTGCAAAGGCTTTTGTCACAAGTGTGGGGGACAGTGGCTTGTCCCCTGGTAGGGCTGGGACATGCGGTGCCAGGTCATGACCTGCCCTCCTGGCAGGTGCTGACCAAGCAAGGACACAGCTGAGGGCTGGTTGGCATGGCAGGTGTGGGAGCCTGTGCCCTCCACCTCCCATCCCTGTGTGTCCTGGACAGCCACAAGCAGCCACCACATTTTGAGGCACCAGTGGGACCAGTGGTGACCAGACTGGGAGCATCCCAGCCCAGCAAGGGGTATGGGAACCCCCCTACTTGGACCAGTTCCCACTGGGACTGGGATGCCCCCAGGAGAAATTCCCACAGCAGTGGGTTTTGGGAGCTTCCCTCTGTGTATTCATCATTGTCTAATACGAGCTGGAGCTTTTTCACAGGTAGGACTCCACAAATAACCCATTTTCCCCATGGCACCTCCTTGGTTTTGTAGCCAGCCAGTGGGTTGGACTGTCCTGTGGTGATGGTGGAGAATCCAGGCTCAGCACCCCACCTGAAAATGCCAGAACTCCCTGCAGTGCTGTGCCCAGCACTTGGCTCTGCCTGCACAGTCAGGGCTGTGTCCCCCAGGAGCCTGCCCAGCAATTTCTCCCTGTTTTAGAATGCTCCTAAAGGTGCCCTCTTCCAAGTACTCACCTTGTGACCCACTTGTGCAGTTGCCTGGCCAGAGTGGCACCAGTACCAGTGCACAGGGGGTGGGACAGGGGCAGATGGGTGCTGGCAGTGCCCTGCAGAGTCAGCAGTGGCTGTTGTGGCCCCTGTCACCCATCTGTGGCCCTTGTCACCCTCCCCAGACGCTCTCAGAACTTCCCATCCACGATGCGATCCCCCAGCTTCTCTGGGCACCTGGCCCGTGCTTTCAAGCGGCACCCGTGTGTTCGAGTACCCCAGCAAAGGTAGGGACATGGGGACCCATCCTGGGGCCTAGGGAGCCCTGTCCCAGCAAGGAGAGCTCTTCCCTGGGTGGGGTGGAAGGGGCTGGAGGTGCTTGGGCAGAGAGGAGCTGGGTGTGCCCCAGGTCAGAGGGGTTTTACAGCCCTCTGTGCTGTCCTGTCAAGCCCTGAAGCCACGAGTGATGAGTTGTTTCTGGTGTCAGCCTGAGCTCAGGTTTGGTGGGGACTTCATGCCTCCCGTGAAAGGAGTTCCCAAAATCAAGTGCTGGAGCTGGGAGAGCCCTGTTCCTGCCTCCTGGTGTCCCCTGCAATGGGCACTAGGATCTGTCATGGCCATGGGCAGCTCTTGGGGCTGTGGGGAAAGGGCAGATCCTGCAGGGCTGGATGGGCAGGGGTCTCTGCAGCAGGAGGAGGAGGAGCACTCCCTGACCCCTCCCTAGTGTAGCAGGTTGAAGCACAGGGTGCCACGGTGCTGGGCTCTGAGCAGTTCTGTGTCCTGTCCCACAGGGAGCTGCCACCCGCAGGGTATTCCCGCCGATCACCACTGTACTCTGGGGGCAAACACACCACCACCTATGCCGTGCAGCCCATGGAGCCCCTCCTTCCAGACCCCAACAAGGTAGGGATGGGGAAGGTGGGGATACAGACAGCAGATACCGAGGCTGGGAGGGTGATGCTGAGTGTCTGGGGGAGGATCTATGCCTCAGGAGGAGCTGTGTGGAGAGGCTGGCTTGGGGATGCTGAATGCAGCCCAGCATGGCAGCCAGCCCATCTCCTCCTCCCCAGCCTGGCGTGTGTGAGCTGATGGGCAAGGATGGACTCTTGTACCGGGGCCGGGAACCCTAGGGGCTGGACTGAGCAAGTGACTCCAGCCTGCAGAAATAAAGGGTAACGAGCAGCCGAGCACCTGTGCCTCCTGAGCAGAGCAGGATCTTCTCTTCATGCACAAGGAGGGGCTGGCAGCATCCCTCATCCTGAGAACAGCCCCTGTGGAACCCCCTCCCACGGTCTGGGTCAGCCCCTGGTGTCGTGCACCCCCTGGCCCTCACGAGCCCCACTTGTGCCCTGCCAGGGCAACCTGTGGCCTCAGAAGGGGTCTGGAACAGCAGCAGGAGGAGGAAGAGGAGGAGCTCATTTGTTGCTGGAGAATGGGAAAATGGGGATCTCAGTGGGAAGGGCAGCAGCAGAACAGAGTTTGATGCCAAAAGCAAATCCCACCCCAAGCCGCTGGTTTGCTGTCACCTATCCCCCGGGAGAAATATCACTGAGCTGCCTTCCCATCTCCAGGTGAAGGTCACCCCTTTGTCCCTCTTGATTAAAGGCACAAGCCTCTCTGCTCCCCACCTCCAAAAATACACCACAACCCCTGGAGAGTGACATGTCCCTTCCTTCCCCTTGTGCCACCTCTCCCTTGTGCTTCTCCCCAGGCCCCTGTGCCACCCCCCCCTCACTGGGGACGGGAGGAAGCCGCAGTGGGTGCTGAGACAACACAAAGGGGGGGATATTGGGGCAGGGAATCCCTAGAGCAGCACGGGGGTACTGAGGGGTATCACAGCTGGGGACACCTGGCTGTGCACAGGGGGCTGGGGATGTCCCCTCTACACACAGGCAGTGACACTTCCTGGGGGGACACACAGCTGGTGGCACCTCTCGGGTGAGTGGGAGGGTGGGAAACCTTGAGGGGAACCCCAGAGAAACGTGGGGTAACCCAGAGCTTATGTGGGACATCCCCTAGGAGCTGCTCTGTAGAAACCCTGCCCTCCTGGTGGATGTCCCCAAACTTTTTCCCCCCAGGGACAGCCTCCATCCCTGTCTGCTCCACTGCACTCCACAGACATCTTAGCTCCCAGGAGTTCCCCCTGAAATGTTCTCCCTGGTGGGTTTGGTTTTTCAGGGGAAAACCAGGTATTCAAAACCTGCTCTTGGTGTACTGAGGTGACACAGCAGGATCTAGGATGCCCCCAGTGCCACCTCTTGTGGGATAACTGGGAACACTCTGAGCAAACCACTGGGCACCAGAGCAGAGCCAACAAAGAACCATCCTGCACTCCTGGCTGGGGTTCAGTGGCTGAAAAACAAACATCTTTGGGACCAATTGCATTTTCAGGACATGGCCCAGCTGGGGTCACCTCTTTGGTGCTCATCATCTCCCTGCCCCTTTTGCTGCCCCAGCTGTACCCTATAAACACCCCAGCCCCCTGTACCCCTTGAACACACTCCCAGCCTTGGGTGATCTTTGGAGCAGGTAAATTAATCCCAGATGGGGGAGTTTTTTTACCTTTTCTCCTTGGAGTTTGTGCCATCCTGGGGTCCTCCCCATCCCTACAGGAAGCTTTGGACTGCCTTCAGCCTCCCTGTCTTTCCTGGCATTTCCAGAGCTGCTGTGTTCCCATTTTTGGGGTTTTACCCCAGCTGTTTGTTGTGTGAGCACAATGACCACAGGCCTGCTGAGCTCCCATGTCCTCTGGCTGGTGACCCTTCTGCAGAGGGGGACATCATCCCCTCCCCAAGTGTCCCCACCATGCTGAGGCCTGGGGGGGCTCATTACTGGGTGGGTGATGGGGCTGGGGGCCCAGGTTGCTGGGGGGCTTTTGGAAGCTGTGAGATTTTGTGAGGGGACAGACAGAGGTGTTGGCTGCAGCCCCTGGGGGCTCCTCACTGAGCTGGCACAGCACCCCCATGGCCCTGGCTCTTCCCTTCCCTCTGATCCCTCCTCTTTGGGGACAGCAGTGGTGGCTTGTGGAGGCAGAGCATGGACTCGAGTCCCCACTGGTCCCACTGCCTCACACAGGAGTCACCCTCATGTTCAGTGCCCTGCCAGGGACACCCTCCCAGAAGAGAGAAAAGGCAGGGATAGCTGGTGTTAAAAAAGTGATTTTTTTTTTAATTTTTATTATTTTTTAAATTAATAAAAAACCTTCAACCTGTTTTTTTGCTGGGTCTTTTTTCTGTCTCTTTTTTTTTGTTTTGTTGTTTTTTTGTTGTTTTTTTTTTTGTTTTTGTTTTCCTGTTTGTTTTTTTAAGCAACATTGATTTGAAAACTAAAAAACCCCAGTTCCCCCCTGCCTGGGGAAGCGCCACAGGGCGGTCACAGGGACAGGGGGACATCACTTGGATAAACCTCCAGGCCCTGGGGTGCTGAGGGAGGGAGGATGGGGTTGGGGGCAAGTCCAGGGGGGGTCTGTGCAAGAAGCCGGGCTGAATTTCGGGAGCCAGAGAGCTGCATTTGCTCTGGGCACTGCAACAAGTGCCCAGGGAAGCCGGAGCTGGGGAGGGCATCCAGTGGCTCCATGTCCATGTGGCCATGATCTGGGGTGCCAACAGCCACCTCCATCCATTTATTTTTGTTATTCCTGTCCTCCCCTTCCCTCTCCTGCCCTGATGGTAGGTAGGGGTAGAGCCATAGGGAAAACCCCCCAGACACCCAGCAGCTGCCTCCACACTGCTGCTCCTTCTCTCTGGATTTATATACATTAGATATATTTATATATTATAGTTATATATTTTTTTAAAAAAAGGGGAGGGGAGTAGAGAGCAGCCAGAGGCTCTCATGAGTCAGTGCCCTCCCTGGCAGCATGAGCTCCCCCCCCCCACTAAAAATAATAATAAAAACTAGAAAATTATTCCAGTGCGTTTCTTGGCGAGCCCCTGCTCCCAACGCCCCGGCCCAGACCCCCTGACCCCCCCAACCCTCCACCAGCCCCAGCCTTATCTCTGACCATCCATGGTGGCCACGGCTTTCTGTGGGGGGGCAGGGGGCGGGGGGGTGGGGGGCCAGGAGGGCTGTGGGTGGTGCAGGTGGTGGTGGAGGCCGTGGGTGGTGGGCGAGGATGGGGGCAGCCAGGCAGGCTGGTGGCTGGGGGGAGAGGAGGCCCAGAAGGGGCTGAAGCTGCCCGGAGGGGAGCAGGCCATGGAGGTGATGGGGCTGTTGCTGCTCTGCAGGCTCTCCGAGGTGCGCAGCTTGGAGAACATGGCCAGCGCGTCCGGGAAGTTGGGCGGCGTGGCCGGCGTGTTGCTGGGGGTGCACATCTGCAGGGCACAGGAGAACGGGGCTGTCAGCTCAGTCATGGGGATTTTGGGGGTCCCAACCCACCCACAACAGCCAGATCTATCACTGAGGATCCTGGCACACCCCCACATCCAAGGACAGGGGAGAGGCTCCAGCAAATTTGGGAAGGAGATTTTGGACCATCCCAGATGCTCAAAGCCCACGGATGAAGCAGGTTTGAGGAGCAGGGCTGACACAAAGGGGTCCAGCATGGTGGGCAGGGAGGGTGCTGGGGTCCTACCTGGACCCCCTTTGATTCAGTTTCCTCAGCCTCTTCCCCTTCACACCCCATTAAGGCAGAGCAAGCAGAAGGCGAGCAGGGCCCCCCCCAGTTCCTGGTACAGCCCCTGCCTTCTTGGTACCCAGCTAAATTTAGCACCTGGACAGTGATGGATCCGTTCCTTTTTCCAGCAGAGGAAAAGTCCACTAGGGAGGACCCAGCCCAGCACTGAGGCTCAGGGGCTGGTACAGGGACCCCAAATCAGCAAACAACTTGCTGAACTGAGAACTGGGGAGGTGCTAAAGGGGGGTAGGGGTGTGTATACAAATTCCCATGAGACTGCACGCACACAGAACAGCCTGTGGGCAGTGGGGATGCACTGGCAGGGGATGCCTGGACATGGAGGGGCTCACCCCTCTGGGTTAAATCCATCCCAAATCCCTCTTGCCTTCCTGGAGCCACAGCACCTGATGGATGCTTGTGGGGACTTTGAGCAGAATTAAGGGGCTTGGACAGTGTCTGCTGCCTTTAGCAATGAGGGATTGAGATGTTTCTGGTGGGGAATAGCTGCTTGATCTCCCCCTTCCTGGGACTTACCCCAGGATTTATCCCTGGCTGGTGCTCAGCAGCCCCTGCTGCTCTCCAGCACAGTCAACACCTAAATCCCTCTCACAGGATCCTCCTCATCCCCATCCCAGCCACCCTTAGTGATGCTGGGATCAAAGGAGCAGCAGCCAAACCCTTGCTGGGGGCCCAGACCCCTGAAGTTGGGGTGCTCCCCAGCCTGAGGGAAGTAGCAGCTGGCTCCCATCAGCCTGTGCAGCTGGGGCACCCTAAAAATGCAATTACAGCCTGGCTGGCACTGAACAGGTTCATAGTTAACCAAGGATATTCCTCCACAGAACTCATTTCAGAGCTCAGCTTGAACTGGTGCTAACCCAGCTTTTGCTTTTAAAATTAACCTATGCATTTGGCAGTATCTGAAAAGATACTTGTTGGGAAAAAACCCAAAAACAACAAACCCCTTAAATGTGCTCTGTTTTAAAAAAACCCACCACCACCACCACAGCCAGCCCTGGAATGATGCTGGACACAGTTCTGAGCTTCTGAGGTGGTGTTTGCCAGATTAATTTGAAATATTAATTAAAAAAATAAGAATTTCCATGTAATTGTTGCCTTCCTCCTCCAACACATACTGAGGAGAGCTCTCGGCTTCCAGAGGGTCGGTCACCACAACCACCACAAACAACTCTGGTGAGGCCTGGCCCCACAGCCTGGAATCTGCAGGAGTTTGGGGAGTGTGGAGAGGTCCCCACAGAGTGGGGGTGACAGGGACGAGCCCCCGCCCATCGAACCACATCCACGCTTGCAGCTTTGTTCCCTGACGCTTGAAAAAGAAATAGAAACTGCAAGCACAAAACTCCTCATCTCACACCTGCCCTGAGCCCCGTGGAGCAATTCAAACTCCACAAATCAGGATGCTGGGGAGCAGGAAGGAAACACTACAAAAAAATTCCCAAAATAGGAATATCTGGGGAGAAGGTAAAAGGCATTTTGACACCATGTGGAGCACAGAGTGCCATGAAAACGTTGTCGGGGAGGGGGAGAACCGAGTGGCTGGGGGGAAATGGGGTGTCATGGTTGGGTGGGTGGTGGGATGGGGCTGGGTTTCACCAGCCCTGCTTTGCATCCCGGCATGAATTGCCCCGATGAGGCTTTTGGGGTGAGAACAGCCAGGCCTGGATCTGCCGGTGGCTGCTCCCTCCAGGAACGCGGCTTTTCCATGGCAGACCCTCTGCAAACTCCCCGGGGCAGCACGGAAACGTGCGGGGTGGGGAGGAACTGCAGTGGAGGGGGTTTTACTGGGAGCTGGCTGACAAAACCACTTTCTCCGAGGGAAACAAGAGAGCTTGCTGCCGGCAATGCCGGGCCGGCTGGCGATTCCCGATGCAACGAGAAAAGGGAGAAAATTCGGTTTAACCCAGATCCGCTCCTTCCCCCACGCGCGGCACCGTTCAGTTCCCTCAACACTGGAGGATGGGGGGGGGAAGGGAAAACAAGAAAGAAAACCCCCCAAGAAACACAAAACAAAACACCCGGAGGGAAACAACTTCCTCCCTTTGGCCAAGGGGATGTGCCCTCGGCCAAGGTCAAGTGGCGTGGGGGGAAAGGGGGGTCCAGCCGTGGCCCCCCGGCCCGGGGAGCCCAAGTTGCAGCGCGATGCTCGCCGACACAAACTATTTCCTGGCAGACATTTTAGCTCGTGTTTACATTCTCCGGCTGCGTGTTCCTGCGGGCGCCCAGCAATATGGCTGGCAGGGAGCTGACAGCTCCGAGGGCTGGGGGCTGCACCCCCTCGGGGGGCTTGGGGTGGGGGGGCTGCTCCGGGGGGTGGGGGGGTGGGTGGTACTTGTAGGGGTGGGGGGGGGTATGGGGGGTTGGCTGGTGCTGGGAAGGGGTTAAAGGTGTTTTTGGGGCTGGGGGTGATGGGGAGGGGATGGGGTGGTGCAGGGGTGAGGGAGGGGCCGGGGTCGCACTTACCATCTGGGGGGGGTGGTGGCTGCTGGGAATGTTGGTCTCCTGGAAGAAGGCGCTGAGGGCTGTCTGTGGGGGACAAGCTGTCAGCTCCAGCCCACCCGAGACAAAGGGGGAGGGAAAACACGGACCCCCAAAGCTCACCCCGCAGGGCCCCGCTCACCCCCACTCCCCTGGGACCGCCCCGGGGGGGGGAATCCGGGGCTGCCCCCAACCCCGCCAGGCCTACGGGCTGCCCTTTACCCGACCCACCGGAGATCGCGTCCCCTGCTCCCTCAGGGGCTCCGCACGCCCGTGGGGACACCCCAAACCCCGCGTTCACACCCCCACCTGCCCCCCAGCGGCACCCCCAGATCGCAGCCCGAGGGAGGGGCCGGGGCGCTGGGCCGCAGCTCGAGTTACGGCCCGGGTATAAATAGACCCGGCGGAGCCCGGGGCCGATCGCCCCCCCGCCCCGGTGGGGGTGCCGGGGGGCGGGCAGGACCCCCCAAAACCCGGCCACGCGTGTCGGTGGGCCGGGGCCGCACAGGCCCGCCCCCACCCCCACCGCCTTCCGCCCCGCGGCTCTGCGGGCAGGCGGGCGTGCGGATCGGGATCTGCGGCGCCCCGGTTCGCGTGCGGGTTACCCCGATCCGTGCCGCCGGCGGCCCGTCCCGTACCTCGAACTGCCAGTGTGCCGCCTGCAGCAGCTGCTTGGCCTGGTCGGCGGCGCAGCCCGCCGCCAGCACGAACTGGTTGATCATCACCTGGTGCCGCAGCTCCTCCATGTTCACGGACATGGCGGGCCGGCCCCGGCCCCGGCCCGCACCGCCCGGAGCGCCCCGCGCCCGCCGCGCCCGCCGCGCTTCACCGGGGGAACCGGGGGGCGCCGCCGGCCCCGCCCCCGCGCGCTCATTGGCTGCCGCCGTGCCCCGCGCCCCGCCCACCGCCGGCTTCGAACCTTCCAGCTGCCCCGGCGCCTCCCCATTGGCCCGCGCCTGTGTTTTGGCTGCAGGCGGCGTCGCGATTGGCTGGGGATCGCGGGGGCGGGGCCAGGCGGGAGGGGAAGGAGAGAACCGGGCGCTGATTGGCTGCGGTGGGTTTTTATCGTGAGGCGTTGGTGACGTCACGTTCATTGAGGAGGTTCATTGAGGAGGCGCGGGAGGGGGGGGGGGGGGTCATTGAGAGGGGCTCGGCTTGGGGGGCGTTCATTGAGAGGAACCTTCAGTGAGTTCATAATCGGAGGGTTCTGTCAGGGAAGGTCATGGAGAGGGGGCCATGGAGAGGGGGGTGCACTCTTGGGGGGTCGTAGAGAGGGGGGCTCCACTCTTGGGGGGTCATAGAGAGGGGGGCTCTGCTCTCTGGTTACTCCTGTTGGGGCTGCACCTTAACCCCCCCCTGGTCTGGCTTCCCCAGTCAGGCTCTCTCATTCCCTTAGCAAAGCTCTTCTCTTCCTTCAGCAAAGCTCTCCCAGTGCCCCATTTCCTCCTTCCTGTTGCCCCCGCCGGGGGTTCCCCCTTAACCCCTTGTCTTGGCTCTCCCAGCACCACTGTCCCATCTGGGAACCTTTACCCTGGGGATGGGACCCATCTTCATCCCCATGCCTCTCCCATGTAAAGGTTACGGGATCCAGGACCGCTCCCAGTTTGGAGCGGGGGAGTGGGATTTTTATCAGTGGTTAAAATCCTGATGACTGTGAGCTTCAGTCTCAGCCTGCAAGGATGAACTCCCCTCCGGTGTGCTTTCCCTGCATTTGGGGATTGTGTGATTCCCACACAAATGAGGAAGGGACTTTGGAAACGCATGGTGTGAAAATAGGTTGAGCTAGGAAGAGCCATTGGAGGTTTGGAGGTGGCAGTGGTGGCCGGCTGGCCAGGGGAGAGGGAATGAGGAGGCAGAGCAATAGAAACTTGAAACTGCATCTGCAGCTGATTGTCCCCAGCAGTGAGGGCTCCTGCAAAGTCCTGGTGGTCCCGTGGAGATGAGGTCCAGCAATGCCAGCGTGTGGTTGCCTAGGCTCAATATCCTCCTGGGATATTCAGGGAGATCCCATCCCTGGGATTCAGCGATGGGTATGGAGGGCCCTGCTTGCCCAGCAAGATTTTGGTGGCTTTATCTTCTGGGAGCAAAACCAGCCTTGAGACAGGTGGAGGCGTGAGAGGAGAAATTCCAGATGCAGGGATCCCAGACCCACCTGCCTCCTGCACGCCACCCTGGCAAGCTCTCAGAACCTCCTGCTTGCCAAAGCCACCCATTCCTGTGCACAGCACGGCTTTGGGCTGGGAGCAGCCGGCTTTGGGTAGTGCCTGCCTGGGAAACTCAGGGGAGTACAGCTCCTGGGCCCTTGGCACCCAAAGCTGTGACAGAGCAGTGTTGGTGACATTTGGAGAAGTCAGCAGTTCTTCAAAATGATACTGCTTCTTGGGGCAGGATTCGCTGTCACCTCTTTGCGCTGAGATGCTCTTCCAGGTGTGCTGCCCTGACACCCCGCTGGGACCTTCCCAGGTAGGAGCTGTGGAGCCCTAATTAGCAGCCACTAATGAAGGGTCACCCCCTCCCCAGGCATTGCCACTGCACAGAGCAGAGCCAGCCCAGGAGAAGAAGGGCCGGCAGCTCCACAGGGTGTGCCAGTGACTGCTGGGAGAACTGGGAATGGACTGGGGGTACAGACAGACGTTTCCTACTGTGGGAGAGCTGCACACCCTCTTGTTATAACATTGACTGCTGTGCTCCACCGTGACTCGGTTTCCCTCTCAGCACAAGGAGGCAGAATTCTCTCTCCGTGTCAAACGCACATCCCAAATCCCACAGCCGAGCTTCAGCATTGCACCTTGCCCAGCACCACGTGCATTCTGGAGTTAAACATTGCATTTCCTCTGGATTCTCCCCGGGTCAGCCCTGCTGGGGTTTCTCCTGGCTTTATGTGCGCTGGGATCTGCGGCAGGGAAGGACTGGAAGAGACCCTGCCCTCGAAGCCGTATTGTCACCCAGCTCCTGCGAGCGCTCCACTGCGGCACTGTCCTACAAAATCCTCTGCTGCAGTAATCGCTGGGAAAAAAAAGCACGAGCCGTGCATGCAGGCAGCAGCTCTGCGTGTAATGACTGCCGGGTTATGGATCTGCACGGGGATAACTTTGAATTATTATCTGCACTAAAACCCTGCAGTCTGCTGTGTGCCGCTAATGAAATGTGCTGGCTCCCAGTTTCCCGCTGTCGGTGCTGGCTGGAGCGAGGCAGAGGAGCGGGGCTGGCAGCTCAGCAGTGCTGGGCTGTGCTAGATTTTAAAATGATCCATGTGTAGAACAGGATCCCCACAAATGTGTGTTGGGTGAGGGGAATCAATTCCTGGGGTCTCGGAGCTCCCAGCTGGAGCAGGCTCCGGTGTGGATGTTGCCCTCAGCTCCTCAGAGAAACATTTGGGTTGGAAAAGACCTTTGAGTCTAAATCCTCCTCTTCAGCCGGTGCTCCTGCTGGCACCCAGCCCAGGTGTGACATCCAGCAGCATGGACACGGTGTCACTGCTGGGAATGTGGGTCCTGGTGTGACAGTGACAGGGTACAAAGGCACCCCGGGCTGCTCTTTGATTTGGCTTTTCTCAGCTGCCTTTGGGGCTGTGTGTGTAGGAAGCAACTGGGAGAGAGGTCCGTGTGTCCTTCTGCAGGGAGGGGATAAAGGGGGGAGCCCCAGGGACGGCCTTTGCTCGTCACCACTGAGTCGCCGAGGACATCAGAGCAGCTGATCCGCCTCCCTGCACATCTCCCATTTGATATTTATAGCACTCGTGTTATCAACTCAAATCAAAATCATGTGATGCTCCACTAACTGGCGCTGCCGGACTAATTAATCAACCGCGGGTTTAAGTGAGCGGTCAAAGGGTCCATCCTTCCTCTTCGGCTCCAAGTGGAAAATGAGTAGGTGACCAGTGCTTCCCAGTAATTTAACGCTGGGGGAACTGGGGGAGTGTGTTGGGGTGCACTGGAGCGGACAGACGGCTCCGTGCCTCCAGAGGCTGCGCCCGGCAGATGCAGCTGCTGCTGGTGTGGAGCTGGGAGGGCAGGATGGGGATGCTGGAGATGTGATTGGAGGGGGGCTTTAACCCCTGCTGGAGGGGATCAGTCCTTGTGCCAACAGCTGCACAAAATCCTTCCTCCTATAACCTGTCGGGAAAAGTGGAGTGCTTGTCCTTCTCCCAGGGGACACGCGGCAGCAGAGGGTGCAGACACAGAGGGACCATGCCCGGGCTGCCCCTGGGGGTCCCTGAGCTGGAATTGCTGCTCGGTGCCACCCAGCTGCTGGGGCTGGCGGCTGGATGGGAGGAGGGTGGGCCGCGGTGGCCAGAACTCACTGGAGGATAACTTAAGGTGGCAGATGATGGCAGCGGTACTGGAGGCTACTGGGTGACACGGGGTATGGCAGGTGGGTGGCACTGTGGGCACGGGGACAGGTAAGTGGCACCTGAGAGGGGACCTCGCTGGGTGGGAGGGAGTCACCGGGACAGGCAGCGGCAGCATCTCGTCCCCTCACCCCACCACCGAGCCGGGGCGGGCCGGGGCGTGCCGGCCGATGGCGGCCCCGCCCCGAATGTCGCAGCCCCGCGGTGCCGCGGAGGCGGCGCCGGGCGCGGCGCAGAGCGGAGCGGAGGATGCTGCGGGCGGGGGCCGCCGCCAGCCCCGCTCCCGGCCCCCCTCCCGGTCCCGGGCGGGAGGAATCCCCGCCGCCCCCCGCCCGCTGAGCCCCGGCCCGGCCATGGGGGCTCTGACCAGCCGGCAGAACGCAGGGGTGGAGGAAGTGGATGTCCCCGCTAATTCTGTCTACAGATATCCCCCGAAATCCGGTGAGCCCCCGGGGGGTCCCGCGTCCCTCGGGGAGGGAAAGAGGGGAGCGAGTCGGGCTCCGGGCGGGGGTGACCCTGCACCCCAAAGCAAACGCTGACGCACAGGGGGGCACCCTAAAATTCTGGGTCTGGTGCGGGTACCCTGCGTGAGTGCGGGGCGGGAGGGTTCGGGGTCACCCCTCTCCGGGCGCCCCTTTGCCGGTACACCCCGCTTCCCAAACTTGGCTGAGTTGACGCGACTTTAATGACATTATTGTTATAATTATTTCTGTAGCCGTGGTCTGCGGCACCGGGCTCCGGAGGCGCTTTTTATAGCCGGTTACTCAGGAGCTGGCTGCTCGGGAAAATCCTGGGTTTAAATTCCCGGGAGGATGAGGGAGGCTGGGGTGGGAGGGATTGGAGGGGATCCCTCCTTCCCAGGGCTCTGCCCCATCCTAGCACCCCAGCCCCTGCCCTGGGGAGCCTTCCCCTTCCTGGCTGCTCTCCCTGCCTCCAGGCTTGCTGGTGATGCATCTCCCGCTCCCCAATCCGGCCCTGTCTCAAACCTTGCGCGTGACCTTGGAAAATCCGTCCCTCCCTTCTGAGCCTCACTTTTCCCTGCAGGGGCTGGGCTGGGCTGTCCGAGGGGGGCACGCTGGGGAGGGAGGGGAGATGGGGTCCAGCCCTTGGGTGGCCAGCGCTTCAGAGCCGCAAAAATACCGGCACCGGTGAGTGAGTGATGCCCCGGAGCACCGTGCGTGCATGGGAGGAGATTGCACAGCATCCTTGCAGTATTAAATATTATTAATAGGTAACTATTTTGGTAGTTAATAGGATAAGGTAAACGCTTGGATCGTTAGCGCTGTGACAAATTACTCGCTAATTACAACTAAAGACCTCCTTAGCAAGAATTACAGCCAACACAAATCCTGCTCGTGTCCTGAAAAGCTGTGCTTGCCTTTTTTTAAAAAAAATTTAATCTAAAATAGGTTGCACAGCTGGCTGGAGATGGCTGATCCTTGACAGCCTGGCCTCCCGCAGGGCTCCCCCAGCTCTCCTTTTTACAGGATTTCAAGGCCTCTGTCACTTTAATGCCAGGTGAGGCTGGACCTGCCCATCCATGGGATTGCTCTTTGTAGGGGCGGTGTCTCCATGCATTACAAGTTTTCCCCTTGGGATCCCGTCTTATTTAGGGGCTCTTGAAATATCTGGGTACGAAGGAGTGGAGGGTGCAAGTGCACCCAGCACTTCCAAACTCATCTCAGCTGGCAGAGGTCACCGGGCTGATGCTTAGCTCTGGTTTTGGGGAGAGCCCAGGGCTCCTGGCTGTGCTCAGCTGGCCCAGTCCTACTGCTGGGTTCTGGGCTGAGCTGAGGGGATGGTCCTGGTGCTGCCCAGGGTCCTCAGGAGAGGGGCAGGAGGTGCCCAGGTGACACAGCCATCTGCACTGGGACAAGGGCAGGCTGGTGGCCCTGGAGATTATGGCTGGTTTGCCTTTAATCCGGGTGGGATTTGCCTTCAGCGCTGCTGGCAGCCGAGGGAGGACGTGCTGGGCAGTGGAGCTGATTCCTCTGTGGCAGCAGCACTTCCCTCAAAACAGCCACTGGCTTTGGAAATGTGGTCCTGGAGGGGAATCTCATGGGACCTTGGGGCATTTCCCTCTCTCTGTGGATGTGGCTTTGGCTATTGGGCTGTAGGCTCTCTTCGTGGGAATAGGGCAGCTGTGTCTTGTCCTACTTTAGCACCTCCCCATCCTGGGGGTCCCATCCCCTCCAGACAGGGTGTCAATGGCATTAGTTAAACCATAATTTTTGAAACAAAGGCTGAGATTTACTTCCATGGCTGCCACTGGGAGGGAGAGCCAGCGGGGGCTGTAGATGAAGCCCCACTGCAGGGCTGCTGGGATGGCTTTTGGGGCAAGTCTCCAGCTTTCAGCCCCTGTCCCCAGCTGAGGTCAGCACTGACTTCCCCTGGGGCACACAGGACTGTGAGCAGGGCCCTGGCTGGGCACAGGAGCACGGGGATTCATCCAGCAGTGACAGCCCCGGTCCTGGGGCACAACCCCGGGTGGTGGCAGAGCCGCGGCGGGCGAGGGCTGACGCAGCAGTGCTGAGGACAGGCTTTAGTTCAGCCCCGGCTGCTGCTGCCTCTGGCTGCCCACTTCAGAGCACAGAATTAATTAATGGACTGCCCAGGGGCAGATGCACCCAGAGCCTTTAACCAGCCCATCACAGCACCCGGTGCTGGCACCCGTGGCCGCAGGGTGTCCTTGTGCCAGCGCTGTGCCATGGCCACCTGTCTGGGCTGACTGCAGGCTGTGCAAACCTGGGGCTTCCCTCACCAGGAGCGTGTGGATGAGCTGGGAATGAGCTTTTCTGGTTTTGCAGCTTTGGGGAGTGAGGCTGAAATGTTGGAGAGCCAGAGGCTGCAGTAGCAGAGCCCAGCAGAGCAGTGATGGCTTGGGGCACAGTGCAGGACGTGTCACTGCACACCAGAGCCACGGGCACAGCACACAGGAGGGTTCTCACCCTTCTCTGTCACCTGAACAAGGTGACATTGCTGGCACTCATGGGGAAAAGGAGCTGACAGCTGGTGCCAGCTGTGTCTCATGTGCTGGTGCCAGCAGATGTGCAGGACACAAAGACTTTTGCTGGAAACCTCAGGCAGTTTGGGTTTATTCCTTCTTTCCAGCAGCTGCTCTGTGCAGCCCTTCCCAAGATGTGGCTGTCCTTGACAGGCTCTACTTCCCCAGGAGTGGGCGTTGGATTTACAATCAGCTCATAATAAGGTGGCTGTGCTGGGAAGGAGCTTCCCTGCTGTGCCCCCCATCCATGTCCAGGGAGTCACCAACACGTTCCTGCCAGGCTTTCCTGTGCTGGTGCTTCCCTGGAAAAGCCTGGCACAACTCAAGCCTCTTGTTTAACAGTAAGGAGGACCTTTCCTGGGAGGGAGCACAGAGCTGGTTCTGCCTGCTGTCAAGAGGGAGTTGAAGCCTCTGGGCCATGTGCTGGGAGCCTGCAGCACCCAGGGGTGCTCCCAACCCCTGGCAGGAAGACTGGCTGATGGCACCATGGTCTTCACCTGCTCTGCCCATCCTGTGGAAGCCTCCAGCACGCTAAACTGTGGCTGGGCCGAACACAGAGAGCCTGTGCTCCATTTGCCAGCTTTTTCTCAGTGCTAGGGAGGCTTTTCTCCATGCTTAAGTGTAATTTTTGTGCCATCTCCTGCTGTTGCTCCAAGTTGGTGTCAGGAGAAGCTCTGGATGGCCCCATTCTCCCCTGGCTGTGCTGTTGCAGGCAGCTCTGAAGGCTCTTTGCTCTTGGGGCTTTTTTTTCCACGTGGCCGAGTCCTTCTAGGCAAGCTGCCTATAAATTATGTACGTGGAAAATGGGACCTGAAAGCAGCAGGCATCAATAATTGATGGTCGACGTTTGCTAGCGGGCTCGCTGCATCCAGGCATCCCTGCACCATGGGGCAGAGCTGTGGGATCCCACTCATCCCTCCTGGCCCAGAGTTACTCCTCCCCTTGAGCTTTGGGCTCCATTTTGGGTTTAAGTGCAGTATTAAAGCCTGATCCAGCCCTGTTGGAAGCTGATTTCAAGCTCTGACTTCAGTACCCACAAGCAGAGCTGCAGCTTAATGTCCTCTATCTGTGGTCCCCAAATGTTTGGTTTTGGGGCATCCCGGGGGTGCAGAGGGATCTGTGCTGGTGGGTTTGGGGTTTTTATAATCTAAACCCTGTCCCTGTGGCTGTTACGATGCAGGACACTGTGTCCATGTCTGACTGGCTCCTGGTGCTTCTGCTTACCCCTTACTGCTGCCCCATCCCTGTCCACATTTCCCTTTCCCTTTTTTCCCACCTCAAGTCCCAACCCTCCTGCCTGGCCAGTTCCTGTGCTACAACGTGCTTTCCCCACACAGCCCAGATCTCACGGACAAGGAGCAGGCACTGGTTGGCTCCTGGCCAGGCTTGGAGGAAATTCTCCTCTAGTGGAAAAGTGCCTGACCTGGGGGCTGCTCCCAGCTCGGGGCCAGGACATTCCGGTGTTCTGGCTCTGTGAGGGAAGAAGGGATGGACCCTGGTCATTGCCCAGAGTTCATCAGGGCCATGTGGAGCACTCGGCAGGGCAGGTACTGACCTCCTGGAGGGTCTACAGGACCCCAAAATCCTGCCTCCTGCAGGTGAGCCCTTCCTAGGGAAGGCTGCAGGCTGAGAACTGACTGAACTCAGTTCAGCTGTGCTTTGCTCACCCTCCTGGTGGCAGCTGCAGCCAATGTGGGCAGTGGCTGGCTGTGGACAGGCTGCCTTGGGTGGCACACGAGGTCTGTGACATCAGGCTCTGGGCAGGAGCAGCCCTGCCCGTTTTCAGGGTGCGTGGCAGGTCCGTGCTGCCCTTCCCGGCAGCATCCCTGGGGATGTGGGAGCCAGCCCGGCTCCTCCGGGGCTCGCAGGGTTCTCTGGCAGGTCAGGCTGTGCCCCTGCCTCTGCTGCCTCCTCGGGGAACGAGCTGGTGTTTATGGCCACGATTAGCTCTGCTCTGCTGCCCCAGGAGCCGTCCCCTCCTCCTCCTCCTCACGGACCAGGATCCCTCTGCTCCTGCTGAAGGTCAGGGTGCCCTTGGGTGGCTCAGGCCGTTCTGGGGCTTACAGGGATTTCCCAGGCAGGGAAAGGGGAGCAGGCACAGTTAAATCCCGCGGACCCCCGCACCAGCCTCTCCCCATCCCGGCTCCGCGGTGCTGAAGCCGGTGGGATGCAGGAAGAGGGGAGAGCAGGCAGGGACTGTGGCTTCTTGGCAGCCTCTCACTGCCTGGGGGCTCTCAGCGTGTCAGCTCAACCAGAAAGGTGACCCTGGGGACAAAGTCACCTCCGAGCCATCGATCCGGTGGCTCCGTGCCGCTCCATCGCCCGGAGCCCCCTCCCCTCCTCTCCTCTCCTCCCTCCGCTCAGGCGCCCGCTCTGATTTCGTTTCAGGGAGTTACTTTGCCAACCACTTCATCATGGGCGGGGAGAAGTTCGACTCCACGCACCCCGAGGGGTACCTCTTCGGCGAGAACAGCGACCTCAACTTCCTGGGGAACCGGCCCGTGGTGGTGGGTACCGGGGGTGGGGAGCGCCCCTTCCCAAAGCGGGGCTGGCTCTGTGTGCCATGGGGTGTCACACGGCTGCTGGCTGTCCCCCTGCACGGGCAGAGCCTGCCTGGGGCGGGCTGAATGGATTCTGTGATGTTCACACAAGGGCTGGGTTCCTGTGCTCTATCCGGGACTAATGGGGAAGGGGATCTGGGCTGATTGAATCCAACTTCTTTTTCATTCCCTTTTCTTGCCTTCCCATCCCATCCAGCAGCCATATCCCAGACAGAAGGGCACATGGTGTGGGGTGTAACACGCAGGTGCTGGTGTGGTTCAGAGCAGCTTGGATAGGAACAGGTGAAATTACTCACCAGGCTCTAGCAAGAGAGGGGAAGAAATAAAATAAAACTAAAAAGGCAGGGGTAGGTTGTGGCTCAGGGTGGCATGGATGGGTTTTGCAGTGCTGGGTGCTGCCAGCTCCAGCTGGTCTCAGGGCATGAGGGAACCTGGCTGGAGGGGGTGTCCCTACACCCCACACAGCTCCTGGAGATGGTTTTTGTGCTTGCTGCCTTTGGAAAGGGAGGAAATGAGAGCAGGGGTTCAGCCTGGGAGTGATGCTCCCCAGGTGCCTCTCAGCAGTGGGACAACTCACCAGCACTGGCTGGAGGAATTTGGGGGGGTCAAGTATTCAAAAGAATCAGGGTGAGGATTTAAAAGTCACCAAAGCTTTTCTGTTAAGTCGAGATAAACTTGCCTGCTGCTTTGGCCCAGCTTTCAAGCATTGCCTGCTGCCAGGGATCCCAGCAGAGCCAAGGTCAGGAGCACCCACAAAGCACATGAACACTGAGTGGGTGAAGGCAGTGCCTTTCTCTGCCTTTCTCTCCATCCTCTGTGCTTCCCCAGAAAATGAGAAGTCAGCACTCAGGGCCTCTTCCATAAGCAAGTGTTGAGAAATCCTCTTTGATTACAGTAAAAGCCTCTAAACTGCCCAGTGAGCAGTTCCCATGTCAGCAGCCCTGACAGCAGAGCAGCAGGGAAGGCAAAGGAACAGCTTGGAAACAGCAGAGAGAATTAATACAGCATCACGAGCTAAATTGTCTTGCTCTGGTTTAATTACCGATGGCTCTGGGCTGCAGAGCTGGACCAAGATCCCATTTCCCTGGGGAGCAGGGTGAGTTCTGGGGTTGGACTTTTGGGTCAGGTCAGTTTTGGGGGCTCAGGGAGGAGATGGGGAGGATCTGTGTTGGTTCTGGTCCAAGCCTGTGTCCAGGCAACACTTGGGCCTCTCTGAGGCTGCCTCCAATCCTGTCCTGATGCTTCTTAGCTGTGATCCTTTTGCTTTCTGGCCTTCTGTGAGAGCCCTGCTTGGGCTGGAAACAATAAAGACAGCCACTGCTTTTTGGTGAGGGATTAATTCTGGGTTCCTTGGGGATCAAGGGCCAGGAGATTTTGGAAGAATTGTGTCCCAAGTCCTCTGTGAGCAGAGCACTTTGTCTGAGCCATGAACGGCGCTGCTGCCACGGGGATGTGTGGAGCAGCCGGAGGCTGTGCAGGTTCTCCCCTCCATGGATACATGATAATCTGGATTTTCCAGCTGAGAACAGGTTCCCAAGGGGCTGGGAAGGGCGTTGCAGGTTGAAGTAGCTGCTACCATGCAGGGGCTGAGGAGCAGAGAAGCTGCTGGAGGCACTCAGAGAGCACAGGGGAAGCCAGGAACTGTTGAAATGTGCCACTGGGTTTCCCTGCCCACGCAAAGCTGCTGGGGTTTGCTTGTAGAAAAACCCAAAGACAGACTTTTGAGGGTGGTTTTTATTTCACTTGAGCAGAAGCTGGCCTGCACCAAATGTTGCTATAGGCACGTGGATGGCATTCTTAACTTCACCACAACTGTTACCCTTTTTTTTCTGTTGTGTTTCAGCTTGATTTAAAGGGAGGAGATGCAAAACTTCCTCTGAATAGCCCCTTTCTGATGTGTGAAATCTGACTTGTAAAATTTAATTTAAAAAAAAATAATCCTACCACCCCCAAAAAGTGCTTTCCACACGTGGGAGTGAAAGAGCCTGAAGTGGTTTCTGCAGCACAAAATTTGCCTGCGGCACTTCCCCATCCTGCCAAGCCCAACGGCCCCTGTGGGTGGCACCCAGGGGACCTGGCTGCCCTTTCCCTCCTCTGTCACCCACCCCTGGCTGCTGCAGCAGGAGGGGGCTGCACCCACGGGTGCTTTCCCTGCCAGGGCTGGTTTGGGTATGGTTTGAATGGGTGAGGTGCAAACGAGCAATTTTGGATGACTGCATTGGTTTGAATAACAGGGGATGTATCACGACATGGCACAGCATGTCATGACATGGCTCAGCTTCAGCCTGGAGTGTGTTCTCACTCTCTCCCCTCCAGCTGCAATGGGTGACTCTGCAGGTGCTTGATTCTGCAGGTGCACATTTAGTGACTCATAAAAACGTTCGTTAGCAGCAGTTTAATGACTCTGCTGCCCTTTTCCCCTCCTGGAGAGGACGAGAGCGGTGAGATGCAGTTCCACAGTGCTGGGAATTCATCTCCAAAGCCTCTGATGCCATCAGCCATGCTGTGCCCAGCCTAATGCTTTAGTGGCACCTGTGGGATCAGAGCCATGCCTGCACTGAGCAGTTCTGCTTGTCCCATCCTGTCCCTCTGAGCCCAGCACGGGTCCCCCAGTCCCATCCATCCTGCTCTGCAGGGCTCTGGGGACAGAAAGGTGATGATGGCTTTAAGGACAGGTTAGTGATGATGATTGTCCCCTGTGAGAACACCAGGGGCATGGGGAACGGGCATCTGGCTCTCTGCAGGGCATCCCCAAGTCTGCAATCCAGTTTTGTCCCTTTGGAGTGCAGTGGGTGCTTTGGTAAAGGACAATGGGACACTGTGCCCTCTCCAGAGGCAGCAGTTAAAGCTCTTTGACCATCTGCCATCCCCAATGGCACCTGACACCCTCCTGGCTCTGGCTGTCCCCTGGCACATGGTGGCAGCTTGCCAATGAGCTGGGCCTTAATCAGGGCTGATCCCTTCTGGAGCTAAACCTACCTGGGAGCTGGAGATGGAGAGGGGGGAGATGTGTCCTGTATCGCTTCCCTACTGCCCTAAGTCTCCTTTGGGTGACTGCTGTGTCCCCTGGGTGCCACCGTATCCCCTCCCCAGGGAGCCCTGTAGCCCGTGTCAAGTGGACAGAAAGGACTGGGAAGGACAATGTCACCTTGGAGGAGGGATACTGCTGCCTGCCTGCTCCTGCCCAGACACCCTGCTGGCTCTCTGCTCTGGGCACAGGGCTGGCAGGGATCTCACCACCCAAATCCCATCCACCACAGAGAGGAGACAGGGACACTTGTGCCTGTTTTATCCCAATGAGTGGGCGGGGAGGGAGCTTCAGCCTCACTCTCCCCAGCCTCATCCAGCAGCATAAAAACCCATCAGCAGCCACCTGCCCTGTGCCCCCAGCCCAAGGGACAAGGAACAGCCCCTCTGTGTGTCCCCTCCCCAGTGAAACTGTCCCTGCAGTCCTAGGCTTGCTGTTTGTGAAGGGCTGTCCCTGTCATTGTGCTGCCTGCACCCAAATGCCAGCAGGAGCTGCAGGTGCTCAGCACCCATCAGGATGCCCAGGCCACCCCAATTCCCTCTGTAGGTGTTGGGTTTGGGTCACTGAGGGCTCCACAGCCACCGTAGCCCCCCGTGTGCGTGTGCCTTCACCAGTGTCTCTCTCATCCTAGTTCCCTTACGCTGCTCCACCTCCTCAGGAACCCGTGAAGACCCTCAGGAGTTTAATCAACATCCGCAAGGACACCCTGCGCCTTGTCAAGTGAGTCTGGGCACCCAGAGCCTGAGCCCCGGGGAGGGAGGGTCCTGCTGGCTGTGCTGGGTGCTGGCCATGGGGCTGCTCTCATTCCAGCACGGATGGAGGGATGGATGAGCTGTTCTCCCAACGTGCCCTTCCCCTCTGCCTCCCGCATGCCAGCACAGGCAGTGCCGCAGGATTAAAGGAGCTTAGCGCTGCCTTTGAAGTGCTTTGCTTCTTCTTCCTCCCCCCCACTTTCCAAAGGCTTTGCTGGAGGGAGGCTGGGGATTGCGGCAGGGTTTGAGATTGAGGATTAGGGCTGAAATCTGTCTGCGGCACTTCCCAGCCTGCAGGCGTGACCTTGGGCATGCCAGGCACTCTTGGTGTGCCTCAGTGTCCCCTGCAGGAGGGCAGCAGCCCCTTTTGGGCCGAGGGAATTACAGTAATTTCATGATTGTAAGCTGCACCATTTTGACTAAAATTTTGGTCCGAACCCAAAGTGCAGCTTATAATCAGGTGTGGCTTATATATGGACAAAGAATGAAAAGTTGCTGTTTTAGTTTGGAGGACAGGTGTCTGCTGAGAAAGGCAGGAGCTTCTCTTTGAAATGGAGAATGGAAACCCCCTCCCTCCAAATTATTATAATTTTGAAATCAAGGGGCTCTCAGGCAAAGATATGGGAATTAGGAATAGCAGTTCTTTACTAGGGAAATTAAAATAGAAATACAGTACTACAAAGAACAAACCCCAAACCCTGACAAAGTCAGAGTACAACCTGGCACCCCGTCAGTCAGGCAGGGTGTTGGCAGCAGTCCCATTCCATGGTGGCTGCATCCTCCTGCAGTGACAGATGTGGCTCAGTTGGAGCAGTGCTCCTGTACAAGGTGCAGTTTCCCTCCGGAGCTCCAGTGGTGATGTGGAGAAATCCGGTTTTCCTCTGGAGTCCAGTGGAGAAAGGGCTCCCTTAGTGTCCCAAAACCTCTGTTTTTATCTTGGTAAGAAATGCTGGGCTCTTCCCCCTGGCTGGAGCAACTCCCAATGGGATGCAGTAATTTTATCAGTGCCACAGTGGGACTCAATGGCCATGAGCAGAAAATGACTGGCTGGAGGAAGGATGGGTTGTGAAAAGATAAAGAACACTGCCCCAGCTGGTTTCAATGGATGGCCCATTAGCAGAATATCTGCCGTTGAGATAAGGATCACTGCCCCCACCCTCAACAGATGGTGATAGAACAGATACCTTTTATCACACTCTGTACTGTAATGTGCAGCTTATAATCAGGTGTGGCTTATGTGTGGACAAAGAATGAAAAGTTGCTGAAACCCAGAAGTGTGGCTTATACTCAGTGCGGTTTATAATTGTGAAATTACTGTAGTCCAAGGCCCATCTCCTGGACCCTCTGTGCTCCCCAGGTGCTCGGAGGAGGTGAAGACCCCAGGGGAAGAAGTGAGCAAAGCCAAGGTGCACTACAACGTGGAGTTCACCTTCGACACGGACGCCCGTGTGGCCATAACCATCTACTACCAGGCAACCGAGGAGTTTCACAATGGGATGGCGAGGTGAGGGGCCCCAGGCGGGCCTGTGTCACCCCCCAGCTTGGCCCATGTCCCCCCCAAACCTGGTGTGTGTCCCTGGCTGATGGACATGGAGCCTCTGCCCTGAGCATCTTTGCTCTTGAGGACAGGAGATGGCTGAGGGAGGTGCTGAGATTGGAGGGGGGGGCTCCTTGTTTCCACCAGGTGCCACCACCAGGTCTTTGCCAACCCCTGCCACCTCCTTCCCTGTCACATCCTATTCCCTCTTTTTGCATTCCAGTCAGAAGTGAGACTGAGGGGAAATAATTTCCCCCACCCCAGACCCTTCCAGGGTGGCTGTGGAGTTGTCCCTGTCCCCTCCTATGCTGTGTTTACTTTACCCTGTAGATTATTTTAGCCCTTTTTAGAACTTCTTACCTCAGCCCCTAGAGGCATCTGGGAGGGGAGTGAACATACCCTGTCCCATTTTCCTGGCATCTCTGTGATGTGGGGAGAGCAGGAGTGTGGGGACACCCGTGGTGCCCTGACCCTGTGCTCTCTCCACGGGACAGCTACACCCCCAGGGACAACAGCCTGCAGTCGGAGACGGTGCACTACAAGCGGGGGGTGTGCCAGCAGTTCTGTGTGCCCTCCCACACCATCGACCCCTCCGAGTGGAGCGAGGAAGAGGTGGGTCCCCCCACCCCTGACCATCCCGTGGAGATGGAGGTGGGATGAAGCCTCAGCACTGCTCCATCTCACCAAGCCTCCCCTGTCTCTCTCCAGCTGGGCTTTGACCTGGACCGTGAGGTTTATCCCATGGTGGTGCAGGCTGTGGTGGATGAAGGAGAGGGTGAGGAGGGGGCTCCTTGCTGGGATGGCCTTTCCCAGTTTGCTGGTGTTGTGGTGCCAGCTGGGCAGAGCCTCCTGCTTTTCCTCACTGCTGCTGTGGCTCTGCCCGTGCCCCTGCATGTCCCCTGAGCCCTGCACGTTCCTTTGTGTCTTGCAGAGCACAGTGGGCACTGCCACGTGCTGCTGGCCACCTTTGAGAAGGTAAGTGCCAAGCTGGGGCCATCCTCCCCCTCCTGCCTCCATCACCCACCAGCTACAAGAGCCTGGAGAATCCCTGGGAATGGGGATGGTGCTGCTGGGCTGGGGATGTTGTGGGCTGCTCTTCAAATCCTGGGACTATTACCTCATTTTAAGCACCCACTTCTAAGGTAGTTTGGGCTCAACTCCATCTTCCTTCTTCCCTCAAGTCTCCAGCTTTGCAATGTGTGTGACCTCCCACAGCTGCCTGCTGCTGGGCTGTCAGGAAAAGCCAGGATTCCTGCAAAATGGGCTTGTTGGGAGGGAGGAGGGAGCAGTGACAGCCACAGGGTGAGTGGGTGCTCTGGCACAGCAGCCCAGGGGTGCCCACCCATGTGCTCTTTCCTCCCTCCAGCACAGTGATGGCACCTTTTGTGTGAAGCCACTCAAGCAGAAGCAAGTGGTGAGTGTCAGGGTGTCCCTGATGTGCAGGTGTCCCTGCACACCCTGCAGGGGGTTTTGGGGAGGCTCAAAAGCCCCAAGCCTCTCCCAGCCTTGCCCCTGCTTCCCAGGGAGTGCAATTTCAAGGTTATCAATGCAAAGAGAACCCCTGAATGTTGGGGGGAGGAGGGCTGGCCCAAGCAGGGGGCTGGGAGCCACAGTGGCTCTGGACCCTCTCTGTTCCTTACCCCTTCCCCATGGCATTGCAGGTGGATGGTGTGAGCTACCTCCTGCAGGAGATCTATGGCATTGAGAACAAGTACAACACACAGGACTCCAAGGTGTGTGCCTGCATCCCAGGGCTCTTCCCTCATCCCTTCTTCCCTTCCCCTAGCACAGGTCTGGCCAATGGAACATACTCAGGGCAAGAGTTTGCAGCACAGCACAGAACTGGTCACGGGTGGGGACCCTTCATGTTGGCATCAAAGCTGCTGCAGGCAGAAAACTGAAGGATTGAGCTTTCCCCCCTCCTTTGTGGTCCCTTGGGGGAAGGGTGATGGCTTAGATGGGGAGCATGGGGTTCAAGGCATGGGATGTGCTTTATACTCTGCTTTAACATGTAAAAATTGGGTTGAAAGTTTGGGATTCTGTTTCCTTTGACCTCATCTCCCAGTCTCCTGGAGGAGAGGAATGAGGTCCCAGGGGGGCATTTCAAGAGCAGGCAGCCCCTGGACACAGGCTGAGCACCCAGCCAGTATTTTAGAGCACCCACCCTGGTGCCACGTGGGCTGGGGACCCCTGAGCAGCTCCCTGCTGTCCCTTGGGCAGGTGGCCGAGGACGAGGTGAGCGATAACAGCGCCGAGTGCGTGGTTTGCCTGTCGGACGTCCGGGACACCCTGATCCTGCCCTGCCGCCACCTCTGCCTCTGCAACACCTGTGCTGACACCCTGCGCTACCAGGCCAACAACTGCCCCATCTGCAGGCTGCGTAAGGCCCGGGGGAGCTTGGGTGGGCTGCTGGCACCTCTGGGAGGGGGCTGGCACCTCTGGGAGGGGGCTGGCACCTTTGGGCTGGCACCTTTGGGAACGGGCTGGCACCTTTGGGAACGGGCTGGCATCTCTGGGAACGGGCTGGCATCTCTGGGAGGGGGCTGGCATCTCCCACACTGAATCCCTGCACTCCCTCTAGCCCCACTGGGGATGCCCCTCTTGGGAAACAGGGTGTCATTTTTTGACAGGTCTCCTTTCAATGCGTGGTTTTCACCCCTCCCTTTTTTCCCTGCTGTCGCAGCTTTCCGAGCCTTGCTTCAAATCCGAGCCATGAGGAAAAAGCTGGGCCCGCTGTCGCCCACCAGCTTCAACCCCATCATCGCCTCACAGACCTCTGACTCCGAGGAGCACTCGGTCAGTGCCTGGCCTCTTCCAGCAGGATGGGGAGGTTTGGGGATCTGTATGTCTCTGGAGAACAGGGTTTGCTTATTTATTTATTTATTGCAAATTCATCTTGCAAAAAATGTGGGTTGATATGAGGAAAAAAAAAAAGAATGAAGTTTTTTTGGCAGTGTAACCATTCTCTAAGTTCAAGCTTCTTCCTGGGGCATCTTGATCCCACTGGGAGTGAGGGGATCAGAAGATGGCCCAGGGAGGATGCTCACCCGTGTCCCCCTCTGCAGTCCTCGGAGCACATCCCCCCGGGGTACGAGGTGGTGTCGCTGCTGGAGGCTCTCAATGGGCCGCTGACGCCGTCGCCGGCCGCGCTGCCCCTGCGGGCGCTGGGGGACCCCCCGGGCGTGGGGACCCTGCCCTCCTATGGCAGCGATGGCCCCCTGCCCCCCCTGAGGGCCCTGTCACCCCTCGAGCGCCTGCCCGACTGCGGCCCGCCGGGGCTCAAGCTGAAGAAGAGCATCTCCAAGTGAGTACTGGGGTGGGCATGGGGGTCTGGGCGTGGTCTGGGGGCTGTGGGCAGGGGTGAAACTCTCTGCTTTGCCCCTCTGGCCAGGTCCATCTCACAGAATTCCTCTATCCTGCCCGAAGAGGAGGATGAGAAGTCGTGCACTGAGTCAGAGCTGAGGGTGTCCAGGAGGAGATCCCCAGCCCGGCATGAGGAGGTGAGCACTGTCCAAAACCTGCTGGTAAAGAGTTGAGGTACTGTGGGTGGGGCAGCAGGTCTGGGACCAGAGACACTGGCTGGGGTTGCCTCTCCTGGCTCACCCTCCATCCATAAGGATGCTTGGAGGAGATGGGCCATCCGTGCTGAATATCCCCCATCCCATCCTTCCCATGGGCTCCTCTTCCAGGAATGTGGTGCAACGCCAGAGAGTGAAAACTTCACCCTGTCATCATCAGGAGCCATCGACCAGTCCTCCTGCACTGGGACACCCCTCTCCTCCACCATCTCGTCCCCAGAAGGTACAGCCTGGAGGGGCTCATAGGTGCTGGTGAGGCAGGAGAGTGGCATCATGATCTCAGGACTGTCACACTGTGGGGGATGCAGAGCAGTGACTTGGCCCCTTCTTACCCTGCCATTGGAAGGAGCCCCAGAGTGTCACCTCTGCTTTCCCACCTGTAGACCAGAGATGGGGATCACAGGGGCACCAGTCATGCCTGCTTTGTCACCCAGAGACCCAGAAATGGGCTGTGAGCCCTGGGGCCCTGCTGCTGGCAGCTTTGCACCCATCACATCTCTCTGGCATGCAGCCAGTCCTTCCTCTGCACCCCACTCCTCCTCATTAGCCCTTTTCCATTAGTGGGTGCTGTGCCATGTCTCCCACCAGTGGGTGGGGGGGTCTGGCGGCCCCCTCAGCCCCCGCTCTCCCCCAGAGCCCGTGAGCAGCAGCCTGGCTCAGTCCGTCATGTCCATGGCCTCCTCCCAGAGCCAGCACTCCCAGCTCAGCACCGACACCGTGTCCTCCATGTCTGGCTCCTACATCGCCCCTGGCACGGAGGAGGAAGAGGAGGAGGAGGAGGAGGAGGGGGACATGCTCCCCTCGCCCGCGGCCGCAAGCGCCACGGCCTCTGATGGAGAGGTAGGACTGGGGGCTGCTGGTGGAGCCCATGCTGGAGAGCTTCCCTGGGGGATGTAACTCCTCCTCCAAAACCACTGGCACCAGACTGGTTGTTTTTGTTTTCCTTCCATCTTTCCCACCTTCCTCCCACAGTCAACACCTGTGGAGTCCCCGGATCTAAATTTTGTCAGCATTTCTGCCGAGGAGCGCGATGCCGAGGTAACCATAACCATCCCACGAGGAACTGGGAGCTGTGCTGTCACCCAGCACTGTGGGGGGATGCCAGCTGTGCCCATGGAGGGGGAGGCTGGGCAGCTGGCACCACGTTCCCCCAGGGCTGGGCTGGGGAAGGGGCTGCCCTGGGGATGGGTGGGCTGGAGGGGCTGTGCCTCACCGACAGTCCTGATCCATGGAATCCCCAGGGATTCCAAAGGGACCTGGGAACAGCCCCTGGCACAGCCCTGAGCTAACACTTCCTGCCTCTCACCTGTGCCACAGGGAAACGATGTGCTGGAGGATGAGGACGCCTCTCCCACGCAGGAAGATGGTAAAAGGCGCTGGGTCATTGCTGTCTCCTTGCTTTCAGCTCACTGTCACGATGAGTGCTGTCATCAGGGAGAGCCCTGAGGGGCTCTGCAGGCACTGGAGTCAGGGAAACATCTGTCACAGTGGGGATATCCAAAGGGGGCTGAACACCAGTGAGTGGGGGGAGCCAGCCAGCCCCAGGGACCCCAGAGCTCAGTATGGGACATGGAGCAGGTGATGGTTGGTGTGCAGGATCCACTGGTTTTTCCAACAAGCCAAATAGAAAAGTCTTCCCTCTCTGTGGTTTTTCTCTCACCAAGGTCTTTTCTCAAATCTGTGAAACTCTCCCCTGTAGAAATCAGTGTCTGGGCTGATTCCCACAGGAAGGGGCTGCAGAGCTGTTCCCTCTGGGATGCTTTGCTCACTTTCTTTGGCCTGTCCTCAATGTCAACACAAGCACATTGAGGGCTTGTCTCACCTCCTCCCTTGAGCTCAGACAGCCAAGGAAAGAGGTGGTCACCTCTATGCCATTGGCCACCAACTGCCCTGGATTGCTTTTGGGCAATAGGGAGGCCCACGCTGTGCCCCCTCCTACATTTCCAAGGCTCTTTTCAGCAAAAATATGACAAAACTAGTTCCCTATCCAAGCTGGATGCTCAGCCAAGCTGGAAAGCAGGAACACCTATGGAACACTCATCCCCAAATTGTGGCCTCTGACCTGCAGAGAGGCTTGTGCTGATGGGGAGACTCAAGTACAACAAATAGGAACAACCAGAGGCTGTGGTGGACATCCATGGGCATCCCAGCAACTCTGGGAGCAGGATGGCCTTTCTCCTTAGGACACAGTCCTGCACCTGTTCTCAGCAGGGCTGCTGGCACGTTTGGGAGCATCCCTCCTGAGGTTCAGTCACCTGCATCTGATGGATGCAGGTAAGAACCTGGGGGCTGATCTCTTGTAGAAGCAGTGCTAAGAAGCAGAGTTACCTCCCTTATCCCTGAAAGCCTCCATCCCCCCTGCAAAAGCTTGGCTACGGCTTCTTGTGCCCCACGCATCCAGCTACTGCCTCTTCCTGGCATCCACGCAGCTCTCACTGCACTGCTGGTGCTGGAGAGGCTCCAGCAGGAGGTGATGGGTGCCACCACAGCCTGGCTGTGCCAGAGGGAAGGTTTGGCTGAACCCTGGGCGGGTTCATGGCCGTGCCCGTGGCCGCATCGTGGCTGTTCCGCTGCGCTCCGATGGAGCAGCTCGGGTCGCGCCCAGGCGTTATTGTCCACTCTTCACCCGCTCCCACCCGGTGCATCGTTTCTATGTCATTTTTTGTTTTGAAAGAGGCTGGGGAAGGGAGAGGAAAAGCCCCAGAAATCCCACCCCCCCAGTGCTAAAAAGGCAGCGTCGAGCCCCAGCCCGGCCGCGGCGGTAACTGCCTTAACTCCCTTCCAGGCCCGAGGACAGGCGCGTTCCTCGGTCTGACGTGTGACAATAACAATGACATGGGCATCGCACACGTGAAAGCGCTGGACAATAAACTGTGCTCTGAGGCCTGCTTACCTGGTGAGTGGCCATCTGCTGAACATGAACTTGGGGTGGGGGGGGACAGTTCCACTCTTCCCTGCATCCCCCCAGCCCTTTGCATCCATCCCTCCTGTCCCATCACCATCATTCCCACCATCCTGGCCACTGCCATCCCCGCCAGGTTGTCCTCACTGCACCCCTCCACCCGTCCCTCTGTGGGGCTGAGCACCAGACACGTCACCACCATAGGTCAGGGTGGCCTGTCCACACTGGGGTGTCCCAGACTTGCTTTGCTGGGATTCTCTGTCCCTGGCCAGGGGGCTGCTGGCACCCCAGGAGGCACCAGTCCTCCTTAGGAAGGTGGTTGTGTGGCACAGCTGCAGCCTGCTGCAGGCTTGTGGTGGGCACAGCAATATTTTGAGTTGGGATGTGATCCACAGGCAGTCCAGCTGCACAGCAGGAGCTGCCTGCCTTGTCCTCCTCTTCCTCCAAAGCCAGGGAGATGGGGTGTGTCTGTCAGGTCATCTTTCTACAGACCCCCAACTTTCATCCATCTTTCCCATTTCTTCATGCTTTCTCCCTCACCCTCTTTCCACTTTTTTTCCTCCCAGCCTCTCTCCATCCCTTTTTTTTCTTCCTTTCCCCCAGGCTCCTCCGTCTGCGTGAAAGTTCATGTTCGCTCTGTGCCAACACGGTTTTCTCCACCCATGCTTGTGCCCCTTCCCTGCCCAAAGTTGCCCAAAGGTGACAAATGTATTGAACATCCCTGGCCCCTGTGGGGAAGGGGGCAGTGGGCTGGGGACCCTGCCCAGCCCTGTAGGCTCTGCTTCCTCAGCCTTTGTGTGGGGAAATGAAACAAAAAGCCAGTGGGGTCTCTGTCAATACATTTGTGGACAAGCTAAAAGCAACTGCCCCTGCCTTGCCCTTTCAGCTGACTTTGTGGCAGGTACCAGACCTGCAGCAGGTACTGGAGAGCCAAGAAGGTGGGTGAGACTCACTGGAGGGAGGGGAAATCCTTTCTTCTCCCCTGCTCCTTTGGGAAAGCCTCCTCTCTTGCTGCCTTGCCTGTTCCTGGTGGTTTCTGTGCTGGAGAAACACGGCTGAGGCTCTTGGGGAGGAACAGGCACCTGCCACAAAAGCCCTGCGTCCCCTCCATCACTCTCTGTCAGCAGCTGGCTGAGTCCTGCTGGCCTGGGGGGGCTGGGGAGGGAGCTGGGGGTGTCCCAGCAGCACCTCTGCTTTGCTGGAGGGCCTACAAAGCATCCCTTGGCCGTGGCAGTGGCCAAAGCCATCCTTGACTGCATCCTTTTGGTTGTTCTGGGGGGAGGATGAGGAAGAGGGAGCTTTGCAGCCCAGATGGCTCCGGCACAGGGTCAAATTCTTGCTGTGCTGTGAGGTGTGCACTGGCCTTGTCCCCTGCCTGGGCTGGGGTGCAGGAGCTGGCCCCTGGGTTGAGCCCAGCCAAGGATGCCCTCTCCATCCTTTGGCCAGCACACCTGCATCCAGCAGCTGCAGCCCTCGGCACGAGCTCTGCTGCATGAGAGGGGCGATCCAGGCGTTTGTGGGGGAAAGCAGAGGGCTGCCCCTCATGCTGGGACCAGGGGCAGAGGAGGTGCAGAGTGAGGGTTTTGGGACTGTCCATTGTCCCCTGGGTATGGCAGGCATGATGTTCTCCATCCCTTTTCACCTGCTGTAGGATACAAGACGTTTTTTCCACATAATAATGGACAGTGATTGTTGTTTTCTGGCTTGCCTTTTGAGTTGTACCAGTTTGTGTAGATCCAGTGTAGGATACTTGTACCAGTTTGTGTAGGATATTCCAGCAGTTTCTAACCAGGGTAGTGTCCATTCCTGTAAGGGATGGAGACAAAGTGTCATACAACACATCTAACATGGTTTTGGTGCACAGTTTTTGGTAGGGAGTAGTTGAAGTCACATCCTGCTCTATAGGTGAAGTTACAAATGCATGGATTGAAGTGGTGACAAAGCTGTATCTTTGTGTCATCCACTCTTAAATTATCACAAGGGGTTCTTAAAAACCCATACCCTTATCCTATGGATACTGGGATGGATTTGGGGTCGTTAGCAGCAGACATTTCGAAATGATAGACACAGTTCTATGTCCAAACACACAGCTAAGGCTATCAAAATATTACTTTCACATACAAACCCCTGTCATTCTCTCACCACACAACCATCAGTGGTTTGCCATGCATGTGTATGATTGTTCTTGAAAGTCCATGCTCAGTGTTCCAGTGGATCTAATACCACAAGGATTTGGTGCTTGGTACATGCAGAAGCACTGGGTACTGCTAAGACAAAAGCTGTGACCTTCCTAGTGATGGGGACATAATAAAATTTGATTAAAGACCACCAGAATTGAAATGCCCTTTCAAATTTCAATGAATAAAAGTCACTTTTCCCATTCAGTGATTATCCCAGCACTGGTAGAGTGTAACCACAACTGAGCTGCACTACAGCTGAGTGCTGAAGACAATGCTTTGAGCAATTCCCAGACCATCAGCCAGTTGGTCATCAGCATTTGGATAATTTTGGTATTTGAAGCTGGCCACTGTGTGTTTCCAAGAGTGGATAAGGAAGATCTTAAAGGTTGAATGTTCAAATTGTAAATAGTTGCACCCAGTTGATCAGTCAGAGTTTCAATCAGTCCCCAATATATCAGTTAGATGTGTGAGGTAACAGTCTCTGGTTTAGCTAGGAAAATCTCCAGTAGAGGAGGTGCCTGTAAAGGATGAACATTTTGGTCTGATAGCAGAAACATGGATCTGCATCTCTTTAAGGACTAGGATTAAACAATATTTGTTATTGTTCAACCAATTTGACCTTGAAATGTTCCGAGTTGATTTTATAGGTTTTGGAGAAGTTTTTGGAGCATATGCTGGGCACCCTTAAATCCTCTAGGGTACAGTCAGCTTCTATATCATAAGGAGTTAAGACCATATTGTGTCTTTAAATTTACAGTCCTTTAGGCTCATGGTGAGAGTGGGGGTGTTCCATATTTTGTGGGTTTGTTTTGGCTGTTCATAAAATTCCTCAGGGCTTGTACCCAGTTCATGAGAACCCTATTCACTGATTGTGGGGAAGGCAGTTGCATCCTGGCCCTTGAGATCTGTGGTGTTCCAAGAGTCTGCATCTAGGAGTGCATCCACAGTCTCCAAGCTGGTGACATTTGATAATGACATTTTTGTCCTCTCTGTAATGGACAAAGGTGTGGGACCTGGTTCCTCAAAGCTTCTTTTGAAATCTCTGCAGATTTCAATCTGATGGGAAAGAGCTTTGGGAGGAGGCCAAAGTCCCCATCCCAGGGATTTTAGAGCACAAGGTTTAACTGAACCTGTGTCCTTGTGTGGGTCCTGCAGAGCACGGGTTGCAGGGGCTGTCCCCATGGTTCAGAGCATCCTCTGGCTACAGCCACAGCCTCTGCCAGGGGCAGCAGGGCAAAAACAGCTTTGGAAAGAGAAACTGGGGAAAGGCATCTGCCAGAAAGGCTGGCACTGAGGTGGAGGGGCTGGGGAGCTGCTGTGGAAAACCTGAAATCCCCTGAGGGCTCTTGCTGGTTTGTAGCCACAGATGCTCTGAGCTGTGAGCAATGGGCCAGTCCAGCTGATTGGGTTTCACCAGGATGGGATTTGGGAGCTGGTCTGCCCAGGGCACATCTGCCAGCTGCTGACAGCAGGGGAGACCCCTCCAGCAGCACAGGGTGGGGGAGATGGGTGGGCACAGGGCTCACACCCTGCTCCAGGGCCAGACCACGTTCTGCTGCCCCAGCCCTGCTCCTTGCACCGAGAGCACTGAGCAGAGCTGGGTCTCTGCACTGGAGCACTGCACTGACTTTGGCAATATCAAGCTCTTAATGGGATTTCCATGTGCATGTACATGTGGTCCTGTTTAATTATCCATTCCCTCCGGGACCTGCAGACTTAACATGCCTCCCTCTCCAGCCTGAGCTCGCCATGAAAAGCCAGTCAAAATGGCAGCTGTCACCTCCCATAAATCAGCAGGCAGCAGGATTTTGTTGCTCCCTCTCTGAGACAGCCTCTGCCCTTGGCCTTGGCATGCCCTCACACAGTCCCTCTGGCTCAGAGCTGCCCTGGGCACAGGGCTTAACCCTGCTGGAGGCTGCAGCCAAGCTGCCTTAGGGATGCACCCCTTCCTAAGGGCACCATGCAGCCTCTGATGGGTCTGGGGCTGAGCTGCCATCACCCTGCCCCAGCTGAAGGGTGCTGCCTGAACTGGGACCCTGCAGCTGGAGAGGAGGCATGTGGGCACCCAGCTGCCCCCACACCACACCATGTCCACCCCTGGGTTCCCTTTGGCATAAAACCCTGGGAGGCTCCATGCATGGGGACCCCTCACCCCATGGCCAGTGACAGCTCCCCAGCCCCTTCCTGGACCCATTTATAGGCAGGGAGATCCCCAGTCACCCTGTTTGCTCGCTCGTGTGCATGTCCCCATGTCCCCATGCCGCCTCTGTCCCACCTTCACCATGTGCCTTCTGGTCTCTCCTGCCACGCAGCCGCCGTGCCGGACTCCTGCCCCATTAACATTGAGGAATAGGTGAGACCATGAGACCCCCAGAGCTGCACCCGCCTCGTGCCCTGTCCCCCGGGGGGTTGGCACTGGGTTGTCACCCATTGCAGTGGCCCCCTCACTGCCCAGGCCAGGGGACATCCCTTTGTGCCTGACCTGCAGCCCCACAGAGCACCTGCATGTGGCCTCTCGCTGGGCAGAGGGGGCACAGGCAGTCCCCTTCATTTGGGTTATTAAAACCCACACTGTGCTTCCTGTTTGGCCCTCAGCATTCCTGAGAAATTGGGGGTTTAAGGGGCCTCCCCAGCCTGGAGAGGTAAGTGCAGGGACCCCCCAGCCCTCACTGCCAAAACCCAACAGGGCGCTGGGGAGGTGGGCGTTACTTTGGCAGAAAAAATTGCATCCCCCATGGAAAAACAAACCAAATGCACAGTGGGCTTTGGGAGCCCCTAACTCCCATTTTCTCCCCCCAGGCCCAGAGGCAGCCAACAACAACGTGGGGCTGCAGCAGACCTGGCCCCGCTGCCCCCCTGGCCCCCGGGACCCGGAGCAGGCAGCGGCCGCCCTGCCCGTGTGAGGGCTCAGCCTGGCTGGGGGCACCGACCCCCGCCCACCCAGAGGGACCCTGGTGTCTGTCACCGCCACCCCTTGGCTGTACCAGGACTGATTTTCAAAAGAAAAGACGGTAACCTCGACTTTTCCATGGGGGCTGAAAGCCATGTCACTTTGGAGCCCCCCATTAGCACCTTCCCATTGTCCAGCACTAAAGGGGAGAGGCTGGGGTCCCCTCCTGTCCCCCCCTCACCCCAGTCATCTTACACCCCCAAGCTCCTCTCCTCCAATGTGTGGAGCAGATGGGACAGGGTCACCTCACCAAGGGGATTTTGGGATGTGGGTGGGTGGGGACAATGGGAGGAAGATGTTCAGGGCTGTGGGTTCAAGGATGTGTTGGGATTGGCATCCTTGGTGTGTGAGCTGGTGACTTTCATGGGGGGCCACCCCCCTGCCAGGTGTGCTGGCCCCTGCCATGCAGTGTCCCCATGCCATGGGATGTCCCCATTAATGGTGCCCTCATAGCTCCCCCTCCCTCTGCTCTCCTGAGCACCACCTGGGCTCCTGTTGCCTTTCCTGGGGGAATGGAGCAGGGTGGCAGGGGTGGGCAGGAGGCCTGGTACTGCCCCTAGCCCGGTCACCAGCCCCTGGAGCATTGATCATTTATCCTCTCTGTCTTCCGCCCTGCTGAGAGCTCAGGGCTCTGGGCTGTGCCCCTCTCTCTGGAACAAGTGCCAAAAGTGTCACCTCCATCCCAACAGTCCTGCCCTCCCCGTAACACTTTGTAGCAAGGGGTGGATGAGGGTGTGGGAGCTGCCCCCCATCTCTGTCCCCATCCCTCTGGCCAGCATTGGGCTGACAGCATAAGTGGATTTTGCTCCAAGGGCAGACACACAGGGGTGGTAAAGGAGGAGGGATAAAGTCACAGACCTTGGGGGCCTGGTGGGGCCACTGGCAGAGGCCAGGCTCCACTCCAGAGAGCATCAGGGACAGTCAGAAATCACTGTCAGAAACTGGAGGAGCATCAGACCCTGCATCCCAGTCTAGCAGGCTCTGGAGCTGTTTGGGGCAGCCCAGGGTGGGAAGCTCAGCCTCCCTTTTCCCCACCTGGTTTTGTCACACACCTGTGGCAGCAAAGGCCATCTCCTCTTTGCAGGACACAGCTGCATTTCAGAGCCACCTCAGGCCAGAGCTGCACTGAAAGCAGTGCCCCTGGAGGGGTGTGTGTGGGCAGCAGGTTCCCAGTGCCATCCCCATGGCAGAGCATGGGCTGTGCTGGTGATGGCAGTGGCTCCTAAAGAGGGATGAAGCTCTTTTGGGGTGTGGGGATGATTTCTCTGCTTGCTGTGTGGCCCCAGTGTGGGTTTGGAGCTGGCCATCCCACTGCTCTCTCCTCTGGACTGGCTGTGTCTCCTCTAAGCTCAACAGCTCCCAAATTCCTCCCTGGGAACCCAGGGTTTGATGTGAGGGGGTGGCATGTCCAAAACGCCATCCTGTGGCATGCGAGCTGCAAACAGCAGGGAGGGCTGAAGGGGTGGGGACAATCCCTGGGTGTCCCAGCCCCAAGGAGCCACAGCAGCACACAGGGAGAGCTTCACCATCATGCTGAGCTGAGAGAATCACAGCAGCCATCTCTTCCCTAAGTCTCCAGCATGGGCAGGGGAGAGCAAATCGGGCTGATGCTCCAGGGGCGCCTCGTCTACCAAAGCCCAGCCTTCCTCATGGTTTCAAAGGGGACAAGGACAGCTGGCCTGGCACCCTGCACAGGGTGCTTGTGGCTGCCAGCAGAACGAGGAGCACTTAGGAGCGACTGTGGGGGTTTTCTGGCTTCTCTGAGCGGTGTCCCCAAGGCTGCAGGAGCAGGCAGAGCCGGGGTGGCTGCGGGTGGGCGCTGCCCGTCGGTCAGAGCGATGGAGAGGAGCCCGGAGGATGCTGCGGCCGAGCAGTGCTGCTGCCTGGCTGTGAGAAGAGAATCCATCCTCTGGGTGGCACAGGAGAGACGGGATTTGGGCATGGGCGACACCAGCCAGAAGGGATAAGGGGCAGGCAGGAGCTGCCAGAGCAGCTGGGGTGAAAGGTGGCAGCCCCTTGTCTCACGGGGCAGCCCCTTGTTCCAGTGACCCACGTGTCAGGGATTTAAGGAAGGAAACCAGATTGCTGCTTATGATTTTGCTTTGAGCATGTTCTGGATTTTAAGAGTATGTTTAATAAAGGGTATCTTATGTTGACAGAGTGTCCAGAGTCATTTTGTGGTTGCAGGGTGAGGGCAGTCATGGTTTGGGGGATTTGGTGTGTAAATCCCTTTTTGGCTGGGAGCACCCACTCACCTGTCACACAGGTGCCTTCTCCAAAAAACCCCAGCTGATTCAAATGTCCTAACACAATTTCCAAGGTCCCTTCCAACGTGCATTCCCAACTATCCTAAGTCCTGCCAAGATGGAGAAACCTCTGCAGGGAGAGTCTGGCCTGGGGTAGAGGCATCTTCCTGGTGAGTGGTGTGAGTGGGCCCTGTCACTGCTGGGATGGATGAGGACACCCAGAGGGAACTTTTCCAGGGGGCAAAGAGGAGGAACGAAGAGCTGGGAGCTCATGCAAGAGAAATCCCTCCAGAGGGGGGAAGAAAATGTGTGATGGGAGCTGAAGTCTTGAAGGCCAGGAGGGCTGTAAGGGGGTTGGAACTTGGGTTAAATAAAAGAGGCTGATGGTGGTGGGGGGAAGTAACTTGCAGCTGAATCAGAGTCAAAATCAGAATCAATCAGATTAGAAAAGATCTCTGAGATCATCAAGTCCAGCTCAAGGCCAAACACACTGAGGGGGAATGGCTTAGTCCAATGCTTCAAAGGGATCCCTCCCTGGCCTCTGTTAAAGCTCTCAGAACAGCAGTTAGGGGACAGGGGTTTCTTAGAGAAGCCCGTGGCTGTAATTTTTAAAATTAAATAAAGGCAGACTCCATCCTTTATTTTTGGAGTCTGCCAGCCCCCCTTCAGCTTCGCCCTCATCGCTGTGGGTGCATCAGGAGCAAGAAATAGGGTGGGGACACAGGTAGGGGGAAAAGAGCTGGGGTTGACCCTGGAGGGGCAGGACACAGGTTTTCACAGAATCACAAATGGTTTGGGTTGGAAGGGGCATCAAAGATCACACAGTTCCACCCCCCACATACCACAGGCAAGGACACCTTCCACTATCCCAGGTTACTCCAATCCCCATTCAGCCTGGCCTTGAACTATTTCAGGGATGGGGCATCCACAGCTTCTCTGGGCAACCTGTTCCACCACCTTCACAATAATTTATTCCTATAATATTATAATAATCCAATATAATAATAATCATATAATATGATAATAATCCAATCTAAACCTACTCGCTTTCCCCTTTTTGCTATAAGGTCACCCCAAGCCCCCTCCTCTCCCTGGGCTCGGTCCGGCGCGGGGGTCCCGCGGCATCCCTGGGTCCCGCCCCCGTCCCCATGGCAACGCGCGGGCCAATGGCGTGTCCCGAGGATGTTTACGGGGCGGGGCGTTGCCGCGGCAACGCGCGAAGCCTCCCGGAGCCGCTACTTAACCCCGCGCCGGGGCGGCCGCGGCTCACGGCGGCTCGGCGGGCACGGCCCGGCCCGGCCACACCGCAGCGGCCGCCACGGGCTACCCCGGCACCCACGGGGCTTCTCTTTCACCGTCTCTTTTTTCCTTCCCACTTTTTTTTTTTTTTTAAATTTTTTTGGTATTTTTTTTTTACCTCCCGTCTCCTGCTTTTCCAGAAGCTTCTTGCTCTGTGGTGAGCTCTGTGACACCGGGCCGGGGTAAGGGGATGCGGAGGGGTCGGGAGGGCGGTGGGATGGGAAGGGCAGCGCGGCTGAAGCTGCAGTGGCTCTGCACGGGGGTGCGGCTCTGGTTGTGCGCCCTCCCGGCGTTCTGTCCTGGTCCAGACACTTGGGATTTCGGGGTTACAGCCACATCCCCCACACAGGACTCCCCAAAGTCTGGCACCTCATTCTAGCTTGGGGTGGGACCTCGCCAGTTCCCCCAACCCACCCCTGAGTTGTTTCTAGGTACCACGGGAAGGTAAAAGCTGAAATAATATCAAACTGAGGGAGGCTGGCTGCGAGGGGGAAAACTTTAAAGTATTTTGTCCTGATGTGGAATGCTGAGAGTTAGTCCTTGCAAGTGCCAGAGGTTTGTGTTCCCAAGAAACAACCTCACTTTGTGGGATGGCGGGCCTGGATTTTGGCTCTTTGAGGGTTTTTTTGTTAAATTGTTGGGGTTTTTTTTTAAATTCTTTGTTCAGCAAGAGCTTACTGGGCAGCAGATCAGTTGGTGACACTGAGGTGTAGGAGTTTCAGGGAATTTCCCGAGGTTCAAGGGTGCTAAAGCCCCTCGGGCCAGGTGTCGCAGGTCCCTTGCACAGCACACCAGGGATGGGTCTCACCCAGCAGCTCCAGGGGCACCCAGGGCTGGCCCTGCCTGGCTGTCAGAGAGGGACTGCACCTTGGGGAACCTCACCCCTATCCCTGTTGTTATTGCAGGATCTGCCCCATCCCTTCCCTCCCCTTTCAGTGCAGCCTGGGAAGCAGAGGGAGGCATGGCGTGGCCGAGCCGAGCGCTGAAAGCCAAGGGCAAATTGAAGTGCGTGGAGGAAGACCTGGATGACAGCCTGCCAGACCTCATGTGGCTGAGAGACTTCACAGTGGCCCAGACTGGCCTGCCTCAGTTATACCCCGGCTCAGACCCCCAGGACTGTTACACCATGAGTGAGAGCCTGTTCAGCCTGGTTGATTTTGAGTCCCCGTGCTCGCCCCTGGCGGCTGACCCGGCCTGCAAGGGCACACGCCACACTCCCTGCACGCCCGTCTCCTCCTCCACCTCCTCCACCACGCACCACGACGTGCCTGTGCCCCCTCACCTCGCAGGGGACATCGACTACAAGACCAACCCTCACGTCAAGCCACCCTACTCCTACGCCACCCTCATCTGCATGGCCATGGAAGCCAGCAATAAACCCAAAATCACCCTCTCTGCCATCTACAAGTGGATTACTGACAACTTCTGCTACTTCCGACACGCTGATCCCACCTGGCAGGTAGGAGATGTGGAGCCCTGGCCACTCTCCCTGTAGGGCTGAGCAGGGCTTTCCACAGCCTCCACCCTGCAAGGCAAGATCCTGCAGGGATGCTGGGTCCCACTGGGAAAAGAGTGACACCTGCCACCAGTGAGGAAGGGCTGGAATGGGAAAGAACTTGGCTGGGCACAAATGCCATGACCATAGGGTGGGCAGAGGGAAGGAGCACCTGGCACCTGAGACTCCTCTTGGCTTCAGGGCAGAGGCCTCTCAGTCCCTACATTCCTGGAGCTCTCCTGTGATCCTGAGTCCCTTGGGGTTGAGCACACAGGGAGAAGTTGCCAGGTCGAGTGTCCGTGGGTGCTGAAAACCAGGCATGGGACAGGGATGGAGATGCCACTCTTTGGACAAGTCTCTCTCTGGGGAGGTTCTGAGCAGAAATTCTGCTGCTTCCCAAGCAGGGCAGAGTACCGGGCTCCTGGCCCCAGGGACAGGCCAAGGAGGCTCCATGACTAAGATCAGCTGGTGAGACCTGCAGAGGGAAGCCCAAGAGTGGTTAACTGGAGCTGCTGTCCCCAGCGGGGAGGGGACAGCCCCCAGGCTCACCAGCTTTGGGGACAGCCTGAAGCCCAGGGGCCACCTTGGCTTGCTGCTCTCCTCAGTCACATGAGGAGACCTCTGGCACGTGAGGTTTTCTAGGATATGGCAGGACTGGGGGGCTCATCCTTCCACTGGGGTTATTTCCATCCCAAATCTGCAGTGATCCTGATGGCAGTGCCCATCCAAGCAGGGCTGGAGAACCCCACTGCAGAGCCCAGCATTGCCCACCTTCTCTCCAGGCAAGTGGGTCTCCAGTGGCTCTTGAAGCCCATCACAGGGAAGGGAACCTTTCCTGGTCCCCTCCAGAGCCATCTTGGTCCCCCTTTTACACTCAGGGGACGTACTGAAGTGATTTGGAAGCAGAAGCTGGGTGCTGGTGGGTTGACTTTCTCCTGCACACTTCATGGCTGGGCATTCACAACGTTTTTAATTAAATGTGTTCATTAAAAAAAGAAAGAAGGTTTTCAATCCCTCTCTGCAGAGATGCAGGGGGTACCCCGGACCGTTGCAGGCAGGAATGATAAATATGTTGACCGGCTGAGTAATAATTCAGCCTGGGCTGAGTGCAGTTTGGGATGGGGAGGAGAGATGGGCAGCAGAGAATTCAGCTTTCAAGTCTCTGATCCTTGTAAAATTTCATTACACAGTAAAATTGGAGTTACCACAGCCTGGATTGTGTGGGGGAATATCTGTGTTCCTGCCTCTTCTTTCTTCTCTTTTTTTTTTTCTTCCCCATTTTTTTTTTAAGTCTTTTGTTTCTTTTCACTTTTTTTCCCATTCCTTTCTCTTTTTCCTTTTCTTTCTTGTTGAGGCTGTGTTCTCATCCCCTATCCCGATTCCCGTACGTGAAATCAGCCTGGAAAGGTCATGCCACCCATAGTCTGGGGGGGAGATGGATATATTCCTGTGGGAGCTGAGTGCTTTGGAGAGGAGCCAGCAAACCCAAGGAGCTTCAGCCCAGAGGAGGGTTTTGTTGTGTGTGTGTGTGTGTGTGTGTGTGCGTGCGCATGTTTTTCAACAGCTCTAAGCAATTGAGCCTTGTTTTTCCTATTTGGCACTACGGATTATGGATGAATAAGCATAAAGATATCCAGGCAACATTAAAAAAAAAAAACCACCTCTACCATATCCAATCTCTTAGTACAGTCCTGGCTTTGTGGAGTCCAATGCTGGGTTATTTACCCAATAACTGAGTTTCCTTTCTGATTATTCACATCACTCCAGGCACATTCAGGGTTTCAGAACAGCTTGATGGGAGCAGAAACTCCTCCTTTTCTTCCCCTCAGCTTATTTGAGCAATGGCTGATGAAGATGCAGTGATTTCACACCGAGCATCCCTGGGCCAGGAGGCACCTCTGGGGACACCCAGGGTGGAACAGCCCACGTGTCTCTGTGTTCTCCCATCTGATTTGTGCCAGCCTGGCTGGGGGAAGGCATGGTGCCCATGTTTTGTCCAAATATTTTCCTCTCAACACTTAACAATAGACACAGCTGAACTGGGGGATGCCAAGGGCCCTGATTGCCTCCTCCCCACAGTGCTGCCATGTGTTGTCCCTTGTAAAGGGGCCATGGCCACATGGGTGTAGACACCCCCCTCTTCCTCCCTGGCATGAAGGGGGATCCAACCTCCTCCAGCCTAGCTCCATGCCTAGAGCAATTCAAGCCAGTTTCTCCCAGTGCTCTGCAAAATCCAAGGCTCCATAGCCCCAATTTCCAGCCAAGCAGCCCAGAAGCTTCCCATTTGGTGACAAGTCCTAGCTTGAATCCCTTGGCTCCTGCCACTTTTGGCTGGATGAGACAGGAGGCAGGAAAACTGTTGGAGACTCAGCAGGGAAAACTCAGTGGTTTGAGGGACTTTCTGCTGGGCATGGGATGTCTGGATATTGGCAGTTGTGCTTTGCTTTCCCAAAGATCCTTGCTGAAAACCTCCACCAGCCTAGCCAGGCAGGTAGGTCCTGCAGCAGCAGCCAAGCATTCAGCCTTGATTTCTCTCTCTTTTGGCTCCAGAACTCCATCCGGCACAACCTCTCCTTGAACAAATCCTTCATCAAGGTGCCTCGGGAGAAGGACGAGCCGGGGAAAGGTGGATTTTGGAAGCTGGACCCCTACTATGCCAACCGGCTCAAGTACGGCACGTACAAGAAGCGGAGGATGTCCCCGGTGCAGATCCACCCCGCCTTCTCCGGGAGAGCCCAGATAGAATCACAGCACCTCGGCAGCCCGGCCGCTTCTTCCTGCAGCTCCAGCAGCGTCCTCGAGGCCAACGTGGCATCGCAGCAGCTGCTCAAGGAGTTTGAGGAAACCACCAGCAGCCAGAGCTGGAGCCCGGTGGGTTCCAAAGTGGGGCAGAAGCGCAAGCAGCCCTCACCCCTGCCCGCGGCCAAGGCGTCCCGGCTGCCCAGCTCAGCCCTGATGACCCAGGAGGAGCAGACCGAGCTGGGATCACTCAAAGGTGTCTTTGACTGGGAAACTGTCTTTAACACCAACCCCAATGGAGACTTCTCCACTCTGGTGGATATGGAGCTCCCTCCTTCCATCAACCCCGTCACAGGTGACCTGGAGTGGACAGGACAAGGGCAGCACATGGAGTGTCCCCAGGGGCAGGAACAAGTTGTCACCGATTCCAACCAGTACAGCCTGGACTTTAATGAAACCCTCATGGCCACGACTTTCTTGGAGCATCCCTGGGATGAAGGGACGAGCGATTACCTCTCCAACTGTGTCAATATTGACCAGGTGTTTGAAGACATCGATGCCTCTTTGCTGGCAGATGTCATCAACCTGAGCAGTCTGGCACGCCTCTTGTGAGACTTTTGTAAGATGCTCTCTCCAAGCTGGGATTTACAAGGGACAAGATATCCTAGAAATGCCCATGATGACTTTTACCAGCCTCATTGTAAGGTTATTCCCAGAAACACCAGGGGAAAAAATCCACCACCCCAGGAACTGCCTGCTGTGTCTCCAAAGGACACCTCTGAAGTCTCTAGTTTTTTCAAGAAAAGAAAGTTAACACTACTTATTTTTTTACATTTTACTTTAAAAAAAAAGGAATGTGAATTATGATGGGTTCTTTTCCATCAAGGCTAAAATTACCTGTGAAATCCCATCTAAGACATGAGATTCCTGGTGGCTTAGGGTTTGATAGACTAAAGTGCAATTTTCACACCTCTTTGTCTCTCTGTTTCTTTCTGTCTTTCCTTTTCTGTCTCAGTGCAGTTGGTAGGTACAGTGTGATAATTAGCTGGTAAGAAAATACAGGTCCCTTCTGGAGTTCAACATCCCAGCTGACTTGTGCCTAGGGAAGAAGAAAAGGTTTATAAACTCAGCAAGTGTGCCTCTTTAGATGTTTTTATATAATCTATTATATATTATATATTCAAAGAAATCTATATTTTTTAGCACTAGAATTTCTTAAGGGGGGCGGGGAAGACTGGAAATGCAGCTTGAGAGTTGTTTTGTATTTTCACTGTTTCAAGGTTTTGTGTTCACTGTTCTGTAAAACAAGACCACACAAGGGAGGACTCCTGCACCAGCAGGTTTTGTGAAGAATCCAGGAATTGGCTCTGGCAGGAGAAGAGCAGCAGGGACCGGGATGCTCCCAAAATCTTTTGTATTTTTTGTACCCAAAACCCTTGCTGCAGTTGCCAAAGGGTCTGGAGCACCATGAACCCTCTCTTTCACCACTGACATAGCCCCTTCCTGCTTTATTGGTCTGGGACTGTTGCTCTTCACTTCTCCAGCTCTTCCATCAGGCTCTGAGTGCAAGGAAAGCCCCATGGCTTGGACATCAGCTCATGGTGATGGAGCCACTCCGCCCTGAACACTCCCAGGTGGGACTGAGGAGGAGAGAAATCCACATTCAGGCTCCATGCAGGAGCTCAGACCAAAGACTGTGCATGCAACAGGCTCTGGGGACAGCAGTGGAAATGAAGTCCCATGCAGGGAGAGACATCAGGATCCACCCAAAGAGGAGCTTTGGCTCTTTGGCTCGGTGTGCAGCGAGAGCATGGCAGGGTCAGCTCAGAGTAACTTGGAAATATTTTGGGGGCAGAGCCCATCTCTGCTGAAACTTGACTTGAAGCTCTCAAGAACCAGATTCTTTGCCTGTGCTTTGCTGTGAGAGGTAGAGCAGCCATTAGGTAGGAGCAAATAGAAGCTGGAATTTTAGTGGTGTGTCTTAGGCTTGGCAAAAGAAATGGAAGTTTGTAATTAGATTCTGTTTTGGTTACAAAAGCACTTAGGGAGGGCTTTGGGGTCTGTGTAGTTGTTTGTATTGATAATGTTTCGTTTTACTTGCTGTTTTTCTTCTGTTTTCCTGCTTTGGGGATTATGTTGGAGAACTACAGAGATACTTGTGCAATTTAACTTTTTTTCATGCAAAATTATTTACAAATTTTAAAAAATAATAATAAAAAAATAAGAAAAAAACCCTTTTTCCTCCTTGTTTCCTCAGCCCAGCCCTGCTTGTAATCTCAGTCCCAGCACACAGGAGCTCTCACCCACCTGCACAGCTGTGCAAATTTCCTGTGGAGAAACTGAGGCACGAACCACCCTCAGTGAGACAATGGTTACACACACAAGGTTGGCCATGCCTGGTGTCCTGAGCCTTGGGAGCTGCTCCAAGCCTGGGAACAGCCTTTGCTGGCCCTGCAGGGAGCTCCTGGGGCTGACAGGTGCCTCTGTTTGTGCCTCTCCACCCAGCCCTGTAGGTGCTCCAAGATGGCCAAGCGCCTTCAGAGCTGTTTTGGGTGCAGGATGGGGAGAGGAGCTGCACAGAGATCCCTCTCCAGACCCAGCCTGGTGTGCTTTATGTGCACCCACTCCTGCATCCCCCATCCCTCCTGCTGTGAGGACACAGCCCCCATCAGCTCCCCACTGATGCCCTCAGCACCAGCCAGAGCTGCTCCAGCTGCTCCCAATCCAGCCAATCTCACCCCAAAATAACCTGGGCTCGGGACACGACTTGCCTTGGTCTGTGTGTGCTTCATGCTGGGAAGGCAGGATGCTGAAAAGGTAGGGTTATCCCTGGGGGAACAGCTTTGATGTGGCTGAGGGGGGGAATTTAGCAGCAGATTTGGGCTTTCCTTTCAACTTTGGGATGTTGGGGGCCATGAATACCAGAGGGCATTAAGGAATTCCTTCTCCAGGCTTCTCCTCCTCTCAGCTCCTTGTTGGGAACACTGAAGAGCTGCTCCCTTCTCCCCCACCCCAGTACTGGTGGCACTTCAGGGCTGCAAAACCTGGCACTTGTCCTGTCCCTCAGACCACTTGTTTAATTTGTTTTGCCAGGCACAAACACGTAGTACTGTTTTCAAACCCCCTGGAAAAGAGAAGCCTCCAGCATCCCCACCCTGCCAGGGGACTGAAAAAAGCAACCTTGCCAGGAAAAAATATTCCAGCCTGCCGGAGCCAGAGGGGTTTAAAGTGAGAAAGGGTGAATATAAAGGACACACCAGGCGAGGCCTGAAACAACCCCGTTTTGTTCAGCAGCTGAAAGCAACCAAACCGACTTGGACGTGAATTTTCCTTTTTTTTTTTTCAGTGAGATAGCTTGGAGGGGGTGGTGTTTTTTCAGGAGGTGCAGGAGCTGGGGGTGCTCTGGGCGGTGGCATCTCTTCCCATGGGCGGGACACAAAGCACGGCTGTGCTCGGGGCTGAGCTCAGTGCCAGCAGCGAGGTCAGGACCTGGCAGCCTCGGACCTGCCCGGGCTTGCCGGTGGCAGCGGGGCTGCACCGGGGCTGGGGCTGGTCCAGCCCCGTGGGCTGCCCCGGCTCGCCCGGCACTGGGGCAGTGATGGGTTGGGGACTCCTGGCTGGCAGTGTCCCCCCTCTGGTGCAAGAATGAACCCAGAGCACTCCAGCTCCAAGCTGGCTGCGTTTTGGGGCATCCACCAGCACCTACCAAAGAGGGTTTGGGAAGAACTCAGCTCCAAAAACTCTCAGCTCGCTGCCCCAGTGAGGGCCTTCCCCAGTTGGTTATTAAGCACACGGCAATTATTCCTTTATTTTTTATTTCTGCTATTTCCTTAGCCGTCCCCTCATCCATCATCCCTCCCTGATGGGCAAACATTGACACCTCAAACCAATCTCCCGTTCACAGAAGGAGAAAAAAATATACACATAAGCCCTTCTTTTCTCTCCCTTTCTTGCCGTGTCTTTCTTTTCCCTCCATTGAGTGTGGGGCTGGCATGGAGCCATTCTGGCAACAGCCGGCTTTCACTTGCTAATCATCCTAAATATTGAAAATCAACCCTAGAATAAACAGCTCAAAGATTGGGGCCATCTCTGTGCTGTTTGGAAATGCTAATCTCGCTGCCTTTTGTTTTCCTTGTGTGGATTTGGTGCCTTGAATTTGGAGGAGGTCACAGCTCATGGGTTCTCTCTTCATCCCCAGATTTCTAAAAAAATTTTCCCCTCTCATCGTAAAAAATTCAGCCCATTTTAACATCCTAGGCTGGGATGGTTGGAGTGGTGAGGGGGGAGAAGGGGGAAACAGGATGGAGGAGGGTAGGGAATGGACTCGCCTTGCATAGCAATGAATGAACCTCCAAAGTTTGGGGAAAACCAGGTTCCCAAACGTGCATCCAGGAGTTCACGTGGATATGGAATCCCTTGGGAACCACACTCGGATAGGGAGATGTGCTCGGTACAGCATCCCTGGTGGGGATGGGATGGGGATGGCATCGGGGCAGCCTGGCACTGACACAAGGCAGGGCTTGGGGACAGCCAGGGCTCTGCCCAGCGGTGCTGAGATTTTAGTGTTTTATACCTGATGGGCTGGGGATGGCAGAGCAAACTCCAGACAGGCTGTGCTGAGCCCCAGGGCTGGACTCGGCTTTGCCGGGAGGGATCAGGCTGGGTGCAAACACCTCTGTGCAGGGGTGCTGGGGAAGGCGGCTCTGAGAGCAGAGAGGGGGACAAAGCCCCTGTCCTGCTTTTCCAGCAGTGACCTCGCCCTGCCCAGAGCCCAGCGGGACCTGTGCACTCACACCCAGCACCCTGATGGGGAAACTGAGGCAGGGCTGATGTGGGTTTATCCCGATTATCCCGGCAGAACTTTAGCAGCACGTTCTGCACCTATTTCAGTCCTGTTCCTGTGCGGTGTGTGGGGCGCTGCACCCTGTGCCATGGGGAGCACATCCAGCAAAATCCCGCCGGGTGCCCCAGGGAGCCCCGGGACGGGTCAGTGGCCGTTGCCAGTGGCTGTTCGAGGCTGGCACAATGTCCCGGCAGGCCGGGGCTTGTCCTGCGGCAGGGAGGGGGGCAGTGCCGGCCGCCACAATGCGTAAGAGCCGTCACATGGACACGCTCGGCTGCGCCTTCCTCCTCCTCATCCTCAGCCCTGCCACCCCCTCCGTGCATGCCCGGGTAGGGGGCTGCAGCCCCGCAGGGCTCCTGCTCCTCCAGCCAGGCTCATGCTGTGGAAAGGGGTCCTTATGGGCATGGGGGGACAAATCCAAGTCCCCAGTGGAGGGGCTGAGCTGCCGGAGCTGTGCCAGCATCGCCTCCTTCTTTGGGAAACCACGTCATGCCAAGGTTGAAACTTGGCCGGTTTGCAAACAAGCACCGGGGCCACGGGGATTTCTTTACAAAGGCTGTTTTTCCAGGTCATTTATTTCCAGGTTTGGAGTGTTAGGACCATCCCATATCTTGAGATTGTGGGTGTTTTTCACTGCCATCATGACAGTGAGAAAATGGCTTTAGAAATCCAAAGCAAACACACTCCTTTGGTGTCTGACTCCTTGGGATGGGTTTTAAACATCTCAAAGGTGGAAACAGGGGCAGGCTGCAGGCTGTGCACTCCTGGACACAGCTCTCCTAAGGGTTCTGCTGTGGGCAGAGCCAGGCATTTGAGGAATGAGTTTGGATTAATGAGGGCCAAATATTTGGGGGTTACAGATGGGGCCAGCCCCATGAGCAGTGGCAGGTGTGGATCCTTTAGGATGCTCCTGTCCTGTGCACAGGGACCACTGGGCTGGAGGCTGGCACAGGCAGCAGGAGGGCTCAGGGCATTACGAGAGGCGGGTGTTGACCTAGAAATCGCAAAGAATTTGGCCTGGCACCGTGCTGGCAGGCAGTGTGCCAGCCTGGCAGAGATGGAAGTGCGGCTCTGCTGCAAAGCAGTTGCTCCTTTTCCCCGTGCCTGGCTGGGAGAGGCGGCTGCTGCCTGCCCCAGGAGCTCTGGGAGCGTTTGGGGCTCGCTGGTGTCAAGGGGTGGGATGCTCATCACTCCTAGCAGAGGTTTTGCTCCTTTGGGGAGCCCATGCTCTCACCCAGCATGGGGCCAGTGCCAATTCTCAGCTGGGGAACGGGAGGGGGCAGCCTGGCAAGCGCTGGGGGGAGTAATGCTGCATCCTGGCAGCTTTTGGTTATGAGACACATTAACAGGCAGGAATGTGCAAACATCCAAAGGTCGGAGCTGTGCGAGGCAGCTTTGGTGGCTCCAGTCCCTGGGAGTGCAGCAGACAGAGGCAGGACCCCTTTGTCCTGCTGCAGGCAAACAGGGATGACTGAGGAGAATCCCTCTGCATGGGGCACATGGGACCTGCACCCCTCAGCAGACCCCTGGGCAGCTCCTTGCCATGCCTGAGTGAATTCCTGCTGAGCTGCAGCCCTGCATGGCCTCCCCATTCCTGTCACATGGGGATGTGTGCCCAGCACCACCCCACATGGCTAACACCCCCCTTCCTTCCCCAGCAACGTGGTCTAGGAAGAAAATGAGTATCAACCCCCATCCCGGCCCCCAGCTCACAAAACACTGTCCCCTGGACCAAGGCTCCTGCTGCACACATCCCACCCACCCCAAACCCATCAGGGAACCTCCTCCTCCAGGGATGCTCTGCCATGGGCTGGGTGGCATCTTGCAGGTCCCCAATATGTGCCAGCTCCTTGGTGGCCCAAGGGGTTTGCCCAGAGCAGGGGGTCTCTATCCTGCTCCCCTCACTCTGGCAGAGCATTAAGTAAACAGTGACGAGGGGAACCTCGTTAATCCTGAGTTTTCATTTACAAAAAGCCATTTAGAGCTGGCTCTGCAGGCAGTTATCAGAGCACAGGGGAGGTTTTCCCAGCAGGACCTTAATTCCCTCCGCAAATAAAGCCGGAGGGAAGGGCAGCACAGCTTGGGTCTGTGATAGCTGAAGGCTTGGGGGAGCTTCTGGGGCCAGCCTTGAAGGGCTGATTGCCTTGAGCTCCTTCCTGCAAGGAGCAGGGAGGGCTGTTGAGGGATTTCCCTGCTAGGCACTGTTTCAGGGCAATTCCAGCTGTGCCACGTCCTTCCCTGGAGCAGCAAGGCTGGCATGGCCCTGCTCAGAAATGGCTGGGAAGCTGCTGAAGCCCAAGCCCTGCCCTTGTCCCACTCAGACCTGGTTTTCCGGGAGCAGCGCACATCCCTGTGGCACATTGCAGTGCTCTGGACCCAGGTCAGGATCAAAGTAAAGTCAGGAGGGCTCAGGCGTTACCAGGGAGGCAAAATCCTGTGATGGATTTGGTTCCTGTCTCATCCCTTCAAGTCCATGGACACATAACAGCCAAGGGAATGTGCCTGAGTGCATCCTGTACCCTGTCTGTGCACACTCACTGCCTTTTCCAGGGGCTAACTGCTTATAACCCCTCCTGGAAGGGAAAACTGGGGGCTTGTCAGGCAGCTCAGAGCTATTGGTTTTCTGTCTGAAGATTAATTTGGCTGAAGATTTATGAGTTGAGGGGAGACAGAACAGGCTGTGTCTGGGGAGGAGGGAACACCAGTGACAGTGCTCCCAAGTGTTCCTGCAGCCTGGGGTACCTGTGGGCCACACCATGGGAGAACACAGCCCAGGACAGCCCTGCAGCTCAGAATGGAAGGTTTGTAAATTTATGTTAATCCTGGCTCCTCCACACTCTGATCTCTCTCCTCTACTACATCAAATGCAAAGTCATTCTGGAGGCTCCTGGCTGCATTAATCTTGTTTTGCCCTCACTGGATCCTCAGGCAGTTCCTGTGGCTCGGGAATGCTGCTGCCCTGTTGCATTCCCAGCAATCCCCCAGCATCCTCACTGTTCTCTCTTGCAGGAGCAGGATTAACCCTGCCAGTGGGAAGCAAGAGCAGTCATCATTCATTTTTTTAGCAATAAAATGGCACTATATTTTAATGCAGGAACTGTTCCTGGGGTGAGCAGTACCAAGCCCTAAACCAGCGAACAGGAAGTCCCTGCTTTAAGAACTATTATTGATTAAATTTCTCCAAATCTTGTCAAGACCACACTTTTGTGCAATCACCTTTGCCACTCTAAAGGCAATCAGTAGAAACAGGAATCTGGGGGGCATCTGTGTCTCTCCAGCAATTTGCTGTCAAGCCCTGAACAGGCAAAGCAAAACCCTTCTCTGCCTCAGTTTCCCCCCCTCCCCCGCTAATCAGACTCTGTTCTCTTTCCTGTGGCATTTTGGGTGGCCAACGCCCTGAACACCTTGTCCTCGGAGAGAAGTGACTGTCACGTCCCCACCAGCAGGTGCCACTTCCTCATGCCTGCGGTGGTGAAAACTCCCGTTGCTGAACAACAGAGCAGTGCCATTGTTGGGACCCCGCAGCCTCCACACCCCGAAGGTGCTGAGCTCCGATCCCAGCCGTGCCTTGGGGCTCGGAGCACTGGAACCAGTTTGGTTCAGCCAATGCACTGAAAAGGACTTTTCAACTCTCTTATTGCCGCACCAACCCCCAAGCGGGCACTGCACTGAGGATGCGATCCTTAGGTTGCACATTGGCTGAAATTTTCTACCTGTTGTGCCCGTGCTGACAGCGAAAATCCCTTCTGTGGTGGGGGAAAAAGAGGCTTTGAGCCTTATGGAGGGGGAAGCAGAAGGTGATTCAGCATTCCTGCACGGCCACCGTGGTGTCCCCAGTGCTGTCCCCACGGCAGTCACCGCTGTGTGTCCCCACGGCTGTCACCTCTGTGTCCCCATGGCAGTCATCGCTGTGTCCCCACGGCAGTCAACAGCGGTGTCCCCACAGCTGTCACCGCTGTGTGACTGTTGCTGTAAAGATAGGGAAAGGTGAAAACATATAGTAATACAGGTTTTATTTAGAAAGTAGAAGTGATTTATTGCAGGAATAATTACGCAGAACCAAGAATAGAAAAAGTTCATTGGTTCAAGGAAGGTAATACTTCTTGTAGACATACTTTTACTAAAATTTCACATTCTTTATGCACTTTTCTTGTTCATAACACCAGGTGCTAAACTTTATTATTAATTTTTTCTCTTCTGTTTTCCTTTGAGTAGTTTGGGAAAGCTTAAACTGTTGTTTTCCCTTTCACTAGTGTCTACAGTGTCCCCACGGCTGTCACTGCTGTGCGACCACTGCTGTCAGCGCGGTGTCACCACGGGTGTCCCCGCTGTGTCCCCGCTGTGTCACTGCTGTGTCACCACTGTGCGACCACTGCGGTCACCGTCCTGTCCCCGCGGTGTCACCACGGCTGTCACTGCTGTGTCCCCACGGCTGTCACCGCTGTGCGACCACTGCGGTCACCGTGGTGTACCCACGGCTGTCCCCGCGGTGTCACCACGGCTGTCCCCCCTGTGTCCCCCCTGTGTCATTGCTGTGTCCCCGCTGTGTCTCCCCTGTGTCACTACTGTGTTCCCGCTGTGTCCCCCTGTGTCACTACTGTGTCCCCCCCCGTCCCCGCTGTGTCACTACTGTGTCCCCCCCTGTCCCCGCTGTGTCACTACTGTGTCCCCGCTGTGTCCCTCCGTGTCCCCCCTGTGTCACTACTGTGTCCCCGCTCTGTCCCCGCTGTGTCCCCGCCGTGTCACCGCGGCACACGTGGCGCTCACAGCGCTCCCGAGCCCGCGGGACCCGCGTGTGGCGGGGCCGGGGCGGGAACAGCGGCGGGAAGGGAGCGGGAAGGGAGCGGGAAAGGAGCGGGATTGTCCCGGAGCTGCCGCTGCTCCGGCTGCTCCCGCTGCTGGGGAACAGCCCGCCGTGACCTGGCGGGATCGCCAGCGCGGCTGTGCTTTGCCTTGCTTTAACACATGCTCGAACTGCAGCATTTATACTTTTTTTTTTTTTTTTTTTTTTTTTTTTTTTTTTTTCCTGCTACTTCCTCTTGGATGTGGTGCTGCAGCTCGCCAGCAGTTTTTGCACAATGCAGTGCATTTATTTCTGTACATTTGTTCACTCCTTATCACCCCACACAGCTGGCATGTGGGGTGGGTGTATCTGTCCCACTTTGCTCTAAGGGACTGTCGCTCCGTAAAGGGTGAGGGAGCCTTTCTGGCAGGTTTTCAACAAATAAACAGCATTATTGGGTGAAACACACACAACTGCTCCCCAAGAGAGGTTCATTTTGGCTCTGAGTGCCCTTTGAACGAAGGGGTGAGTGCTGGCAGAAAGAGCATGGAATGCTGTAAAGAAAGGATGGACCTGGTGTTCAGGGAGAAAAACATTTCCCATTCCCACCAGCACAGTGTGGGGAAGCACAAACAGTGCTGGGTGCTGAGCCTGGTCTGGGGTCTTCTCTCTCAAGATTCTCTTTATCAGGTATCCCCACAAAACACAGGGGGTGGTTGTAGTCACACAGGGAAAACAGAGGCAGAGCTGGGGCACATCCATGGGCAGCAGGACAGGGAGGGTTGTGAAATCCATTGTTGAATTTAAAAAGAGCTTCTCTCTGGAGCTTGGGGCAGTTTGACAAGGGGAAGACAGATGGGCACACACCAGTTCCTGCACGTGGCAGGACCCTTGGAGCAGAACAGGGCAGTGGGAGCTGGGGCTGGAGAACCTGCAGGTGCTGGAGAAGCAGCTCCCTGCTCTGGGCTTGGTGTGGGTCAGGGGGATGCAGGGGGATGCAGGTGTGTGAAACCCCCCTGTGCTGTGAGAGGGACCAGGAGCAGCTCCTCTGAGGGAAAACCTTTCTCCCCAGAAAGTGGATGCAGGACAGGGGTGGGCTGACATAATTCACACTCACATTTCTGTAATTTCACTTCCCTGAGCTCAAACCCGTGGACTCGCCCTCCACATCTGTTGTGCACAAATTTGGATTTGTTACCCCAGTGCAATAAGCCAATTATGACACACTCAGGAGAGACATTGATTATTTATTTCAGAGCTGCACAAGCCTGGGTGCTCATTGAGATTCCACAAATCAAGCCATGACAACAAAACCTTTTACTATTTATACATTTCAGCAAACAAAGGAATTTGTGTTAATTGGCTACAAGTTACATTGTTCTCTTATTAATTATTGTTCTATCTTCTGTTAGGAAATTATTCTCTTGCTTACCATGCTTATTAGTCCAAGTGCTCAGTCTTTTTCTTCTTTTGGGTTAGTGGGTTTCTTGGATCTGCCCCTGCTGGAATTGCAGTTACTCAGTCAGAGCTGATTCAGCCCAGTTTCTGAGCTGGTTTTGTAAGTTTATTCCTTATCTTGGGGGTTCTGCCAAATGTCCTCATGGCCCATAAATTCTGCATTCTTTGTGCCCACTATCAGTAGTACATCCTTCTTCCCAAGCTTTGTTAACCTACCTTTAAGTCTGAGATAATTGTAAAAATTCAAAACCTAAACATTAACAAGGCAATTCTACCAATAATAATTTGTTTTTCTAATACTTGGACATCACTTAGAACTTGTTGGCTGTTATGTCTTCCACGGATTAAATCTCCTTTTTTGTTGATTAGGCATAAAGTACACAAAGATCAAACATCAAGGAACATCGTCTCTTAAGAAAATTTTACGCAACACTGCCACGCTCAGGACGAAAGGACATAATTTCAAGCTGTGCCAGGGGAGGTTCAGGTTGGAGATGAAGAGGAATTTCTTCACAAAAATTGTGATTAGACAGTGGAACGGGCTGCCCAGGGAGGTGGTGGAGTGACTGTCCCTGGAGATGTTTAAGACCGGACGTGGCACTCGCAGCCGTGGTCTGCTTGGTAAGGTGGTGTTGGGGCACGGGTTGGACTCGATGATCTCGGAATCCAAAATAATTGATCCTGTGGGTCTGTGACCCATTGCGCCACTCCCAACATGGCCGCACCCAACATGGCCACTCCCAACATGGCCGCTCGTGGGGAAGTGCGCATGCGCCGTCACCCTCACCGCCCCACTGGCCCTTCGTGAACGGCGCCACTCTCAAGATGGCAGCAGCGCTCTCTGCGCATGCCCGGTGCGCCCCGCCGCGCCCATCATGGCGGCGCGGCAGTGACGGCCCGGGCGCGGTGGGAGCGAGCGGCGGAGCGGCCCCGGCGCGATGATTCCCAGCGAGGAGGTGTCGGCCCGCAGGAGGGAGATCGAGGACAAGCTCAAGCAGGTGGGGTTTGCCTTGGGACGGGCTGGGGCGCTGCTGGGGCCGGGGCTGGGCCTGGGCCCGGAGCCCCCTGGCGTTGCCGGGGAGACGAAGCTGGATCTGGAGGTCCTCGCCGGGCCTGGGGACGTCCCGGGACACCTCAAGGCCCTCGTCACCCCCCTCCTGCCTTGGGAGCATGCCCAGGTCCCCTTCAAGGCCTTGTTTGCGGGGTCGGGGCATCTCTGCTCCCCACTTTGGGCCTGGGTTTCCCCTCTTGGTTCTTGGGAGGATCTGTGGGCTCTGCTGTCAGGTTCTCGGGTGCAGCCTGTGAGACCAGCCCTGACAGGCTGCAATTCCCCCTCTACCTGTGGGCTTTGGGGACTTAAAGGCAGCCCTTATGGGCTGCAGTTATCCCCCTTCCTGGGCTTTAATGACTTAAAACCAGCCCTTGGTGGCTGCTTTGCGTTGGACACTTGAGCTCCTGGCGGATTTGGAAGGTGCCAGTGCAACACCTGTGTTGTGCTGGGGCAGGGAAATGTGTGTTCTGACTCGTTGGGCCTCAGTGGGAAAGTAATAAAATTTTAATTTTGTATTATGTTGACACTCATGGCATTGAAGGGAAACAGTGAGTTCATAAACCTCTCACTCATTACATGATGTGTCCCCACCTTGGATTCCTTTCCTGATTTCTGTTAAGAGGTGGTAATATTAAAATGTGGCTGCAGAATCAGAACGTGACTTTCAGCAGAGTTTACAAAATTGGTAAAAACCTTTGTGTAATATTTAGTGACTTAAAACTTAGTATTCAGAATTTAAGAGTATTTTTTCATCTTACAGGAAGAAGAAACTCTGTCCTTCATCAAGGAGAGCCTCGAGAAGAGTGACCAGCTCACCAAGAACATGGTAGGGAGGTCCTAATGCTGGGCCTGGCTTTACTTTTTCTTAGGTTTTTAGGTTTATTAGTTTTCAATGCTGTTGTTGTGCCTATGTGAGGGATGTGGAGCAATAAACCACTTGGGGCTTCAGTGACTGGGCAAAAGGGAAACCTGAGAAATGCTTCAATACTGAGCTTCTCTGCTGAGGGCTCAGATGAGCTGTTGGCCTCATCTCTGCTACAGTCAGCCCTCTCTCTTGGGAAAAAGGTATTAAGAAGCCTCAGACTAGTTTGTGCATCAGTATCATGTTATTGCTTCATAATTTAAGGTTTTGTTTGACGTTTTATTTTGTGAATGTTCTGTGTAAAAGTAAAAACTAATTATTGTGTTGTAATTGCTTATAAGCCCTTAGTTTATATACTATGTCCAGTTTTGGTTTCAGTGCTGTAAAGAAGTCATAGAGGCACCCCCAGAGGAGTGTAGAAAACATGACATAGGAGTGAATCTCACAGGAATTACCTTTTGGCCTAGGAAGGATGACGCTGAGGCACTGATTTATGAGCTTGCTGTGGTTTTTCACCTGTCAGAAACACTATCACAGTCCTCTTTAAAATCCAGATATCTGTGGTGGAAAAGAAGGTTCTCACTAGACTGGTCCTTGTGCAGCTCCTATTTGGGTCTCAGTGGTGTGAAACAAAGGGGCTGCTGGTTTGTGCTTTTGTTTCTCTTTTTACATGGGGCACCTCCAGGCAGTTCCTATGGATTTATTTTATGTTGGCAAATAAAATTTTGCTTGTCCTTTATACTGTCTTGGAACATTATCTTCACTCTTTGCAAGCATTTAATTTGGGATTGGCCCATCCATATATAGCAGGTGATCTGTTTTGTGATTGTTAATAAAAATCCACAGAGGGATGGAAACAGCTGCTGAGGAGTCATGGCAAATTAACAGCAGAGCCCAAAGAGAAAAGCTATGCCCTGAAGATCCCTGACTTCCCTGCTCTAACTCCTACCCCACTCCATAGGAAGTGCTCAGCTGTTGGTTTCTCTCTTGGTGTGCAGGTTTCAATCCTCTCCTCCTTTGAGAGCCGTTTGATGAAGCTGGAGAACTCCATCATCCCTGTCCATAAACAGACAGAGAACCTGCAGCGCCTGCAGGAGAATGTGGAGAAGACCCTGTCCTGCTTGGATCACGTCATCAGTTACTACCATGTGGCCAAGGACACGGAGAAGATCATCAAGGAAGGGTGAGTTGAGCAGATAGATCCTGCTGGGAGCTTCATCCTGTTGGATTTTTGAGATAAGGGTGGGGGAGCAGGCTCCACACACCCATGGTGTGCTTGGTGCCCTTCCCACTCTCTTTCCTTATCCCCAGTCCACACTGGCTTGACCTTCAGCCATTTCCACAGGGCAAAGACAGCTCAGACTGCATTGAGATCTCTTTCAGATCTTGCAGAGGTGCTGCCATAGCAATCTCCATGAGCACTGGTGGCTTCCCTGTTTTCCTCTGCCCTTTTCCCAAAGGTTTTCCCTGCCCATTGAGGTTGTCACTGCATCCAGAGTGTACCAGAGCTGTTCTGGTGCCTCACTGTCTGGGAGGGTGTTGGATGGCTCTTGTCTGGGTTGGGATGTGCAGTTCCTTATGCTTTCCCATCAGGGCCTGTCTGGAGAGGAAAGCAAGGCTGAGAATTGTGTGCTGCTCCATCATCAGTATTTCTGCACTTGCTGTGTGGGTTGGTTATCCTGCTGTGGCACTGAGTGCAGGCAGAAGGGAATTCCATTATCTCCTCCTAGCTGAAGAAAAGGGGATTGAGATTTTCCTTGTTATTTTTATCCTAAGTCTGGTTTGGTGCTTTCTTGGGTTTTTTTTTCTTCTTGGGACACTACTTTTTATTTCTGGTTTTATTTTTAGCCCCACGGGGAGGTTGGAGGAATACTTGAATTGCATGGACAAAATCCAGAAGGCAGTGGAATACTTCCAGGACAACAACCCGGATAGCCCAGAGCTGAACCGTGTGGTGGGTGATGCACCTATGGATGAGAGGGGGACACACACAGCCCTGCTGCTTGTCCCCTGCTGGGACAGACTGTGGGTTGGCTGCCTGGGGAAGGTGGTGTTTGGGCACAGCTGAAGGAATGATTGCTTTGGCTTCTTTTTAAGCCTGTACTGGGCAGCATTTCTGCTCCTGGCATTTTGCTCTCTCTTCTTTCAGAAGGATTCTGAAAGCAGCTGTTGCACCTGTAGAGGAATTGATTGAACCTCCTCCTGAGCAGCTCTTGTCAATCCTTCAACTGCTTGAGCAGAATGGGTGATCTGTTTAAATCCCACTTGAACAACTCCCAAGCATTTTTAAAATTTAATTCACTTTAAAAGTCTTTCATATACAGGCATGATTGGAGTTTGAAGCCTGCAGTACTTGACAGTGGTTAGGAAGGATGTTCTTATGCAAAAATAACTCATGAGTGACTGATTACAGAAGTCCTGTTCTCTTTCTGTCCTGCTGTTCTGTGCCAGAAATCCCTCTTTGAGCGGGGCAAGGAATCCCTGGAATCGGAGTTCCGCAGCTTGATGACACGACACACCAAGCCAGTGCCACCCATCCTCATCCTGGACCTGATCAGTGGGGATGAGGAGATGGACACACAGGAGGAGATGTCCCTGGAGCACCTCCCAGAGAGTGTCCTGCACGACATCATCCGAATTTCGGGTTGGCTGGTGGAGAATGGCAGGAATCAAGGTGGGTGCTGCTGCCTGTTGTTCCCTGTGGGCATCTGGCAGGATGAGTGATGCCTTAGTGACACTTTTTAGCTGAGTAGTTCAGTCTTTCCAGCACCTGAAGGTCCTACTTTTTTTTTCTAGTGAGACTGAAGCAATGGTTTGTCAGTTGAACAGAATACACTAGGTAAACAAAGCACAAATTGTGTTAATGCAAAGTCTGTCCTGTAGCAAAAATCCACTGCACTTGCATCTGTAATGCCTGTAATGTTTTATAAATGTGCAAGACACTGGGCACTTATTCCCATTTGGGAAATACTTATGACCAGAACTCTTTGTATGAAATGTGACCAAGGGTAGGGGAAAGCAACACAGACATTCTTCTCTCTGTATATGTCTCTGCTTTCCTGTTCTGCAGCATCAAGACCTGCCTAGAGCTTTATAATCCTTTATTAACTTTTCCTTCAGGATTGAGTGTCTTTATAGACTTGTAGAGGAAATGTGAACTTTCATATTCATGCAGTTCCAAGAATCACCCCCTACCTCAATGATTTACTCCTGAGGGGGGGATTACTGTGCCTAGGATGATGAATGTCCTTAAAAGCTGCTTAAGAATTTTTCCATGATCAAAGGCAACTCATGCATATAGAGCATATTTTACTAGTCAGTTTGCATTCTACTCTCAAATGATGAGCACCTCATTAAATTCCCAAGTGCCCTGAATCCTGAAAAATGCTGGAAACGGAGCACTTGAATTGACAATGTCTTGCACAAATATCTCCTGTCAGTTCCACCAATTAGTAGTGGTGGATTAATGTTGTGTGTGGTGGAAGGGCTGGAATGAAGATTGCAGGGGAAGTGTGAAGAAGTTTTTGAAGAAAATAGGAGAGGCTCTGGGAGGGAAAGGTGCTGACTTGGGGTCCCACACCAATGCTTGGAACTCCCTGCAGGGGCACAAAGTGTCTGCTTTACCATATCATGCTCCCTGTTGTTTGTAATCTCATTTTTACCTTATCTCCTCAGATTTCATGACAGTTTACTTCCAAATCCGCTCTGTGCAGCTCGACCGCTCCATCAAGGGGCTGAAGGATCATTTCCGTAAGAACAGCTCTTCCTCTGGGGTGCCATATTCCCCTGCCATTCAGAACAAAAGGAAGGACACCCCCACCAAAAAGCCAATCAAGAGACCAGGTGAGTCCCTGGGGAGGTGTCACTGCACTGGGTGTTAACACATCTTCAGGCCTTCTCATTGCTGAGGTATCTCTGTGTCTAAAATGTGTTTGTAGGACATTTAGGTGAGATTTTGGAGGTAAGCACTTCTCTGCTCTGGATTCAGCATTGGGATTACAGACTGTCTGTCAAACCATCAGGTCTGTTCTCTGGGTGCTGTAAAGGGAGGAGAGAGGCCCTGTGTACAGGGAGAGGAAAGGCCTTAAAGGAGATGAGTAAAGAGACCTGAGGGGGCTGTAAAAGGATTTGATCTGAGAACACCTCAGGTCAAATCCTCAGCCTTGGTATACGGAATATAACCTGTGCCACAGCAAACAGAAAGCTCATATCTGATAAAACACCTCATTAATAAATTACTGTTGTGCTAGAAAGCAAAAAGCCCCCAGGAGTTGAGATGGGGATGCCTATAAAAATGAGATACAACATTGTCAGAAGTTTAGAAGGGCTCTTAAAGCTCTTGCCTCAGCCTGTCTCAGGAAGGGCTATGAATGTGGCTGGTGGGTTATTCCTTCTCTCCTCACAATGCAGTTTTGCTGTATTTGGTGCAGCTGGTGAGGTTGGTCACTCTGGAGTTTGGGAGTGTAGGGCTGGAGTTCCCCATCTCTGGAATGTTCCATCTGGTGGGAGCACAGCCAGGAGGGACAGCAAAAGCCAGCACAGGGATATTGATTCTCTGTGTCCCAGTATTCTGTTGTCTCCTCTGTAACAGTGATTACATCAGAAAAGTTCATATTTCTGTGGGTTTACTTGGCCAGTAGTCCCCTTCCCTATTTTGTCTGGTGTTGTCCGAATACTCTTTGTGGGTTCAGGAAAATAGTAAGAAATGTGGGTAATAGTAAGAAACTGGGAATGGATGGGATGGGATGGGGAAAGGGAGGAAGAAGTAGTACCCATTTTAATTGTGTTGTGTTTATTTTTATAATCCTGATGTGAATGCAGTCCTCATCCCAGGTAATGTTTGTCTATGTTTGTGTGTGCTGGCCCTGGTGCTCACTCTCTTCACTTCTGTGTGTGGAGAGGCTTTGCTGGGCCTCTTCTTGCTACAGCAGAGGGTGTGCCTGGGATATTTGGAGAGGGAGGGCTGCCTGGGGAAGGCTGTGGCATCCAGACATCACCCCTGTGATCTTTTAAAATCAATCTGTGTTATTGCCACTGTGCCCTGGAGCTGTGCCTGAAAGCTGATGGAATTGGTCTGTGAATTTCAGTCAATTTTCCTCTGGCAGCAGAGAATCACCTGATGAGGCTCAGAGGCTCTAAAGGTGCCAGTGGGGATCTGTAGTTGAGCTATGGGAAGCTCAGGTTGCAGATGCTTCAGATTTGGTCAAAGTTTCTCAGTTATCACCTGATTCTGCAAAAGGTTCCTGTGTATTTATTTACTGCTGTGAATTCAGCATGGTCAGCAAACATTTCTGAGCAGCCTGACAAGTGATAGTATCTCTCCTGTGCTCTTAGGTAAAGAGTCAGGGATGGGGGAGATACTTTGTTTTCATGGGCAGATTATTGAAAAATCCTGGGGATTTTTTGAGTCTCAGATCTTGAATGTTCCCATTGAGGGGAGCCCACATGTTGAAGAGCACAAGTTCCTACAAAACAGCACTCCTCCAAAGTGGATGCATTTGGGCATCCAAAATGACTTGAGGAAAGTCTTAGCTGTAGATGTGCCAGAAGATTTTCATGTCTTTATACCCAGTTCAATTGGATTTTGTGAGATGGAGCAGGTAGAGCATGGTCTGAATGCACTGTGGAGCAGATGGTGCATGAAGGAAAGAGTGTCTCAAGTGATCCACTGGGTTATTGTAATGTCAAGAGAAAATAGTGGCTCATTTGTTTCCAATCTTCCATGAAGCAGACAGAGAACCAGACTGTAGCTCTTGAAGGACAGTGGATGTTGAACCTCATGCACCAGCCATCTCTTATGGCTGCTGAATTGTACTTAAGTGAAATTACAAATGGAGAAAACTGGTCTTTGGGCAGAGATGCATTGGTTTTTCTGCAGTTGCATTAGCTTCCAAGTACAGCTTTTGAGATGGAGGTCTCACACCATCTTCACACTGGCACAGTGGCTCTCTGCAGAGCAGCATTATCTGGTGGTGTTTGAATCCACTGGGTTTAGCCTTTGTTCAGTTTGGACAAAGGTTTTTATTCTGTTCTGCTTCTTTATTTCAGTAAGTAAAGCCAAGTTCTGCCAGTCTGGGTTTCAGACAAGGGGTTTTTCTGACAGTTCCAAAAAGTGACTTGATTTCCTTGGTCCTTGAGGAAGAGTATCCCAGTGCACACCCCAATGCACACTTTAACCTGTTGCAAGGGGTAAATAACAAACTAAATCTGATGTGCTGTAGCTTTTTTTAACCACAAAACAAAGCACAAGAGAGACTAAAGGGAAGGTGAGGTATTAGGGGCAGGGTAACAAGGCAGAGCTAGCCCCAGGGACTGTATTGAATTCTAGAGAACATGCTCCATATCCATGTGTTTTTTCAGAGGGTCTTCATCTCTGTGTTCCTGGTTTGTCTGTTGATGTACCCTGTGCTGTCTCCTGTTGTTACATCATGCTGGAGATGCTTCTAAATCAGAGTTGTCTCCTCTCAAGCGACAGTTGACTGGTCAAGTTGAATTGATGATTTGTGGGCTTTTTCTGGTTTTAATTTGCTCTTTGGAATGTCAGCACTCCTTCTTGGAGAGCAGGTGTATTCATGTTCCCAAATCATCCTGCTGCAAACATATGTGCATAAAATAGAGTTTCTTTGTGATGCCTGTGGACCCTGTGCTGTCTTTTAGCTCAAGAGCTGCAGGCAGCTCAGCAGCTCTGCACTTTTGGGGAAGGATTGAAGCCACCTGACCTGGCTGCCTAGAAAAGCTAGAGGGAATTGTCTGGTTTCATGTGGATTCCTGCAGCTGGTGCTTGAGGAAAGAGGATATGTTGCCTTCCTGCTTGGATGGGAAACTGCCTGATGGAAGAGAGAAACAAGAGAATGAGTTGCATTTGGAAAAACATCTCATGCATGCCCAAACCCCACTCTGTAGAACAACTGGGCTGCAGAACCAAATGTTTCAGCTGTTTTTTGACCTTTGGAGGCTCTTTTCAGACTACAGGGGAGCTCTTTTCCAGTTTCCTTAGTGCTCCAGAGGTGGTACCTAAAGGCAGGTTGAGGGGCAGAATAAAGAGCCTGTTCCTGTTTCCCAGACTGATCACTACCTGGCTTGAATGTGATGTTTTCATTAGTAGCTGAAACTCAGTCCCATTTGGTTAGGGAACTGCTTAATAGGAGAAAACAATCCTGGAACAAAATCATTTGGCTTCCACCAGAATCCATTAAAGCCTAATTGTGAAGCCAAGTCAGAGGGATCCAGCTGCACTGAAGTGATGCCCCTGGACACTGAGCACTCAGTGTGTGTCAATAAACACAGGTAATTGTGCTTATGCAAATAAAATGCAGCATAATCAGCTCTTGAAGTTGAGAAACAGAGGAAAAAAATTGAAAAAGAGAAGAAACCATCAAGGGTGGGCTGTGGAAACATCTGCTACGTAGCTATGGAGTGAGAGCCTGCTGACAGCAGCAGCAGTTGTACTGTCTGCTTGGTTTTCACATCAATTCACACTCTATTTTTATTCCCTTGTATTTCCTCCTCCCCCTAAATGCTTGAAAATGGGAAAGATGAAAGAACAGGTGGAAGAACAGTACCTGAGTTGAGCTGCTCTGCAGCTGCTGGGCCATGGGAGCAGCAAAAAGGAAGAGCCCTCCTTGATCAGAAGAGCTTGCTGGTGTGCCCAAACTCTTGAGGTTTCTGGAAGTAGCTAGGAATAAAGTGGAGATCTGGGGTGTGAAGAGCATCAGGAAGCTTGGAAGAGGCATAGCCCTCATTTGATCATATGGGAGCAATGCATCAGCCAGCAAGGGTGTCAGACTTCCCATTTCCCTAGTGTGGGTCGACAGGGGAGAAATTTTCTGCAAGGAGAAAGTGTTTCATGGATATGATTTTTTTTTTTGTTTCTTTACAAAATAGTTGAGAACACTCTGAAGTGGTAGAAGGACAATATTTCCAGTGAAATACTACATTTTGGGAACCATGTTCTGTCATTTATTAAGTACACCAGGTTAAGGCAGTTTGGTAATTCAGGGGGAACTTCTCTCTCGTATTGTTCCCCACTGTCTTGGGGACCTGAAGCTTCCTTTCCCTTGCCATAAATCCCTTTATGGGATGAAGCTGTCCTGCACCCTGGATTGTTGTTCTGCAGCAGTGTGTACTTGGGCTCCCCTCAGCATTTGAGCAGCCAGCACTCATTTCCAGGCTGCACTGTGGCTCACAGTTAGTGGTTGAAGCTGTGATCTTCTGCATGTTTGAAGCATTTATTACTTCATAGCAGAAGAACAATTCTAATTTTGGCAGCAGCATTTTCATGGTTTTGGCTTCTTCATTTACTCAGCCCAGTTCTGTTTCATTTGGGTCTCCTATAGAAACCCCTTCCACCTTCCCAAAACTTCCAGTTCCCTGTTGTGCAGGCAACAGCAAAGCTCTGCTATGAGAGGGTTGTCGGTGTGCTTGTGATAATTGTAGCTTGTTGCATGACAACTAACCTTTTAATGTGGAAACAATGCCTAGGCTTCAGTTGTCACATTAATGCTTTGTTTTGTGCTTTCCAGCTGTATATCCAGCACTGCCTTTTGTTCAGTTCTGTCTGGTTTTTGAATGTTTAAAGTATAAATCTTTTAACCCAGTGTTATTTTTTTTTTCATGGTTTTAATTGATTTGCAGTTCTTTAGAAGAGAAGTGTCTTGGGGATTAGGGTGGCTTAGTGCAAGTTACACATGGGTGGGCAGCATCCATTATTCTGGGATTCCTGTGATGGGAATTACTGCTGCAAAAAAAAAAGCCCAGAGGTTATCACCCTTTTACTGCTTCCTGTACCATTCCTTGTCTTGGCTCTGGGGCTCCTGATGGCTCTTTATTGATTATGCTCAGAAAATACCCCTCAGAAAGGCACTTATTACTAAGTGACTGCAGTTGTGGCTCTAAGGAGCAGGCAACATGTTGCCAGACAGGAATTGTCCATATGCAAAGCCCTGAAAAGGAAAAGCAGCAAAACTTCTGTGCTTGGATGCAGAGCACTAACTTCAGTAAACTCATTACAGAGAAGGGAGCTTCATGCCTTCCCTTCTCTGGTTTTGTATATCAGCCAGCCATACCATGCTGTGTCTCCAAACTGATTCTGTATCCCTGGCTGGAATCTATGCCCCCAGCCTCAAAGCAGGGAAGCATTCTGGAAATGCCACTGTATCTGCACACTTGGACATGAGTTTGGGGTTCACACTGCCGTGCTGAGCATCCTCATTGCTGCCCAGCATCCTCTTGCTGGGCCAGGTGACTTGCTGGTGGAGGGCTGGTGTTCTGGGTTTGTTTTCTTTCACTCATTTTCTAGGTCTTCTTGTCTCTTCTTTCTGGTCCTGGTGACAGGCACGATCCGTAAGGCTCAGAACCTTCTGAAACAGTACTCTCAGCATGGTCTAGATGGGAAAAAGGGGGCCTCTAACCTCATTCCTATGGAAGGTAATCACAGCTCCAGCTACTTCACCCTCGACTTTCTCTGTGTATCAGCCTTGCTTTCCCAGCTGGGGCTTCCATTAGTTCAGTGCTTGGTGGACAGCATTGGATTGGGGAACCAAGGAGATGCTGGAGGGCCAAATTATTTTTGTTTTATTTATTCTATTTATTTAGAATTTACTGTCTGAATTTCAAAGTTTCAATAAGCATGAGTAGAGGTGGAGAGGAATGTTACCTTAACACTGACCCACCACAGCCACCTGGGTAATGGAAGCTCTGCTGACATCTGTTTGTGGTGTTCCTGTTCTCCTTTCTTTTTGCCTGGACTTGAGACATTTATTTCCTAGTGACCTTTCCAAACCTGGTGCTGAAGTGTTGGACCACAGGTAGCTCAGTGCATTGTACCTGTGCATCTTCTCTATGCATACCTGCCTGAATAGTTGTCTCCTGTTTTCTGACCTCCTCTGCTCCTGGAGGTTGTGCCAGACAAGGGAGAGATGCTTGAAAGCATCCCTAAGACATTCCTGCCTCCTGCTATGAATCCATCCTAAGCAGGTCTTCAGCACCTCTGCTGTAACCTGCTAAACCCCAGATGGGGGAAAATCCTCATGCTGAGCAGGAGAGGGACTTTGAGTTTGGATTTTTAATGGTTGTGGGTAAAAATTGGACTCTGATACCTGCAATCCCATTCAGAAGATGTCGCAGGAGGTTCAAGGGACTCCTGTGGTCCAAGAAACAACTTCACTCACACTTCTCATCAGGTTTCAAAGGGTTGCTACTGCTGCATAGCCCAACAAAAGGATTTGGTCAGGAAGCATTCCTGGGACTGTAGGGAAAAAGATTTCCACCAGATCAAATAAGCTAGGCTTGAAGCAACTTCCAGCCAGAGTGAGCATCCTTGCTGTGACCACCCTGGATAAATTGCACCTTCTGTTTGTGCCGGCTGCCATCTCACTAGGTCATGAGCATGACTTACGCGTTAAGCACCTTTCCGATGCCCTGAGCGACAAGCACGGGCCGGCTGTGGGTAAGTACTGGTTGGCACTGGGAACCAGCTGGTCCCTCCTGCTTCCCAGCCTGTTCCATGTTGTGTTGTAGCCAGGGCTGTTCTTGTCCATGGGCAATCCTGAAGCATGAGCCTCCTCTGACTAAGAAGCTGTGGCTCTTCTCTGTAGAATTCCCTCTTACTAATCACACCCCCACTCCAAGCCCTCAGACAAGGAGCCCAGCTTTGTCCAACCAAAGGTCACCATGCTGAGGAACATTTTCCTGTAGGTGACTGCTGGGTGCTGAAGCAAAGCAAGCAGAAAAGGCATCAGTGCAGCACACACTACAGTGCACCACTGCACTGCATTGCAGGCAGTGTGTGTGTCCTCTGCTGACCAAAATTTTTGAAATGCCAACCTGAGGGACCTGTCAGCATAGGGAAGAATTGGTTCTTTTTCCATCAAAAGTCTCTGGGAAGAGAGAAGCAGCAGCCTATAGCTTAGAGAAGGCCTCTCTGTGTCATCTTACTGTCTTGCAGGATGGGGTCTGGCTGTGTCTGTCCTGCAGACACATCCAGCAGTGGTTGGCATGAGTTGGTGCTGGCCCTTGTATCACTTCTCATGCCTACCATTAGGATCTTTGATGGATCTTTGACTGAGACATTCATATTCTAATCTATTCAGATATTTGTATGCAGCACTGTGTGGCAGATAACTCACCTAGCTGTGCTGATATTCCTGCTTCATAGGATGTAAATGTTCATCAGCCTGGTTTTTATCTTGTTCCTGCAAGTGGGAAGGAGCTGCCTTCCAGGACAGCCTTCATTTCCCAGAAATGTTGATGCCAAATGGCAGTTCTTCATCTGCATGATGGATGGAGATAAGGAATTCTAAAAATACAAGCAGAGATAGTGAATAATTCACCTCAGACCTTCCTGAGTTTAGTACTTCATGTTCAAGCCCTTGATTAAATTTAGTCTGTATCCCAGGAGAGCTCCAAACTTCCCTTCTGTCACGAGGCTGGAAAGAAGTGGTGCCCTGATGTGCATTTCCTGAACTGCAGGTGACTTTTCCTGCCTCCTGCAGGGTACTCAGAGATTCCCACACACAAACCCAGGGCAAGAGTGGTGAGAAGATTACTTGTTCCCACACATGGATGGGTGCAAAGCCAGAACCAAATTTCCCAGAGGAACCTCATGCTCCTTGTGTAAACCAAAGGCATCTTGTCCTTGCAGGGAGGGACGACGTCTTCGACATCGAGATCGACGCGTACATCCACTGCGTCAGTGCCTTTGTCAAACTGGCCCAGAGTGAATACCAGCTCCTGACAGAAATTGTCCCAGAGCACCACCAGAAGAAGACCTTTGATTCTCTCATCCAGGTCAGTTGAGCCTCTGCTTGTAAAGGATGCTGGCTTGTCCTCCAGGACCTGTTGATGGAACTTGAAGAACATCTGCTCAGTCTCTCAGTGGTACCACAAATGAACCATCAGCCAAATGATCATCTGGAATGGGTGTCCTGCATTGAGCCATTTGTGCTGCCTAGGCACAAGTCCTGTTCCTTCCTCATGAGTCTCTGGCTCTGTTGCAGGAGTCATTGGATAACTTGATCATGGAGGGTGATAACATTGTCTCAGCTGCCAGGAAAGCCATCATCCGACATGACTATTCAGCTGTGCTCACAATCTTCCCCATCCTGAAGCACCTCAAGCAGATGAAGCCAGAATTTGACCAGGTCTTGCAGGTAAATGTGATGGGATTGGAGAGGGTCCTGTGGCTTGTATTATCTGGAGAACAGTGGCTTTGATCAAAACCATGCTGCTTCTGTCCCCCAGCATGGACTGCAGTTACACAAATGCACCTTGCTCCTTTCTGAGCTGGTGAACCAGCAGCACAGCATCTCTCAGCAGCAGCTCTTTTCAGTTCAAGTCCTGATCTCGATGGACACCACAACATCTTCCCTTTCTGCCTGGAGAATATGGGATTTCATGTGGTGTTGATGGTGCTGTAAATATTCTGGCATATGGGGAACTGAGAATGAGATGCTGGGGTGGGGCATGAGGGAGGGTAAGTACTGGGTAGAAGTTCAGATGCTATTTGTTTTCCTTTTCTAATCTATTGTGGAACTATTCCAGGGAACTGCAGCAGGCACTAAGAACAAACTGCCAGGGCTGATCACTTCTATGGAGACCACTGGTGCAAAGGCACTGGAAGAGTTTGCAGACAACATTAAGGTAGGATCCTCCTCAGTAGTCTCTGATCAGGCTTGGAAGAGAGTTTTTTGGAGCAAAACCCCTAGTTTAGCTTTCAGCTTCCCATGAGACCATGTAGTTTCTGACTGAGGCAGGAACTTGCTGGATTGCTTGAGACAGTCAAATCCTTAACAGGCATACTACAAATAAATTGACATGAGCATCCAGGCCTCTACAGATACCAAGTCTATCTTGGAATTAATCCTATTTTAAAAGAAAGGAAATTTGCTGTCTTAAACTTTTGGAGGACTCATGTTAAGGTGTTCCTGTGCAAGGTGGGCTTGGTGACTGGTAGGTGAGCTGGAGGTGTGATGGTCACATGCTGAACAGAGCCCTGGGTTCTGAGCTGCTGGTGTCTGGCAGCTCTGGTCTCTGAGCACCAGGAGATGGCACTGCAACAGCTGGGCCTGGGGGTGTTGGGAGTGGCTGGATGAAGAAGCCTTCAGCTGACTTGTAGCAGTAGTTGTACTGTAGGTGTCTCCCCTTGCATGCTCACCTTTTGTCTCTCTGTTCCCTTTTCAGAATGATCCAGACAAGGAATACAACATGCCAAAAGATGGGACAGTTCATGAACTCACCAGCAATGTACGTGATGATGAGTTGAACCATGCTTTGTGGAAAACAGCTTCTGAAGGAGTTTTAAAAAGAGCAATAGGGAAACTTCCTAAATTAAGGTGTCTTGGCATTAACAATTACACAAGTGCCTGGTTTCCATGGCAGGATGGGTGGTGACCCTTGCTCAGCCATGGTGTGGGACTGTGTGGGGAGGACCCAGCAGTTCAGAGTAGTGATTTGTTTCTTGAATGCCTGTAAGTGTGGGGGGACAAGTGGTTCTTCATGATCCTTAATAGCAGAGTGCAGGAGATGTAATTTTGATTGCTCCTAAACTCCCTCCCTTGCTTCCAGGCCATCCTTTTCCTGCAGCAATTACTGGATTTCCAGGAGACAGCAGGTGCCATGCTGGCATCACAAGGTATGTACATGCATGGGCCTTGCTTGGGCATGCAGTTCCTTTCTCAGATTCCCTGGACATCTTCCCTGAAGTGATCAAACCTCAACATGCACTATGAGCTTGTTCTCCTCCTGTCCTTCACCCTGTGGTTTGTCTTGTCCTCCCATCTGCCTTGACCACATAGTTGATTGTCTGGAGAACTCCAAGGGATGCAGAGTTCCCTGCTGGCCTTCCACACTTGCTCCTGGCAGGTACAATGAGGATGGTGTTTACTGCTGGTGTGCTCTGAGAGGATGCCTGGGTCATTTAGCTCCAAGTGTGGCCCTGGCCTGGTGCTGTGTGACTGTACTGGAGTGAGGGTGGCTGCTCCACCTGGGCTCTGTGTGGTGATCAGCACCATCCCCTGCTCAGAGTACACCAGCAGCAGCAAGAATCTCCTCAGCCTCAAGACATGGGCAAGCTGGACTCTGACCCATTTGTGCATCCTGTCAGAGAGAAAAGTTTTAGTTCTGCTCTCCAGGCTGCTGAAGAGACTCACTGCAGAAATACATGCAGCTGAGAGCTGCTGGTGTAGCAGGGTGGTGCTGCTTGCCAGCTGGAGTGGGATTCTTGGTTCTGTGCAGAGCAGCAGCTCCAGGCACTGCAGTGAGCTCTTGGCCTTGGCAGAGCTTGTGCTTTCAAGGAGGTTGGAATAGAGCAGACTGGAGATTCAGGGGGCATAGGGCCCTAAGGAGGCACAGGCTGGAGAGGGCTAAAGAGCCCATTAGAAGCAGAGATAGGAGGAAACTTAGAGCTGCCTCCAGGCTGTTAAGTGCAAAGTCCCGTTTGGAAATTTTTGCTAATTCGAAATCAACTCAAATTAAAATGTCTCTACTTTTCCCCATCTGCTCTAGCCCCTGCCTTGTGCCTTTTCCACTTACAAGCCCAGTGTGCTCTTCTGGGCCTTGGCTCTCTCTTTCCTTGGCCAAAGAAGTGGTCTGAAATTTTTCCTGGGACAATCAACTGTTTCCCATGCTGTCCCCTGATTGGTGATGTCAGCACTGATTGGAAGTCTTGACATGTTGTGTTGCAGTAAGACCTGTCTTAGCTGATTGAAAAGTCAGCAGAGATTTGAGGTAGCTTTGTCTTGAAAGTGGGTTTGGACTGATTTGGAATGAGGTATTGTGCTAAATACAACCAATGACAATGCAAACAATGTCTCCAGCAGGGGAAGGAGGTTGGACTCTGCCTTTCCTCTGTGATCTCCATTCCATTTGTGGCCTTGGAGGGATTCCTGCCTGGTCTCCTGTGCACCTGCCTGTGGCTGCTCTGTGTTAATATCTGCTTTGTTCTCAAAGGAATGGTGGTCTCTAACCTGTCTTTTTGCACTTTTGCATTTCTTTTTCTCTCTCATCCCTCCCCTTTTCTCTCTGCTCTGCCTAATCTCTGTAGTTCTTGGGGACACATACAATATTCCTTTAGATCCCAGAGGTAAGCAAACTTACCCCCACCTACCTGTTCACATTGCCTCGGACTCTGGTGATGTATGTTGATTCTTTATCCCCCAGCAGTTGTAAATAAATTAACGCATAATTGAAAAGGGGGAAAAGGGGAGGGTAAATAATCCTTGCCAGTGGGCTGGAGAGGATAAGGAGGTCTTGTCAACAGCAAACAATGAGGGATGCCACTAGAGCTGAAACAGGCTCAAGACACTCTGATGGCACTGAATCTCTTTGGCACAGGTAGCAGCTTGGCCCAGCTGCTGTCATGCTTTATCCCATGTGCACTCAGCTCCTCATTGTCCAGCTCCCAGCAACAGGAGCCTCGAGGCCTTTCCCATGGGGTGCTGGGACCACCCGAGCTAGCTCTGGCTGCCAAACTCTCTGGAGGGGGCAGGAGGAGGTGACCACCCCACGTGTCTTGTGGGCCCCGTGCGCACAAGCTCTCAAGGGCAGAAATGCATCTCCAGGCAGAGGAGGATGTGCCAGCCTGGAGTCACTGCTGCCTGTAGGGGCAGCCTCCCATGCTGGCAGTCCTTCCTAGAGCCAGGCAGGCCCTGTCAGCAACCATGGCGATGGCTGAAGCTTTCCAGAGCCCTTCTGCTTGTTTCAATTACTGTTGTGTGCTTGCTGTTAACAGCTCCAGCTCATTGTTCTCTGATTGCCAATTTCTAGTGCTTACCAACCCTTTTCTGGCTGGGGGAAAGGATGGGGAGGAGGAGTTTAATGACTCTTGCTGAAAGGATGTTCCCTGAGCACCTGGAAGGAAAGGAGAGATTTCTGCAGGGTGCTCTGCACTTGATGCTGACACAGGGACTGAGGGTGCAGAGCTCTTGTCCCCTCACCCTGGGTGAGCTGCTGACAGTGGGCTCTGAAACAGGAGCTGATTTCACTGTTCATGGGAGCTAATTCCATAGCAACAGGGATGAGGCTTGTTGGAGTAGAGGCAGGCTGACCACACAACCCCCCTCTTCCCAGGACATGTTAACTGGCCTAAGACTTCCTTTTCAGAGACCAGCTCCTCTGCCAGCAGCTACAGCTCAGAGTTCAGCAGGCGGCTGCTGAGCACCTACATCTGTAAGTACCCTGCACACCTTTGATGCCTTAGGATTTCAGCTTTTTTATTTTTCACATATTTGTAATCCTGCAGTTCTGTAGTGTATAACTCTAAACTCCACATAAAGTGTTAGCTACTGCTTTCCCATTTTGGTCAGACACAACAATCCCTTTCCAGGCCTGGGAATCAAGGACATTTCACTGTCTCAGGCCCTGAGAAATGTAAATAAAAGTAAGCTGGGGGGAACAAACTTAGGGTAAATTACTTCATTACCTGAAGCTGTGATTAGAAGATTAACCCCCAGTTTGTAAATGGACCAAACTTTAAAAAGTATGAAAACCCACAACCTTTCATCCATTTTTGGGTATCGCCCCTGATGTGGGGCTTTGTCTGCCCAAAATGCACCTGAAGCCCCTTCAATAAATATAACTGCTTTTTATTCTTTTAATTTTGCCTAGCCTCTGTTTTTAGGTAGCCCCTAGAAGGCATCACCTTCCTGCTTCTGGTCCATGGACACGCCTTCACTGGGTTCATTCCTGGGTGAAGAGCACAGGCTGTGTCTCTTCTCCATGTGATCTTTCCACATTTGAGCTGGAGTCTGATGGGAGGGATGAAAAAAGGGTCAGACTGGGAGTTTGACTTTTAGAGTAGAACAGGACAAAGCACAGTACAGCAGCTCTCTGTGCTGCAGAGCTGTTCCCTTAAATCATTGTCACCTTCAGCCCCATGAAGGCTCCCAGCTGCCAAAGGGAAGTTTAAGAAAGTGAAGTCAGTGATCAGGTCCTTCAGCTTCTGAGAGCTGAGTTTGCATTGTGGCTGGTTCTGGGAGTTCCTCTGAACCCAAAGTGCAGCTCCATTTCCAAGCCATGGAAGGCAGTAGTTTGCAGAGAGGCTTTGGTGACTTGCTGAATAAAAATCTGTGTAAGGACTGTTAAGTACATGTGACTGTAGCCTTTGTACAGGCAGTCAGGCCTGTGCTGTTCACTTTGCTGTGGGCCCACAGCTTGCTTTGTTAATAATAAGTTTCAGTGCAAAACTTTTTGTTCTGTGTTTTTCCATCTTTAAGGCAAAGTTCTGGGCAACTTGCAGCTTAATCTGCTTAGCAAATCCAAGGTTTATGAAGACCCAGCTTTGAGTGCCATTTTTCTGCATAACAACTACAACTACATTCTGAAATCTCTGGAGAAGTAAGTGTGTCTTGAGTGAATTTCCCTCAAGTCCAAGGCTGATTGGATGGTTTTGGAGCAGAGCTCTGCATGGAGAGCATTTACTTGCCAGCCTGTCTCATATCTGCTTTTTCTTCTGTCCTTGAAACGGTCTCTTTGAAGGTTTTGCAGTATTATAAACATCACATTACCTGAGAATGGAAGATAAAAGCATTAGGAAATGCCTTGGGTTTTAGAGAATCCTTTGATCTTGGAAAGATTATGAATGTGGCTTTGGAAAATAACTCAGAGTTGCTTCTGTCTCCCAGTTTGCACATTTCAAGGAACATTTAATTGTGAAGGGCTGAAAGGAACTTGTTGATGGGGGGTTGAAATGCTGCCATCCTGAGAGCAACCAGGAGAGCAGCTGGCTCAGGTGCTTCCTCAGCTTTCCTGCTCTTCCAGGTCTGAGCTGATCCAGCTGGTGGCTGTGACACAGAAAACAGCTGAGAGGTCCTACAGGGAGCTCATTGAGCAGCAGATCCAGACCTACCAGCGCAGGTCAGTGCCATCCTCTGCCTCTCCCTTGCTTTTGTCACTTTGGGAGCCAGTGCTGCTGCAGCAGTGAGAGATTCACCTAAACCAAAACAGAGTATTTTTGGTTTCCAAGTGATTAATCCTACTCAGGAAAGGTTCACTGTGGGGACTTCTGGTGCTTGTATTGTCTGAGTTGGCCCTGGGGTCATGGGTGAAGACAGAGGTGCTCTGGTAGAGGTGTGAGTAACTCTGCTTCTCTCCCATCTCATTGCATGTGCAGCTGGTTGAAGGTGACAGATTACATCTCAGAGAGAAACCTGCCTGTCTTTCAGCCAGGAGTGAAGGTGAGAGCATGGGCAAGGATGGGCTTGACATGACAGAAATTGCCAGAAACATCATCTCCTTTGTCATAAAAATTCTCAGCAACCTTCTTTCTATCTCATGCCAGTATCACTCTGCAGAGTGAACACTGTGGCTGGCACAAGCAGACAGCAGCAGTGCTTTCTGATCCCCCCTGCCCCAGATTCATCCAAGTCTTTTAATCTCTGCCTCCATTCTTACATCTTCACCTGAGCAGATGCCTTTATTTTGGATTTTCAAAACCCTGAGACCTTCCCTTGGAAAGGACTGGAAGCATGAAGTTTTATTTTATGTCTGTTCTGGCTGAAAATTATCCTTGTTAAGCTTACTTCAGCTGAGTGTAGGGTGTGCTGCTGTCTGCATCCCTTTCCTCACTGCAGGAGAGAGAATCCAGACCAAGTACTGGATATTGCTTAGGTTGGATGGGGAGTTGTGGGCAAACACTGGTGTTGGGTATTTATTTCTGGAGATGAAATAAAATCCTTTCCCTCCTTGTTGCAGCTCAAGGACAAGGAGAGGCAGATGATAAAGGAGCGCTTTAAGGTAAGGAGGTATTGGATGGTGATTGGGACACACAGATCTGACCTCTTGGTCATCAGCAGGGCAGGGAAGGAGTATCAGTGTGGAGATGTGATTGCAGATAGGATGCTCACCGAGTTTCTCTGTGAACAGGGTTTCAATGATGGGCTGGAGGAGCTGTGTAAGATCCAGAAGGCCTGGGCAATCCCAGACATGGAGCAACGGGACAAAATCCGCCGGGCACAGAAAACTATTGTCAAAGAGACCTATGGTGCCTTCTTGAACAGGTGAGACCTCCTGTAGCACTGTCCTCTCCTCTTTGGGGTTACTGAGGTCTTTAGGGCCTTGTATAGCCTGAGCAAGCCACTTTTCTATTGTCCTGTCTCAGCTTCTCTACTTTGCACACTCAGACATCCCCAAGCTGGCCTTGAGTATTTGTGGACATCTGCTGTGACCCTGATTCCTTGGTCAGCTCACAAAGTCCTGAGCCACCCTGGGCTGTTCATGTAAAACTTGTGAGGCCAGTTGTAACCAGGTCACTTGCTCTACACAGGATACTCTGTCACATTTGAGTGGGGTGTGCTGGACTGGAGCTGATTTTTGACAGAGTATGGGCAGGTCAGGTCTCTTTGCTGTGATCCAGTTGTTTGTCACCTGCTTTCTTCTGCAGATATGGCAATGTGCCCTTCACCAAGAACCCTGAGAAATACATCAAATACCAGGTGGACCAGGTGGGGGAGATGATTGAGAAGCTGTTTGACACATCAGCATAAATTTCCAGCTGTCTTGAACTCTTCAGATGCCAAGTACAAGCCAGTGCTCTCTCAGCAACCCTTGGGACTCCCTTCCCTTCTCCCCTGCCCCATTGTGGTGGGCAGGGTGTTATACTTGTATTTATCAGATTTATAAACCTGTGGAAACACTAACACTCCTGGCTGTCTTTGCTCTGGATCCATGGGATAAGGCAAAGTCTGCCCTGTGGGCTCCTAGGTTGGCACATCCACCTCACCTGGGTTTGTGTTATTGTCTTGATGTGCAGCAGACAGGGGGAGTGTGCTTAAAAACAAAAAGAAAAATACATTTAAAAAAAAAAAAAATCCTGTATGGCTACAGCCCTTCTGTTAAGGGCAGGAGACTGTGAGCTCTAAATGGTGCCACCTGCTTCCCTGATGGGTTTTAGGAATCTGAGTTCTGTGAAATTATTTTCACATTGTTCATCTCAACTGTTATTTAGTGATGGGGTTGATGCTGGTTCTGGGGTTTAGGGGTGCCTGGCTGGGCTGCAGTCCAGTCATGTACAGGGATGTTTTACCCCAAAACTGGACCTGCATCAGTGCTCTGTTCCAGGTGGGGCAGTGGCAGTGGGGTGATGGCAGGGCCTGGAGCTGTGACAGAGTGTTTGAAGCAGAGGGAACTCCATGGTGCCTGGCTGGGAGCTGCTCTTTATTGACCTGAGGCAGAGCAAGTGTTCCTGCTGTGATTTCCACTCAGCACCTTCCTCCCATCCCTGTTCTTCTTTGTCTCCTGCCTTCCTAAATCTGATGCATCTCTTCCCTGCAAGCAGCCAAGGCCATTCTCTTTGTTTAACCCATGGGCATGACATGGAGAGCAGGTGCTGCTCTCCCACGTGCCTTGGAGCAATCCTGGCAGGCTTTGATATGGGAGCTGGACTCTGACACTTTGCACCAAGGCTTTTCAGAGTGTTAGAGCACCTGTGTTGTACCTGTGGTCTCTGGCCAGGCACTTCCTGCTCTCCTCTCCCTCTCTCCTGCTGCCTGCTCCATTGTTTGCCTGTAACAATTGAAATACAATTGGGTTTCCATAGAGCGAGGAGCATTCAATAGCTGCTGCTTTGCAGTTTGGAGCAGATCCATTATTCACCTGAGCAGTGTTTACAGCAGTGTTTGCTGGTGTCTGATTAGCCCAGCAGTGGAAGAGCTGTTTGATGTTTGAAGATGGGTGGATGAGAGCACAGGTTGTGCTGTGGCAGACCCAGCCTGCCTAGGCTGTGCCTCCTCAGACAGATATTATTCAGGTAGCTCCTGCCCTTTCTGAACCCCTGGCCTTCTCTTCCTCAGCCTGGTGTAGCAAATGCCTGAAGAACAGCAGTTTTGTTAGGCTTGTCCAGCCCAGAGCTGGACCATGGTGTGAGTTCAAGCCTTGACCACTGCACCTGCTTTTATGTGTGTGACCATGCAGGCTCACACTGCCAACACAAGAGCCTTCCCTGCAGAAACCTTCCCCCTGCTGTCAAATCCCAAATGTCTGTGGAAATCTGAGATCTTGTGCTTGGTGTTTTTTAACTTCTGCCAGATCCAAGAGCCTCCGGAGGCCGGCAGGCGCCGGACAATGTTTTTATACATAAGCAAAGCTCTGCTGACTTGTGTTTCATGCAGTGTTGAGTCTGCTGGATACACACCCTGACATTCACCAGAAGGAGCTGGATTCCATCTTTCTGGATCTGTTTCTGACACTGCAGCAATCTGATATGAATTTCTTTCTCGAGGAGAGTGTGTGGAATTCATGCTGAGCCGTAAAACATGTTTTATTGCATCTGATCTCAGGGCAAGGCAATTCACCTGGAACAGTCACAGGGAATGCAGGGAGAGGGGAGGGGGAGCTTTGCCTGCAGCTCCAACGTGCTGAAATCCTGCCTGAGCTGATGCTTTTGTGCCAACTAGAGCCCAAAGAAAATGCATGAGATCATTCAAGGGTCTGGGATGGGGCCACATCCCGTTCTCCAGAGGCTCTGGGAATGTCTCTGCATGCCCCCACCAAAAGAGGCCTTTCTGGGCTTTGCTTTGCTGTCAGCCTGTTGCCCCAGAAAAGCTGTACCAGACCAGGGCTGTGGGGGGTAGATGCAGCCAGATATGGGATGCAAAATATCCTGCTCCCTCCTGGTCACTCCATTACCAGCACCGGTAGCTGACTGCACTGTTTCTACCCCAGGGATGCCCCATCTGCATCTGGAAGAAGGAATGGGGGTAAGAGGCTGCTGGGGGCTGAGAGCTGGGCTTGGTGATATCTGTGCAGTGAGGAGGTGATTCCCTGGGAGAACAGGTAACTTCTGTTGCTCCCAGGTGGAAATCAAGACCCTCATTTCCCTGAGTTAAAGGGAAAGCTGAGCCACCTGGTCCCTAAATCCAGCCTCCCACTCAGCCTGGCTCTAAGCATTCCCTCACTGTCTGCCTCTCCCTTGCACAGGGGATGAATGTGGGGAGCCAGACCTGCTTTGGGAGCAGCAGCACCTTCTTTCTGAGCCAACCCTTCCTCAGGGTGGGAGCAGGGGAGCCTCCAGGCTGAGCTATGCCCAGCACTGTGCAGCACCAGGGGAGGGCTCCGTGTGCTCCTTGGCTTTTTATGGTAAGGAATGTGTTTGCAACACGTTAATTAAGAGCGACCATGGCAGCCAGCACAGTCTGACCCTCTCACAACTGAGCCCTTCATGCCCCCCTAAGAGCTGAGAGTGGAGCCTGGAGTTGTGCTGAGACCATGGCAAGGGGCCACAGATGGGGCTGAACCCCCTCTGCCTCCCCCAAGGCTCAAGGTTTGATACCCTTCCCTCGCCTCCCATTCTGCCCTGACACAGGGAAGGTGTCTCTAATTTCCAAGGTTTTGGGGCCAGAGCCCTATTTCTGCATTGTTTGTTTTTTTAGCTGCCCAGTAGCTCATGCTGGGGGCTGTGCCAGGGTCTGGGGGTGCTGCCTGCTGCCTCAGATTGGGGAGCAAATTTGGCAGAGTAAGTATTTGAAAACAACCCCACAAACCAAAATGACTTATCTAACCCTAATGATAAATCTGTGTGGAAAGCTCACTGGAAAGTTCACACTAACTGAGGTTTCAGCCAAGTGTCCCTCATCTCCCTGCCCATTCCTGGGCTTGATGGGAGCTCAGTTTAGCCTATTCATTTTTCACTTCCAGTTAAATATGCTTTTATTAAATTTTAACTGGAACATAGGGACTTGCAGTGCTCTTAACATAAGACCTCCCAAGGGAATGGACCAGGAGCCCATTTCTCTCAGCTGAGAGCATGTTGAGTGTCAGCAGATCCTGATGCTCTTGTCTTTTCCATCTGGGCCTGATGTGCTCTGTTATCTGAGGGAGAAAGTAGCTTCCCAATGTGGTTTTGTTGGCAGCAAAACCTTGTGTTTGCCCTTGGAGGGCTCGTAGAGGCACAGGCTGGGTGTGAGTGCAATGATTTCCTCCTCAGATGAGCAGGGGCAGTGTCAGATAAGCTGGAGGGGGCTTTTTTCTCTAATTCTGTGTTTGCTCTAAACAGTGTAATGATCTGGCTTCACTCTTACAGCCTGCAGATAAGTGAGAGCCAACTGATGAGTGAGGATCCATAAAATGAGGAGGGGTGTTGCATGTGTCACAACACAAAGCCCCGACCTTGTGAAATCCTTGCTCTTGCTGTCTGACCATCACCCGGGCTCTCCCTGCTCCTGGAGAGGGTGAGAGCTGCCAAGTGAGCCATGGTGCATGTCAGAGGGGATTTGGGGGTGCTGGAGCAGTGAGGTGCAGCCCCCCAGCCCACTGTCACCCTTTGGGACTTCGTTGCTGAACAGTGACCAGAAATAAGCAGGTGCCAGTGGTGCCCACAGACTGGGAGAGGAGCCACAGTGATGCTTTGGGCTGGGAGCTGAGTTAGGGGTGTCCTGGGATGTGTCTTCAAAGTGGTCATGGCATGGCTGGGCAGCCCTAGAGCAGTTGGCAGGCTCAGCCATGGGCTTGGGAGACTCTTGGGGTGGGATGGATGGGGGAGCAGAATTGTGTCTCTGACAGGGGACATGGGGTGTATTGCACCCCTGTCATGCCAGCACAGCAACCTGTGCCCCTGGGCAGTGCAGAGGTGATGGGCCAACATCTCCATCCCCAAGGTGAGCTGATAACTGTCCAGGAGAGTGGACTGAACCCCTCAGTGTGTGTGGGATCATTAGAGTCAGATCCTGAGGCTCTCTGAGCAGAGGTAGATGAGGGCACGAGAAAAGTAAGGCTTTTAACTGTGTTTGTGCAGCTGCTTCAATGTTTTCCCTGGCTGTGAAGGGCTGAGCAGGGAGATAAATGCAGATGTAATTAATGGAGCTGCTTATACACTGCTCTCTGTGACTTATGCTGAGAACAGGACTAGACTAAATATCACCATTGCTGATAGGAGGAGGTTGGCCAATTTATGGCCCTCTCTGTGGGGAGAGGAAGATCTGGTTATAATAACACTCAGCAGGGGAAAAGAAATATTTTACAGTCAAAAGCTGCTCAAGAAAGGAAGGCCAAGCACTGGGGCTGGGTGGAAGAGGGCTGTGTCAGGACCAGAACCCCAGGGAGAGCCAGAGTCCTGGACAGAAATACCCATCCCAGTCCTGGGGAGCTCTGCTGTGAGGATTCACAACAGTGAAATCTGTGCAGACAGAGCCCTTGTAATGGCAGTTTATAGAGACATGATCTTCACGGGGGTTGTTGGGGTATACACCTGGGAATTGTAGGGATGCACAGCTCATCCCAGCTCCCCTGTACTTTAGCCACCACCTCTGGCTGTGCTCTGCCATGGGGTTTTCAAAAGGATGACTTGATCCTAGCCCAGTGTTGCTCTTTTGGTAAAGAAGAGGAAGGGCTTCACTTAAAGCCCTTGGTTGGTGGCAGTCACAGAGCTCAGGCACCCGTGGAGCCTTTGCAGGGTTAAGAGGTGGGAGTGTGAATCACAGCAGCCTCTTGTGGGCAGCTGCACTCAGCGGGCTCAGTGACATTCTTATGCTGCAGTGCACCCCTCCAGGGATGTGCTGGGGCATCACCCACATCCTCCATCCTCCCTCAGCTCCCCTGCATCCAGCAGGTCCCACCACCCCCCTGCCTCACCTCCACTGCAGCTGTGGTGCTTCTCAAAGGATCTGAACACGGCAGGTGGGATGGAGGGGCTTTATTGAGGCTTCCTGGGCTTGCTGGGCACCCCCAGCTCTCACACAGCCTTGGCTGTTCTGTCTCAGGGAAGCAGCATCAGTGCCCTGCTTGTCTCCATGAGCATCTCACCTGCTTGAGATGCTGAGCAGTCCCCAAGCTGTCCAAAGGCATTAAAATCCTTCCCCCACCATGGGTCCATGGCTGTGCATTCCTGGCAAACAACCTCCATCCCCTTGGTGACCTTCTGTTCTTTGCTCCTGAATTTTCCTACCTGAGCTGGGCTTGTGCCCAGCGCTGCCCTGGGATGCAGCTCCTAAACCAGGACACAAACCAAGACTTTCCAAATGTCCCTAAAAGTGCAGACACTAACTCCAGATGCTGTATTGGTTGGAGGGGACAGAGCTTTTCACAGGCTCTCGGTGTAGATGCAACAGGGAGTAAGTCTGTCCCTGACAGAGGAACAGGTGTTTACACATGGCAGTGGATTCTTGAGTTTGATCTCTCTGCTCAGCAAGTGCTTGGTGGAAGCAAATTCTGTCCTTGGTTGGTTCTTGGCTGAGTTTGTATCAGCAGCATCACGGTTATGGTATCTGGATGCATTTGAATGAAAAGGGTTCAACTGGATCCATTTCAATCCAGAATGTAGCTTGGCCCCAGTGATGCTGCAGGAGACTGCAAAGCCGTGGGGTGGCAGAAAGCTGTGCTAGCTGATATTGAAGGTGACAGAGGAGCCATCTGCTCTCTGCTGCTGTCCCACCAGCTCTGCCTCCCCCCAGGGCTGTGCGGAGACCCTGCAGCGCACAGCGGAGTGGCCGGGCAGCGCTTCGCTCAGCTGGGTCACCTCACTGAGCTCTGCCTCCAGCGTGCTGACCGTGTTGGCAGCCTGGGCCACGTGCACCTTGTGTGCTGCCTTCTTGTGCAGGAGGCAGCTGAAGATCTTCTTGAAACCCTTGCGAAAGTGTTTGGAGACCAGGGCGTAGACGATGGGGTTCACGCAGGAGTTGGCGTAGGAGATGACGTGCGAGAGGATGCGGAGCACGTACGTGGAGTGGTTCAGGGGGAAGTACCCAAACCACATGCAGAGGATGACCAGGTGATGGGGCAGCCAGCAGAGGCAGAACAGGACAGCAACAATGATGATCATCATGGTAACCTTCCTCTTGGCCTTCTTGGATTCTGACATGTCTTGGAGAGGGTCCACAGAGCGCCAGAGGTAGCGAATAGTCCGCACGTAAGTGAGGCTCAGGATGAGCACCGGGATGATGTAGCTGAAGATGAAGGTGCAGATGTCCATGATCTTGCGCTGGGAGATCTCCCAGATGGGGTGGCACACGGTCAGGTTGGCCAGCTGGAACTCCTGGTAGTAGGTGAGGTAAGGGCCCGAGAAGATAAAGGAGAGCCCCCAGATGAGACAAATGGCCAGGAGGGCGTTCCTGGGTGTCCTCAGCTCCCTGGAGTGCAGAGGGTATCGTATGGCCAAGTACCTGCAGGGGAAAGGGAGAGGGAGGTGGCTGCAGTCCTGCACAGAGAGAGCATCACCAGGAGCAGATTGGAGAGGGCAGAAATTGTGGATTTCAACTTTCCAGGGCAGTTAGTCACAAAACTGATTCCCTGGTGCTTCTTAAGTTCCCTGTGCAGCACAAAGGATTGAGGAAGATCCTCTCCCTGACCCTGTCCCATCACCCTCTGCTCTTAGCAGTGGTTGTGGGGCAATAGGGATGGTCCCATCCTGTCCCTCCCCTAATCCAGCAAGCCCTCACTTGCCCATCACTGTGTGGCACAAGTGCTTGGAACAGTGAGGATACAAAGGCAGGAGCAAGTGCCCAGGATTCCCAGGTACAGAATTCCTTACACTGGCATATGTGAGAGCATATCACACCTCCTCAATTCTGTAATTAGCTGATCCCTTAAGAGCACCCAGATCTGAGGCTTTTGCAAGCCCTCCCTTGCTCAACACATCTGTTCCCTCTGCTCCGTGGGATACAGGGGGAGAGGCAGCCCCTGGATGTGTTTTAGCTCCTGGGGATGCTGTCAGCAGCCAGTGCTGTGCTGTGCTGGGATGGCAGGACACATCCAGCTGGGCTGCAGGGCCCCCCAGGGAACTGGCCTATGGACTTTCACATCCCATCTCGCAGGTTTTGGGCTGAGGGGAGCAGCACCAGGAGCTCCCAGCCTCTCACTTAGTGCAGGGTCACCAGCCCTTGCAGAGGCAGGGACTGAGGTAAAGCACAGGCAGGAGCAACAGGCTTCCCAGTCAAACCCCCCCTGGAATGGCTGGGATAATCACTGGGACAGAAAGGGGCTTTTTGCTAAAAGAAGAGGAGAGTGGGAAAATCAGCTCAAACATCCCAGTCTTTGTTTTCTCCTTGAGGTCTGCCTGCTTTGCTGGGGCTGTTAGGAGCATAGGGACTGTCTCCTACATCCCAGGAAGAGCCAGAACCGCACAGGGACTGAGCTTTGCTTCCTTCTCATTTTTCATCCTCATTTCACTGCCAGGGCCTGTGGATAAATCCCAGTCCTAGAGCCTCAGAGTCGGAAAGCTTCCTCCAGCTGGGCACTGGGGCCAGGGATCCCCACCCAGCCTTCTGCAGGACCTCACACTGGGTGGTTGCACTTGCTTGAACACAGCAAGGGACACGCTCCTTGATTCCCCCAGGAGCCCGGGGAGATCACAGCACTCAGGATTTAGCTCCAGGGGATTTTGTCCCCTCCCTGCCCTGTTGGTATCCAGAGAAAGGGGAGCCTCAGGGTGCAGGGAGCCCCGTACCCCCCTGTTCCTTTTCCTACCTGTCGAGGGAGACGGTGGCCAGGGTGAAGCTGCTGGCATACATGGTGAGGTAGATGAAGAAGTGGACGGCCTTGCACATGAAGGGCCCGAAGACCCATCCCTCCAGGGTGTAGATGGTGGCTTGGAAAGGGACGCAGAAGAGGATGAAGCAGAGGTCAGCCACCCCCAGGTTGAGGATGAAGAGGTTGGTTGTGTTCTTCACCTGCCCATTGCGCAGCAGCACGGCCAGGACCAGGCTGTTGCCCACCGTGCCCACGAGGAAGATGACGAAGTACACGAGTGGGATGATCACGGACTCGGGCTGCCAGCCCGCCCCGGAGCCCGCCAGCGAGCCGTTCATGGCCGGGAGTGCACGGACAGGGCTGGAGCGGAGAGTGTGCGTGGAGAAGGCACCGAGGGTCACACAGGGTGAGGGGGTGCACAGAGAGATCAGTGTGGGGAGTACCAGGGGAAGGGGAGTGCGGGGAGAGCACGCTGGGGAGCACAGAAGGGAGGAAAAGGGAAAAGGGGGTGCAGGGGAAGGTCAGTGAGGAGCACACCAGGGATGCACAGGAAAGGGGTGGACAGGAAGAGACGTGCAGTGGGGAGTGGAGTAGGGATGAAAAGGAAAAGGGGGTGCACGGAGAGGTCAGCAGGGATTGCACGGAAAAAGGGGATGCAAGGAGACCTACAGCGGGGAGCACACAGGGATGCACGGGAAGGGGGAGAACGGTAAAAGGCGTGCACGGAGAGCGCACGGGAGATGCACGGGAAAGGGGGAGCGTGGGGAGCGTGCGGGGGTCCCGCCGGGCTGCACGGGGAGCCGGCGGGGGTGCGGGGGAGCCGGGCACCCTTCACCTCCTCCGGGTGTGCGGGGGAGCCGGGCGCCCTTCACCTCCTCCGGGTGTGCGGGGGAGCCGGGCGCCCTTCACCTCCTCCGGGTGTGCGGGGGAGCCGGGCGCCCTTCACCTCCTCCGGGTGTGCGGGAGCCCGCGGGCGCTCGGGGCGGCTCCGGCGCTCTCGGTGCTCCGCCGGCGGAGCGGGGGGGCCCGGGGGGCTCCGGGGCGCGGCTCCCGCCCGGCCCCGGGGAGGGGATCCCGGCCCCGCTCCCCTCGGGGAGTGTCAGGCGGGGCTGGAGCAGCCGAGCTGGGCACCCCAAAGGGAGCTGGGCACCCAAAGCGAGGCGTCAGCGGGGATTTATTATCGCCCCCCTCTAAGCAGTCGCTGGAGGAGGGTTTGTTCAACCCCAGGGGCTGCAGGGCTGGTTTTTAGGAATAGGGGTCCTCTGACTGCCAATGTGTCCGAACTGTCCAGCTAAATCCTCGCACCAAAACAGCCGAGGTGAGCCCAGGTTTTCAGGAGAAACTGTATTTCTCCCCACGGCTGGAGAGCAGCGTGATACGTTGCAGCGAGAACAAATCTTTTTCATGCCGTGTCTTCTTCCTGCAAAACTGCTTTTTTGGTCCTGCACTGATGGAAGTCTGGGGACCGGCCGGTGCAATCAGCTCTCCAAGGACTCTTGGTCTGACCCCACCTCAGCCTGCCGTGTTTTGCTCCTGTGGAGAGAGAAATATTTAATGCATCAATTACTCCTCTAACTAACTCACTCCGCAGCTTCTCAGTGGGCGTTCAGAGCTGAGCCTGCCGTGCTGAGAGCTCTGGGGACACTCACAGCCCTGTGACATTGCCACCACAGCACACAGAGCCCTCGGCTGCCCACAGGGAGCTCCCAAAAACCAGCTCCCGTTTGGAGGAGGTGCGTGGGGAAGTGAACAGACCCTTCGGTGTGAGGATGCTCCTGATGACATCCCGCAGGGAAAAGCAGGTAATTAGGAGCAGCACAGCGGAAAATCGGCCACACCACAGGGTTCAAGGAGCTGCTGGGACACAGGGCACAATTCTGCCTTCCTCTCCTGATCCCAGACTGTCCTCATGCCCTCAGGGAGCCGCTCCTGTCCACATCCCCAGCCACGACCATGGACGTTGCTGGAAACCGTGGGGAAAGCCTGGCCCCAGGTGCCCCAGTCCCAGGGAGGTTTCACCCTGTGGGACCTGTCCTGTGTCCTCACCTGTGTCCTCAGGTACCACAAGGTGTGTGGATGATGGTACTGGTGGTGTCTTTGGTCAGCCTGCAGAAAGGCCGGGTGTACCCTTATGCTGCAGAATATTTAAAAAAAAAATCCAACACGGGAAAACACTCAGTTTCTTCCCAAATATCAGTAAAACTCACGAGTAGCAGTATAAAACTAAATAGAAGAAAAGTAGATTCTTGTCCTGAGACACAGATGGTTATTTGGGCAGGGGTGCAGGAGAATGATCTAGATCCCCAAAAGCAAGATCCTCTGGCCAAAATCAACAGGAAAAGGCAGGTTGTGGGCCTCTTAGCCCTTGCAGGCTGCAGGGCTGGGCTGGCAGAGGCATGTGAGTGCCTGGAGCCTGTAACTCTGTGGATTTATTCTCTGCAGCAATTCCTGTGACACCAAAGGCAGCTCAGCCTTGCTGCAAGGCTCCTCTCAAGGCTCTGCTCCATGAGGGGCTGCTGTGTGACCCTCCTGTCCCCCTGCCCTGGGGGAGAGCAGAGCCAGCTCTGCAGGAGGAATTCTCGTTTTATCCTCCCATTTCCAGAATCCAGAGGAGCAGCAAAGCTTTGTGCCAGCGTACAAGGAAGGTGGTGTGGTAGAAATGTGCCTGTGCCACAGCTGGTGGCTGTCCTGACTGGAATAGGTCCTTTGGGGTGGTTTTTTGGGCACCTGAGGGTGGGTGCTGCTGTGCCAGCCTAACCCAAGTCTGTCTGAACTACCACAGCTGCAAGAGAGGAGCTGTTGTTTGTAAAATAGGCTTTAATTACTATGCCTGCTTAGTTCAGCATCATCCTGGAGCACGGTTTGGTTCACATAGGGAATGAATTCCTGGGAGATGCATTTGGAGCCTGGAGCAGACAGTTCAAAAGATTTGCACAGAAAGCTGCAACTTGAGGACTTGGGTTGATTTTTATTTCTTTTTTTTTTTTTCCCTTTCAGCTTTGCTGTCTGTGAGAGGAAAGGAGAAGTTTTAAAGCAGGAATAACAGGACATAGCTGAGCCCTTGGAAGGGGAGAGGAGCCAAATTGCTTCTTGTAGGGCGACAGCAAAGTGCAGCCAGGCAGGCAGAGCCCAGGGCTGGCAGAGATGGGTCTGGGGACACGAGCAGTTTGTACTTACAAGGGTTTGTGTAAATATTACCATTAGGTGCTCAAGTTTGGTGTTTGTCCCAAATGAGGTGTTCAACCCCGTGTGCAAAAGGGCCTGGTCCTAAGTGCTTACACCGTGAAATAGCTCCAGGATTAAGTGAGATAACTGCAGTCTCTTCTTTTACCAGGTGCACAGCCCGGAGGGGTTAAGGTAGCTAGAGGTGGGAGGTTTTGTTTTTAGTGCTGGTCCTGGGGAATTTAAATCCCCTCTCCCAAAGGGCTGATTTGAGGGTCAGTGCTGGGGTGGGGGAGAGGGACAGGCTTGGGTGGGTGACCCTGGGGGCTGATTTTGGGGTCAGCATTGGGCAGAGCACTGTGACGGAGCGGGGGGGAGCTCAGTCCGGGATGGATGAGCGGGACAGGGGCAGAAGGGCCAGCGGGATGTGTCCGAGCGCTGCGTGAGGGCCAGCCTGGCCTCCCCCGATCCCCATCCCGGGCTCCCCCCGGGTCCTCCCCGTTCCCGGCGGCCCCCGCGCGGCCGCTCGCGCCGCTCCCCGGCCCGTGATGCACCGCGGCCCCGGCGCAAGATGGCGGCGGAGCGTCAGGGAGGCGGCGGCGGCCGCGGGGCCGGAGCGGAGGAGAACAAGGACCACAAGGACGGCAAGGACAACAAGGAAAACGAGCGGCCGGCGGGGCCGCAGCCCGGCGGCCTCGGCGACAGCCTGGGCCTGGAGAGCATCCTGCGCAGCGGCGGCGGGGGGACGTGGCAGGCCCGGCCCCGTGGGCGGCGGGGGGACGTGGCGGCAGCGCGGGGCTCGCGGGGCTCGGGCGGGCAGGGACGGCGGGGGCTCCCCTGGTCCAGCCTCGGGCCCCGTGCAGAGACACCCCGGGCATGCAGGCAGTGCTGGCCTGGGCCTGCGTGAGGGTTTGGTTTGGCTAAAACCTGGCTTTCCTGATTTGTGGAATTGCGCTCTACCTGTGCTACGTCTCCTTCCGAACCGCGTGATAGCTGGCGTCAGTCTCCACAGCAGCGCTGTGTGCTGGGCCCTGTGCTTTAGGATAAGAGCAGGTTACACGTGAGCTACTCGTGGGGATATTGCAGCTTGAAGTGAGCAGTAATATATAAAAAAATCGTAATAGGTGCGCTGAGGTGGCAGACTGGCTCCTGCAGATTTAGTGCTTCTGAAATCTCAGCATGTAAAGCTCGTGGAGTTTTTGTAGGTGAAACTTCGATGTGAAACCAGTCCAGCTGCACAGCTGTGATAGAGCTGGGTCAGAGGGAGACCCAAGGGAAATCAGGTTGCAGTTTTCCACGTGGCATATGGCAGGTGTTATGTAGTCAGTAAGTGTTGAGTAAGATGAAAGCATAGCAGTTGCCCTGTGAATGCTGGAAGTGTCTAAGTCAATGAAAAAAAATAATGGAATATGAATTCAGCAAGTAACTGTACAGGATAAAAGATAGTCTGAAAAAAAACTTGGGTAGACGGCAAGGATGAGGAGGGCTGTGTTGAGACATTGCAGTTTGACTTGGTTGTTCTGCAAATATAGAATAATTATTGGTTCAGGTTTTAGTACATCAGAGACTTTCTTTTAGGTGTAGTCCCAAGAAAACACTTTGATAGACATCTGGCATTTTAAACTTTAAATGTTTGGTGGTTTTTTAGTTATATAGTAATAGTGTTTCTTTTGTTGGGGCTGTTGTACAGTCTGGTTGTGGGTTTTCTTTAGAGAGTTCTTGATAAAGCTTGAAAGGGAAATTTTAGGATATGAATACATATAGAATAGACATTTCTTGTGTATGGTGCAGACTTTTTTTCACAAAGTAACCTGCATTGTAAACTGAATGGGAAACATCAGGTTTACTAGAATGTGGCATGGTTTTATTTGGTAGGAATAACTGAGGGAATAAAGGGAGTGCAGGAACTGTGCAAATACACTGAAGGATGTGGAGACTGGATGGAAATGATGGAGTGATGGTGTCCCAGGTCACAGGGCAGTGCTTTGTGTCACAGACCCTTGTTACAGCAATGTGCAGCAAGAAATATGCTGAAAAATGGAGACAATCAGCCCTGGAGTTATTTCCAAAAGCTCTTTTTATGAGGTTCTGTGCTCAGAAGGCACTTTGTTTGTGGAAACTGTGCTGGGGAGGCAGCAGTGATTCTGATCAGGGTGTTTTTATCCTTTTCCTGAGCAAGGGGACACTCCAGGGCAGGAAAGCTTCTCTACCTCAGTTTTTCCTCCAAAACTGGGTCAGAAGTGTGGCTGGGGAAGTCCTATAGCCAGGCTGGGGCTGTCAGGTGTATTCTGGATGCATCTTTTGGCACAGCTGCTTATCCCAAAATGATCTGTGGTGACAGCAGCACTCCCGTGGATGTCTGGAGGAGTTGGTGCTTGAGATTTGTCGCTCACTCAGGAGCTCTGCAGGGAACCATGGACTCGTGACGTGGCTTAGAACCATCAACTCCCTCAGCTCTGCTTTTAGGAGGTTTTGGGGTGCCCCACTGTTGGAAGTGCATTTGTCCATGGGATCTGTGGGGTTCCCTGCTGTTATTTTGAGTGTGCCTTAACGCGAGCTGCAGTCCTGCAGATCGTGAAGGAGTCACAGCAGCAGCACGGCCTGAGGCATGGGGACTTCCAGAGATACAGGTTAGTGTTGGGAGCTGCTCCTGGGGCTTGGCTTCACTTCATTTCAAATGTAACCCCCCATAGCAGGCAGCAGAACCCATCTACCAGGTGAACACTGTGCTGTGTCTGTCCAGGCTGGCTCTTGCATCTCCACTGCCCATAGGAGTTTGTGTTCACACCTCCCTGGTAGGCACTGTGCTCCTCCAGAACTCAGTGTTCAATAAACACACATAAAGCAGTTAGTAATGAGCACATCACCCTGATTTGTCAAGGTTATTAATAACTGCATGTCTTCTCACCTTTTTTTCTATTAATTACTACTTTACAGGTAGTTTTTGAGCTACCATATGTCACACATGGAGTTTTAATTGTTAAAACATTGCATGGTACAACCTTTATTCTTCTTTTGTTTTATTTTTTCTGTTTGGATAGGGCAATAAACAGAAACAAAGTTGTCCTCTTTGGCCAAACTGACTGTGGTTGTCTTTTTTTAGGGGTTATTGCTCCCGCAGGCTGAGGCGGCTCCGCAAAACTCTCAACTTCAAGATGGGCAACAGGCACAAGTTCACTGGGAAGAAAGTGACTGAAGAGATTCTCTCAGACAACAGGTACAGGGACTGGGTGGAATTGAGAATTCAGTGTGTTACTGGAGAGTTTCCTTTCAGTAATTTCTGTTTCAGGTGGAAAACTATTCAGTGCAATATCATCCAAAACATTTCTTTTCAGAGATGTGTTGGTAATATTGATAAAAGTGCAGGTGCAAGAGACACTGCTCAGATCCAGCTTCAACCAGTAGAAAAAGGCATAGAAACAGCCTGTTCCTTCTCTTCACTCATAGTTGCAAATGGATTCTTTTCATAATCAGTAAATTCTGTGACATTGAAGAGGAAATGCTTATTCAGGTTTGTTGCAAGGTAGCTGTGGAAATGCTGGCAATGTAAATGGTGTAGCCAGCAAGGTTGTGGTTGGAGATGCAGTCCCTTCCATTTGAACAGCAGTATTGCACTGCAAGTTTTACTTAAATCTTTTAAATTTGACAGAATGCTCATCTGACAGAGAGTATAAGCCAGGATTTTGGGCTCACTTCCCATCTTTTAGGAATACTTGAAATATTTCCCATTTTTTCTTGTGGGAAGACAACACATGATGCTGCTGCATTCACCTCTGTTGTTAAGAACATAGTAAACCAGGTTGTAGAGTGGCCTAAAATGTGAATTCTCTTGTATTTGTACAGAATGATACCTAGTTCTCTTCCTCAGTGGGGTAATTACACTTCTGAGTGAGAAACACAGCAGAAACCAGTCAGGAATAACAAGACTTTGTATGCTCAGTTCTTTAAAAAGTAAAAGCATCTGCCTCTTACTAACCAAGCTGAACTTCTGCTATTGAACTTGGCAGACCAAATGGCAAAGAGCTGGTGGACATGCAACTCTTGTCTGATTGTCACTGTTGTCCCATGGACCCTCCTGTACCCTGCAGGTATTTGCTGCTGATCCTGATGGATGCAGAGAGGGCCTGGAGCTACGCCATGCAGCTGAAGCAGGAGGCCAACACGGAGCCTCGCAAGCGCTTCCATTTGCTCTCGCGGCTGCGCAAGGCTGTGAAACACGCTGAGGAGCTGGAGAGGCTCTGTGAGAGCAACAGGGTGGATGCCAAGACAAAACTGGAAGCTCAGGTAACCACTGATACTTTCATCTTCTTGTACACCAAAGGCTGAATGAGAAACCTTTGGAATCTGGGGTGAAGAAATAATTTCTCTCAATAGATAATAAAAATACAAAGAATTGAGGGCAGCTAAGGTGCTGCAACACAGCCTAAGAAACTGCTTATCTACTGAGTTACCTTTTTGTTAAATGTGCTGAACTAACCACCTAGAATGCAAAATTTGGGGGTTCACTTTCTGGAAAACAGGAAACAAATACTGTGAGCTCTTTGAGCAAGGGGCTGCAGTGCTGTGCTCAATTAATTAAACTGCCATTGTATAGCTTATTTCTGGGGAAAAAAGTTTTGTGACATCAGTGGGCCATTGCATAACAAACAAGAAATATCTTTGCTTTAATTTCTGGTCAGCCTTGTATAATGGAAGGTCCCTGTCCATGGCAGGGGGGTTGGAACTAGAGGATCTTGAAGCTCCTTTCCAGCCTGTTCCATTCTGTGATTCCATTTTATGATTCAGTGGTTCCTTAGAAATGTAGCAGAGTCAGTTAAAGGAGGAGAGGTAGGTAACTGTAACCTGTCATCCAAATAATTTATCTTCTGTGGGAAGCTCCAAGAAAAAGGGCAAAGCTTAGTCACTGACTATAGGAGTCATAGCAGCCTTTGTGCTAAAGGTGGGAGGTGACCTTGCCCTCACTCTGTGCAGGCATACATGGCTTATCTCACCGGGATGCTTCGCTTCGAGCACCAGGAGTGGAAGGCAGCAATGGAGGCTTTCAACAAGTGCAAGTGAGTCCCTCACTTCATTCAGTCAACAGTGTTGGATCACTTCAGTTACGTACAACAACTCTGAGTTGTTTAGTTACCGTAATTTCATGATTATAAGCCGCACCATTTTGACTAAAATTTTGGTCTGAACCCGAAGTGCGGCTTATAATCAGGTGTGGCTTATATATGGACAAAGAACTAAAAGTTGCTGTTTTGGTTTGGAGGACAGATGTCTGCTGAGAAAGGCAGGAGCTTCTCTTTGAAATGGAGAATGTAAACCCCCTCCCTCCAAATTATTATAATTTTGAAATCAAGGGGTTTTCAGGCAACATTATGGGAATTAGGAATAACAGTTCTTTACTAGGGAAATTAAAATAGAAATACAGCACTACAAAGAACAAACCCCAAACCCTGACACAGTCAGAGTACAACCTGACACCCATCAGGCAGGGTGTTGGCAGCAGTCCCATTCCATGGTGGCTGCATCCTCCTGCAGTGACAGATGTGGCTCAGTTGGAGCAGTGCTCCTGTACAAGGTGCAGTTTCCCTCCGGAGCTCCAGTGGTGATGTGGAGAAATCCGGTTTTCCTCTGGAGTCCAGTGGAGAAAGGGGCTCCCTTAGTGTCCCAAAACCTCTGTTTTTATCTTGGTAAGAAATGTTGGGCTCTTCCCCCTGGCTGGGGCAACTTCCAATGGGATGCAGTAATTTTATCAGTGCCACAGTGGGACTCAATGGCCATGAGCAGAAAATGACTGGCTGGAGGAAGGATGGGTTGTGAAAAGATAAAGAACAATGCCCTGCCTGGTTTCAATGGATGGCCCATTAGCAGAATATCTCCTGTGGAGATAAGGATCACTGCCCCCACCCTCAATAGATGGTGATAGAACAGATACCTTTTATCACACTCTGTATTGTAATGTGCGGCTTATAATCATGAAATTACTGTTAACTGGCAGGTGGTACTGAAATAGCATCCTCCAGAGCACAGGCACAAACTGTTCCCTTAGGATAGCACCTCCCAAGTGGCACACACTGCAGTGTTAATATTTGCCTTTTGCTGTAGGACCATCTATGAAAAGCTGGCCAATGCTTTCACAGAAGAACAAGCTGTGCTGTACAACCAGCGTGTGGAGGAGATCTCGCCCAACATCCGCTACTGTGCCTACAACATTGGTAAGGATGGGGGGGCCTCATCTGTGCACAGGAAAGCAATATTGATTTAGTTAAACCCTGGTCTAAGTGACATTGGGGCCATAATATTTTGGGCAAATTCTGCTCGTGTTCTGGGACAATTTAGCAATGCAGAAAGGGTGTCATTTTGCAACAGCACCTGTGGTTGTGTGTAGAAAGACAGAATAACAGTTTGTGGTAGCTTGCCTATGAAGTCAGAATGAAATTGCAGGCTTGTCCCTAAACTGCCAGTATAAAATCTGTATAAATGATTAGGTTTTGTATATGAAAGTAATTTTGAAGTCAAATGGAAGTGTGATCTCAATTTGTTGATTCTTTCAGGTGACCAGTCTGCCATGAATGAGTTGATGCAGATGAGACTGAGGTCTGGTGGCACTGAAGGTCTTCTTGCAGAAAAACTGGAGGTAATTTATTTGCATGCCTCAGCTTGAAGTATTCATTATTACTGTGCTAAGCATGAATATTGATGCAGCAAACCATTCAAGAGCCAGAATAGAACAAAAGTGAGCAAACAAGCCTAGGCTCTGTGGGAAACAACACTTTCCCAAAAACCCTTTGATTTCAAAATAGTCAAGTCTAACATGAATTGAGGAGGTTCAGTTTTGCATCCCTGTAAGTTCAAGCTGCTAAGCTGGGTGTGTTCTTTGCAGGCACTGATCACCCAGACTCGGGCAAAGCAGGCAGCCACGATGAGTGAGGTGGAGTGGAGAGGGAGAACTGTCCCAGTGAAGATTGACAAAGTGAGGATCTTCCTGCTGGGGCTGGCTGACAACGAGGCAGCAATTGCTCAGGTAACCCAGCAGCCCTCTCCATCCTGCCCTTCTCACCATCCTCCTTCCTTCTGTGCACTGCCTGGTACCTGAACTAAAAGCTCTTGAGTAATCTCATTTTATTTCAAGCTTGGGGCTGGAAGGCTGAAGGTGTAAGTGGAGGAATACTGATTATAACCCAAAGGTGCAGTGTCAGCTGGGTGAGGTATTCTGGGAGATCTGTTCTGAGTATTTCTGCTCCTTGGAACATTCTGTGCTGCCTTCCAGCAGCAGGGTGATAACCATTATTATTATTATTATTACATCACTTGGAAATGAAGGTTACATTTTTAAGAATAACTGGTTTTGAATTGCTCTTCTAATTTCTTTAAGCATCTTGTTCAAATGCTCCAACTTCAGAGTAGCCAAAACAAAAAAGATGCATATTGGCCATGGGGTTTTTTCAGCAAAAAATAGCCATTTGCCAGGTGTAGCAGGTGCTATGAGATCTATTCAATTCTCTTACTGACTAATGGAAATTTTCAACTTCAGGAAGTGGATTAATAAATGTCAGGATGTACATCAATTTCGCATGTAATAGTTCTGAAACACTTAATTCAGTCATGGAATAATATCCTGAGTTGGAAAGTACTCAGAAGGATCATTGAAGTCCAGCTTGCTGGAATTTGCAGTGGTACATACTGTGCATGTCTTTAGTATGTACCTCATTCAGGTTTTCCTTGGAAGTGGTGACCAGATGGGGTATCCTGCTTTTCAGTGGCTGCATACACACTCAAGAGTTTGAAAAGGCAATGAAAGGATCTTCAGTAACAACTCTTGCCACTAAAAATGGGATTTTTGCAGCATTAATAACTTCTTATCACCAGGAGAACAATAATAAAACAAAAACCCTACAGAGGGGTAAGAGCAGAGCAGGAGATAGTGGTAAGAAGAGTGTGAGTAGGATAGACAGGATGTGACTGGGTGGGAAACCTGAGTGTTTAATAATGTTAGGAATTGGACATTGCTGAATGGATTTGGTTTCAGGAAGCACATCAGTGTGGCCAGCAGGTGGAAGTACAGCTCAGAGTTCCCTCATTGAACTTCCATCCTGGCAGCTGACAGTTGGACTTTTTCAGTTTGGTTGCTCTCTGAAGTAGTGGCAGAACAGCCTGAATTTGTTCTCATCTTGCTTTGCATTCCTGGGAAGGTCTGACTAAACAGGGGAGTTAAGTGGACTGGTGAGAGCTGAGCATGCAGCAGCACTATTTACATTCCCAGAGGGCTAAAACTTGCCATTTTGGCAGGAGTTCTGGAATTGTGTCAGCTGTGATGGGCAGTCCAGCTTCAGGTGAATGAATTGTGCTTCCTGGGATCTTTGGCACCTTTTTGCTCATCTTCACTGAGCTGAAACCCTGACATAACAGCAGTGCTCTGCAGGGTTTAATTAGAAGTGAAACCAGTCTGTTTTGTGTAAAAATGGAATTTCCCAATGCAATTACACTGTTGGCTTTGGTGCCTTATTGGTAATGGGATGAAGAGAATAAATAAGCCAAGCTGAAACAGGAATCCAGGTTTAAAATTGCTTGTGTCAGTCCTTTTGTAGATTTGAAGGCATGACTTTGGGGGCCCATTGGCTCTCACCAGGTACAAGTGACAAGGCTGCAGGGGCAGCATGACACAGATGTGCTCCTGCCTGGCATTGCCTCAAGGATTCTGTGCTCATCTCTAGATTGCAGCAAAAATGGGTGGCAATAACTGTCAGAGATGTTTCACAGTAGTTTAAACCAAAGGAAACCTGACAGCTGAGCACTCCCCACTTTTGGAATTGGGTTCTGTGGGATTGGTTTCCATGGACCCTGTGAGATGAACCTGTGCAGTTCTGTCAGGACAGTTGGATCACCAGCTGTAGCACTTGTGTCTCAGTCCTATTTCCAAATCAGAATGGTGTATTTATGCATAGAATCAGCTGAAGGAGTTTTTGCTTGGAAAGGAAAACCTTTGTTTCGTTGCAGGGCCCAACCCTTGCCCTCTTTGTGCCTGAGTGATGATCTGGCTATGTCTGTTTTCATTTTTGTGCTTGCAGTGAAATTGCTGTGCTGCTCTGGGTGAGGTTGAGAATGCAGTCAGACTCGTCTCTGGTTACTCTCAGGAGTCAGTCCCACCTTAAAAATTCTCACAGCAAATCTTAAATTAAAAACAAAAAAAAAAAACCAAACCCAAAAAACCACCTCCATCACAGGATACCTGAGGCTTTGTGAGGGAGTAAAAATAACATTCCTGATTGGGTTTGTGAATGTGGGAAGTGGAGAGGCAGAGACTGTACAGCTGTACAGATAAAAAAGTGAGCATGTTTTAGACAGTTTTTTATTCATTTTGACTATTGCAAATTTATTGCAGCAAAGCTTGTCTTACATTGTTACATGACATGGGAGTGGCAGAGCATGGTGCTGGTGCTCTTGAATTCTCCTTCAATCACTGAGAGTAGTTTTTTCTTACTGAATCAGTGAGTCTTGCAATCTCCACCTGGTTTCCTTCTCAGCATCTGAATCAAGGCTGACTTTGGGTTTGGGAGCTTGCTTAATTTAGTACACGATAGGCCAATAAATTAGGCAGAGATCAGGCTTCAACTTGTTTTTCAGAAGTTGTTTTCAAGTTCTGCTTTTGGGGCAGAAGGCCAAAAGCTGCTTCACTTATTTTTAACAAAACTTCTGGCGACAGCAAAAAAGCACTCAGTCACTCCTACTGCTAAAATATATGGTTGCTGTGAAAAATGCTTCAAACAAGCAAGTTATTGCCACTGTGAGCATTGCTGGAGTGGGAGTGGAGGAAAGATAATCATCTGCATGTTCTTACCACATGGGAAAAATTAAATCAGCATAACAAGAGCTGTCTGCATTGGGAGTTTGCCAGTTCAGGCTGCTCAGCTCTGCTGCTGCTGAGCCTTTCCCACAGTGAAGCCCAGCCTCAGTTCAGGGAGCAGTGCAGGTGCCATCCAGGAAGGGAAGGAATGAGCCATGAGCTGTGTCTGCTAGGCCTTCACTGCTGTGCAGTTCTCAGCACCAACCCCATTCCCCACAATTTCTGGCAGATTTGCCCTAAGAATATGTTGCAGACAGGCACAGTTTGGAGTTCTAACTGCTCATGGATCTTAAAGACATCATTTGGGAGAAAATTTTTTAAATCTCCTTAGTTAATTCATGCATCATATAAAAAATTCTGATTTCTGACCTGTCTTGAATCTCCTTTGCTCTTAGGCAGAAAATGAGGAGACAAAAGAACGTTTGTTTGAGTCTTTACTCAGTGAGTGCAGAGATGCCATTCAGGCTGTTCGGGAAGAATTGAAACCAGACCAGGTAAGCAGCAAACATCAGTTTCTACTTCCAATGTGCTTCCTTGGGGCTGATTTACTGTTAAACTTGCTGGGATTTCTTTTATAAAGACCTGCAAAATTTGAATTTATTCTCTTCAGAACTGGAGTGGGAATAGCAATGAAGAAGCCCTCCCTCTTTTGCTTAGAAGTTTGTTACAGCTTCCATGGTTTACCCAAACCTTGAGTTATTCTGTGTTTTTTCATCCCTTGGCTGCCAGTTGTAAGTAAATCATGCAGTGTTTTGTCTCCATTGCCCACAGAAGCAGCGAGAACACTCTCTGGAAAATGATTCTGGGAAAGTGTCCAACATCCAATACTTACACAGGTAATAGGCAAACATTGCTGCCAGTGCTGGTGCAAAGAAGCTGTGTTCATATGTCAAGATTTTATTTTTGTTTGGTTTTGTTTTATGGGGTTTTTGTTCTGGGCCTCTGGGATCCCAAAGGATGACTGTACAGATAAGGATCTGATTCGGGAGCTTTGTAAACGCTTTACTCCAGACTCTCACGTTGACCTTCCAGATGTTTTTCCACCACCAGCTCAGAGCACAGAGTAATGTTTGATGGGATTTCTGGTTTTTTTGGCAGTTATTTGACCTACATCAAGCTGTCCACAGCCATCAAGCGCAACGAGAGCATGGCCAAGTCCCTGCAGAAGGCCCTGCTGCAGCAGCAGCGCTCGGACGAGGACGGCAAGCGCTCGCCGCGGCCGCAGGACCTCATCCGCCTCTACGACATCATCCTGCAGGTAGTGCTGAGAAAACATCCAACTCTTCAGCAAACCAGAGCACTGTGCTGCAAAAGGTTCTTGTAGAAATACAGCACTGCAAGTGAGCTGCCATGAGGTCTGAAGCGTGGCTGAGTACCTTCAAGTACTTCAAAGATGTTCAACATCTGCATGAAACACAAAAAACTTCTTTAAGTTATGAGCAGGACCTGCTGCTTGAGTGGGTGTCCTTTGTTCTGCACTCTAATACAGTTTTAAAATAGTCTTTCTGACTCTTGTGCAGCACCCTTAAAGCTGCCTTAGATTCTGCTGGGCAGGGAAAAAAGCAGCTAAAAATACTTGTTCTTTATAAGCAGGTTCTCAGTTTCTCCCATAATTTTGCAGTTAACTGAGGGAGTTGTGAATAGAGAGAGAAATGTCTTATGAAAAAAACAGTTCATGTGAAATCTAAGGAGTCTTTGTCTCAATTCCTGTTTGTGTCAGGAAGTCTGTCCTGAGGGCAACTTGCCCAAGTTTCAATGAGAGTCCTTCACAAGCGTAGAAAACTGATAATTAGAAAACTGGAAACTATTTCCCTGGGAGTGTTCTGTTGACTTGTCAGAAGGGGCAGCTTTCTCTTAGACCAGCAGATTCCAGAGGAAGGCAATGCCTGCGTTTGTTATTCTGGCTCTGTTTTGCACAGAACCTTGTGGAACTGACACAACTTCCTGGCCTGGAAGAGGACAAGAACTTCCAGAAGGAGATTGGATTGAAGACACTCGTGTACAAAGCTTACAGGTGACTGAGAAACAGCCAGGTTTTCTTTAGCACACATGACACCTTTGGAAGCTGTAACTCCACAGCTCTGTGTGCTGTGCAGGCCTTTGATGCAGCTTCCTCTGTCCTTTGACACTGGTTCCTAAAGGGAAACTATCCACTGCTACTTAAGGATATTTCAGTTGGCAAAAGGTGTGGATAACAAACATGTCAGGAATGCTCTCTTGACTGTTGCAGGTGTTTCTTCATTGCCCAGTCCTATGTCCTGGTAAAGAAATGGAGTGAAGCCCTTGTGTTGTACGAGAGGGTGCTGAAATACGCCCGTGAGGTTCAGTCGGGAGCTGGAGCTCACAGGAACAGCCTGAAGGTAGGAACCCAGTCCTGAAGCTGAAGCTTTATGAAGCAGCTCTGTCCCACTGTTTATTGTTAATGAGGTGCCAGGCCATTAGAATTCAAGACTGATCTTTAGGTAGGGAGAAGGATAATGTTCATTACAGCAGAGACTTTCTGGTGGCATGGGAACACTTCACCTGGCCACTTGCTTGGAGGAGGGACAGACTTGCACCAACTCCAGAACAATTTAACATTTTCTCTTCTACAACTTCTGTAGTGCCTGAAGCACAATGCTGTAGCTTTTCCCCTTCTGGGGAAGTTTATCAAAAATAGGAATTAATTTCTTGGTTCCTACTCTGTCTGATTTTACCTTTGCTCTGACTCTTAGACTAGCACATTTCAGGCTCTCAAATAATTTTCTTTAATCCTCTAGGAGCTGCCTGATGTTCAGGATCTCATCACTCAAGTCAATGCAGAGAAGTATTCCTTGCAAGCAGCAGCTATTTTAGGTGAGTAACACAGCTATACTAGAACTTTGCTGTAAGGTGTCTTGACTAAAGCCCCTGCAACTATTTAATTCCTTTTATTTAATTTCTGAATTTTCTAAATGTTTTTCCATCACCATTCATGTGGGCTCTGGAAAAGTGCTTTTCATTTTGATTTCTTGGGCTGCTGTTTTTGTTGTGCCTGCTGCTGGAGATCCAGGACAAGGAGTGTGTTGCCTCCTTTATTGCCTGAATGTTGCTTTAGCAGATCCCCTTTAGGGTGTTCTCATCATTTTCTGCTGTGTGCTTCACTCAGAGTCTGTGCTGCTTTCCAGACCTCATGACAGTGTGAAGGAGAAGCTCCACCACTGCAGGGCTGTGTTGGCTGTAGATGAGTGTGTGTGGTGCTTACTCTAGAAATCAAATTGATTCTGCTGAAAATACTGCTGTGCATCCCAGAGACTAAGGGTCATGGCTAAGCTTGGAGCACAGCTGCTTCCTGAGACAATCTTACTCTACACCAAGGCCAAGCCTGTTATTCTTACCCCCTTTTGTTCAATTTTGCAGATGCAAATGATCCTCATGAGACTGAGTCTCCATCTCAGGTCAAGGATGGCAAGGTAAGAGCCAGGAGCTCAGGCAAATCCCAAATTCTGTGCTCTTAATGACCATCACCTTTTTCCTGTTACCTGAGTGTCTCTCAGAACACAGGAAATGTCACATTGATCAGGATTTGGTTGTGACTGGTGAATTAAGGAGATTTTATTTGGCTTGGTGCTGAAGGTACCTGACACAGTGGGGTTGCAGCTTCTAGTGTGGCAGCTTGCTTTATTTAGCTTTGTCTCTGAACCTGGGAAGGGTTTTCCAGAGATCTGCAGCTATGGTTTGACAGGAAGTTGAATCATTTTCCAAATCCCCAGAGGCCTCACAAGGGAGCTTGAACTTCTCTTGTCTCAGTTGCTGCTCAGTCCTGTTTGATGTTTGACCCTTTTGGTGTGGCTGGAGTTTAATTTGTGTCCCTGCCTTGGTCTCTTGCAGCCACTCTCAGAACGGTTTGAGACTTTCTGCCTGGATCCTTCCCTGGTCAGCAAGCAAGTCAACCTCGTGCACTTCCCACCAGGATTCCAGCCCATTCCATGCAAACCCTTGTTCTTTGACCTGGCCCTTAACCATGTTGCTTTCCCACCTCTGGAGGACAAGGTGGAGCAGAAGGCCAAGAGTGGCCTCACAGGATATATAAAGGGCATTTTTGGATTCAAAAGTTAACCAGGAACCCCAGAGGAACAGAGGTTTTATTCTGTATTGAAGGAAAAGCTCCAGGAGGTTCTAGGACACAAATATCTGCACCAGAAACCAACAGAGGGAAGTTTTGCCATCTTCTCCCCTGTGTCCTGTGTTTGTCTGTGCCCCACACATTCTTTCCCAGTGTATTAAAGACAAACAATTACTCAGAAACAAACATACACTATAAATAGCTGAAAATAACCTGGAGCACAGAGAAATTCCTTTCTGCTTGGAGAAGTTTGTGATCAGTGGCCTGTCCAGTGCTGGAACACATCTACTTACCATGGATCAGGGCATAGAAATAATTTGATTCCTGCCTCTGCCCCATTATTTGGCACTATAATTTGGTTTTTTTTGATCAAGAAATTGGGGTGTAATTGGGAAACAGAGGCAGAAGTAGATGCAGAACTAAACCAGCAAGGTGAGGCTCTCACACAATGGCTGTGGAACAGTAGCCAAGGGGGCAACTTCTCCTTCCCTTCCAACCCAGAAGTCTCTATATTTTTTAAGAATGTAACATTCAGAAATGACAAAATAGAGCCTCTTTCCTTATCAGTAAGGATGGCAAATGTCAAATGTTGATGGTTATTTCTGCTGTGGTGGGTGGTGAATTTGTACTCTGGGCCAATAGCACCCTTCTTTATTCATCCACACACTTTGTTAAATACCTAAATACAGTATAGAACCTATTCCTGAAAGTATTTTCCTGGGAAAACAGCTTCATGGGTGGCTTTAGAAATAGCTACTTGCTCTTCTTGGGAAGTTGGGTCTCTTGGTGTTCGTTTTGTCTCTGATCTAAACCTTGTCTGAAAACAAGATGATCTTTTTCTGGAGTTCATCTATTGCTTTGTTTCTTGTCCCTGGTCAGTAGCTACTCCTGAAATAAGGGATGAGGAACAGGAGACCAGTAGGTTTGTGAGTGATAATTCATCTCTGTCGTGCCAGACAGCATTTTTTATAAAGCACCCAGGTGCCACGGGGATGGGCACTTTGAAAGTGCAGGTAATTTCATAATTGTGATCACTTCAACAGGAAAAAATCCCACAGCACATGGGCAGAAATGTTCCTAAATAAAACATTTGGAAGATTCCACCAGCACTGTGTGGGTTTTCACTCGGCCTGTAGCTGGCAGGTTTGTTCTGGTTGTCTAGACTTCATGTTTTTTCTCCCTTTTTAGGCATTGGAATTAAGGTTGGTAACAGGACTGGTTTGAATTATTGGGTTTTTGTTGTAATGGGAATTTTCCTTGCAAGGTGCATGTCAGATGAATGGTGGGGGGGAATGAACAATTCCCATTATTTTAATATGAATGTTTGCTTTGTTCCAAGTTGATCTGATTTGTGAGTTCTCTAAGTACAGAAGGATTGTGTGTTAAGAAAGAGGTGGGAGGAGGAACTTCTTGTTTGTGTTTAATTTTTGCAACATGGAAACAAAATGGGAATTTCTGGTGTCGTGGCCAATCCCCTTTGCCTTTGGATTGCAGGGGCATTTTGTAGAAGAAAGGGAGGTGTACAGAAATGTGAAAGACTTCATTCATCAGATGGCAGTTTCTAGAAAACTTGGTCTTGACTGGCAGCTTTCTCTTCCCCATAATGCCCATTTCCTTTTAGGCAAGGGAAGGCCCACAATGACCAGGCTCATCTGGTGCTGTGTCCAGCTGAGCTGCTCTTCTCAACTTTTGGATCAAATCACAGAATATTCTCCTTTGGTTTGCACCAAACTCTGCTTTCCTTCCACGGGTCTGTGTTGTGCCTGGACTGATTCCAGGGAAACTCCTACTGTGGCCACTTTCTAGTTACAGTTAGAAAAACCTAAGAGCAATTGGCCTCTTTCTGCCAACCCTCTTTTGACAGCTAACTGATGAGTTGAACGCAGATAAGAAGTTTGAAAACAATAAAGTTTTATTCCTGACCTCTGAGGCGTGTAGTTTGTATTAGGAACACTGAGCACTCTTTGCCTCCCAAGCATTCAGAGGATTGAGGTCACAGCATCACCTGGGGCTACTGAACCCCTGGGGAATGGCCACTTAGCTCTGGAGGAGGATCTTCTGCCCCAAGGCTCAGATAACGCCACTCTGAGGTGACTTGGCTTGTTTGTTTTGGTGTAGTGTTAGTGGAAGGTGAATGGAGTGGGGTTTGTGAGCAGTGGTGTGGCTTAAATCATGGAAGGTGCTGATGAGGCTTGGGAAAAGAAACCTAAAAATGTAAAGAAGGGAAAAAATTTGTTACTGAAGCCACCTGTACGATGCAGACCAGACCAGACTGACAGAACTGAGGCTTTTAGCCCTGCAGTGGGGCCGGGGCAGGCAGGTGAAGTGTCTGAAGTGCAGAACAAACCAATTCCCCTGAGCCTGCCTGGGTGCTGGGCCTGGAGCAGCCAGGGCCAGGTGCAGAGCACTGGCTTGTGGGACTTGGAAACTTCCTTATTGCTCTGCCCTTTCATTGCTGTTCCTTTAAAGTGCTTGTGCTCTTTCCATGAATTAATTGGCAAGGAGGCCATGTGATTGCCCTCAAAACAGGAAACTCCAGCAGAATGGTCAAGAGGATTGCTTTCAATCAACTTTTCCTATGGAGTATCTTTGGGATTAGCTCTGGAATTTTAATTACAGGCTGAGCTAGCTGTGCCTGGTACCACTGCATCCATTAAAATAGGAATGAGATGTTCATCATGGCCCTCACTCCACCACCAGTGCCAGACCTGTGTCTGAGCAGTGTTTATTTCTGGTTGTGCACCCTCAGAGGTCTGGGGACTGTGGATGGGTCTCGAGAGACTCTGGGGGACAGAAGTGAGGAGCATGAGGCAAACTGGGCAGTGAAAGAACTGAAAAGTGGCATGTGGGATTGTAACAGAATGGCCTGGGGGCTCCTAGATAACAGTGTCTGCCTCCTTTGGAAAAAGGGTTTGGGGTATTTTAAACAAGGAATTGTGTCACTGGAAAATTGTTTCCTAATCCAAACTGCTCCAGCTGTGGGACATCCCAGGTGGGCACTGCCAGGAGTTCTCTGGGGCCTTTGTGGCTGTGTCTCTGGAGCAGCAGGTTTGGCTGGCAGGTGCTGAATTGAGGAGTGGGAGTAGAATTCATCCTTGAGAGAAGATGCATCTGCTGAGGGATTTCTGTGGTCCCTCACAGCTCTTGTGAGCTGCCCTGTCAGCACAGGTACCCTGTGGGCTGCAGCCGGGGTGACATTGAGGTTTTTGCTTGCTTAAGGAGTGATTTGATGCGATACTGACTCTGTGGCTGCTCCTCTTTCTTCAGGATGGAATTGTTTACAAACAAGAGCAGCTGCAGGTCGGTTTTCCTGCCAAGGAAAAACCCTTTGTGAGCCGGGTGGGATCCTGGCAGAGGAGGGCTGGGAGCAGCCGCTGTGCTGGGGCTGTCCCAGGAGCAGCACCTCTCTCCTGCCTGCTCTGCCCTGTCCTCCCTCCCTGCTCCCTGAGGAAGTGCTGGGGCTGCAGCTGAGAGCCCGGGCTCTGTGCCTGAGCCCGAGCCCCTCTCCTCCCTGGACCTGCCCTTCAGCCCTGGCACTCACAGGGCTCCAGGGACAGGCACCCACAGCCGAGCTTCGTGCTGGGCTCTGGCGTCTGGGGCTCACCCAAAGCACACCGAGGGTGAGCAGGTTTGAGAAATGCAGCCCCTCTCTGCCCCTCTGCCTTTGGGTGAGGTTTCCTGGGCCTGGCTGTGCTGCTTTGTGCCTGAGCAGAGGCTCGGTGCTGCAAAGCCAGGTGTGACAGCTGCTGTCACTTAGCTCCTGGAGAAGCAGATCTCGGTGGGATTTGGGTGGTGCAAAGCAGGAAAGTCCTTGTTTGGGAGCATCCACCCTGGAGTGTGCTCACTCTGTTTGCTTTGGGGATTTACTCTGTGACCAGCAGCACCCTGCTCAGTGCTGAGTTCTAGTTAGAGCTGAGCCCAAGCACAAAGCCCGTGTGGGAGGGAGGAGGCTGTGTCCATCCCCAGCCCTTCCCTGGGTGAAAACCTTCCCACCTCTGGCCTAAAAAGCAGTCATGGCTCAGAGGGGGAGGTTTAACACCACTTTCAAAGGGTGTCATTTATGTGTCTGTTGTGCAGGTGGCCCTGGGCGCAGCTTTCATGTTCCCCAGTGCCATCCATCCCAATCCAGACCCAGGTCCAGGCATGCACTTGGCATTTCCAGGCACTGCCACACTGGGATCTCAGTCACTCCTCCACTGCTGAGCACCCGAGGTGCTGTGGTTATTAAAGTCTGAATTCTTGCTCTGGAAATGATCTGTGCCTGCCTGGCTGGGCTGCAGGACGGTGCTGGCCGTGCACAGCACAGAGCCAGGCTTTGCCCCAGGCTCACACGCTGCTCATGAGGATTAGTGACTCCCATCCCTGCCCGTGGTCAGTCTAGGGAGCAATGCTGGGCTGTGGTGCCCGAATGACTAAAGAGCACCATCAAAGCTCTGAATTACCTTCAGTGCTTGCCTTTTTCCACAGAAGCAGGAGAACATCTAATTTTCTCAGAGCATCAAATTAAGTCGGGGAAGAATTAGCAGAATTAGCTGTGGCAGACACATTCATCCTGCTCTGGTCCCTGCCTGTGACACAGAAGCACTTGCTGCTGAGTCAGGCAACAGCAGCTCACAATTGGAGCCTTGCAGGAGGTTTATGGTGATTGAAAATCATTTGGGGCTCGGGGCTGGAAGCTGCAGTTTGGGGAATGAGTCCCTTGGCTCAAATGTTCTTGGCTGCTGCACCCTCTGCTCTCACAGATGGGTTGGGAGGTGTTTTGTAGGGGCTGTCACTGTTCTGTCCCCTGCCTTAGTCACCCTGGAAGGGTTTGTCTGCTCTCCCTGACAGCCCTGTGGTGCAAGCAGAGCCTTTCCAGGAGCTTGGTTTGGTTTGGAGGGTGTCTGAATGCATGATCCTTCCTAGCTGGTGTGAGCACACTCCTTTCTAAGGGCCAGATGGGATGCTCCAGCCTGGGCCCCTCTGCTTTGAATGCCTGCTTCAGTCAGCTCTTTGTGTTGAGACGTCTCCCAAGCAGGGACATCTGTGAGCTGTTCCAAGCACGTTTCCCCTGCCATACACCATCCTGCAGCTGTTCTGCACATTGCAGGGCCTTTGCCTTGAACATGAGTGTGGAGAGCAAACCTGCCCTCGTGTTTAATTTTCCATCATCCCAACACGGGCTGGCTGCCTGGTGCTTTATCCCAGCATTTACAGGGGATGGTCCCTTCTCCAGGGCACTCCTGTTTGGGCAAACAGCTTGGAAAGAAACACTCCAAAAGCTCTGATCTCCCACCCTGATTCCATGGGTTCCTTCTCCAGCTGTGCCCTGTGTGTGAAGGCTGCCTCTCCAGGCAGGTGTTTAATTACCTCATTGCCTCGTTAATGATCTAGGACACATCTTGTTCAGATCCAATCACTCTGTTTGGGAGCAGCTCCCTTCAGCCCTGTCACCAGATAATAAAGCCAAATTTGCAGGCTTCATCCTGTAAGTTATAAGCAAGTTTTCCAGACAAAGTGTCCTGAGAATCTGCCATTAGTGAATTGATTCAGTGCTATTACAGCCTTGCTAATCCTCTGGGGAGAGGAAAATGAGGCTAACACATTAACTGCTGCAGGGAATTGCCCTGATGTCCTGCTCCTTAGCTCTGGGGCTTGAACTCAGAGGGAGCTGCAGGATGCTGGAATGAGCCTGGAGAGGCCATGGGGTGGGAAGCAGGCAGGGCCTTTTGATGTCTGAAGGGTCTGAGGATGAGTAGTTCACAACAGCCCTGGGACTGGGCTGTTAAGGAGATGGCGTGGTGGGGATGTCCTCTGTATTTAGGGAGATCCAAAGGAGCAGGACAAGAGCTGCCCATTTGTCTGTGCTGGATTGGGCCACCCCTGGTTTCTGGGGAAAGTTCTCTTGGAGCTGAGTGGTTCTGCATCCAGAGCCCCCTGACCTCTGCAGACCCTGGCAGGATGCTGAGCCTGCCCCAGCCTGGGGAGATTTTTAATGGGTCTTAATTCCACCTACAGGGAGGAATCCTGGGGCCTTTGCACTTCCCCTCTGCTTATCAGTTGGCAAAGATAAGGCAAAGCAAAACAAGGTTTGAGGACCCAGTAATTTTAGACTCCAGAAAATGAAGTGTCCTATTATCCCAGTGGTGAGGCAGTTTTTTCAACTAGGCTGTTCTGAGGCTCTGACAATTCACTTTGGCTTGTGGAGTATGAAAACTGCTCCACAAGGAGGGAAAAGGGCTGGAATGGGAATGGTATGAAAAGGTGCCATCCTTGGTGTCTGCAAGGCAAACAGGCTGATGAGTGTGTGAAACCAGGCTCTGATTCCTCCCAAGGTGGTGTCCTGGGCCCTGATTCCATGTTCCACTGTTTCCCTGGTTCTGGAGACACTCAGAAGGGTTTCTCTGTGTCTGAGCTCAGCTCAAGTGTTATAGGCTCAGTCTCCAGCTGCAAAGACCAGGTAAGTCTTGGCCTGGGCTGCCTGTACCTGCTGGTCCTGTTGTTAAACAAGCAGCATCTCCTCATGGATGCAGAAGGCTCCCTGGGATGTGGTGGTGGGTGCTGCTGCTGAGCTGGCCCCTCGGTTTTATTTGGTGTAAATGTGGGTCACCATGAGCAGGGACCTTACAGGGTGAGGAGATGCACAAACTGCTTTTCCACAACTATTTCATAAACAGCTCCAGGCTCTTTCCAGGTGCCAAACAATTGGAGACCAAAACCCAACCACTGTCTGCATGTGTGCTCACTGGTTGTTCCTGTGTTTTTCCTCCTACTTCCCAATGGTTAAATTTGATGTAAAGGTCCTTCCCTTGCTCTGCTGTGGCACCCACTGCTTTATAGAGTTATTTAGGACCTTGAAAGTGGAGTTTCCCCTGCAGTGTCTGGGTGCTGTGATGACATTGGAGGTTTGTGCAGTGCTTTGATTTTGTTGCATCACATCCCAGGGGATGAGTTCAAGAATGAAGAAGTTCAAAAACAAGAAGGTGAAATGGAAAGAAGGAATGGTGTGCAGAGGGTATTCAGGAGGGGAGAGGCACAGGAGTGTCAAGTTCCTTGTTATCCAAGAAAGCAAATGGTCTTCAGAGGTAACAGTAAATCATTTATGGGCTGTGTTGCCTGCCATCCCCTCTATAAAACCCAACAAGCTGATAAGGACAGCACGGCCTCCTCCAGCCTCTGCCAATCTCTTAGGAAAGGTTAGCCAGGGATGGTTCCTGAAATCTTCCTGCCCTGAAATGTTCTGTGCTCACTGAGCTCCTCCAGGCAGCTGTGCCTGCTATCTGTCCCTGCAGGCAACTGCTCAGCTGTGTGAGCACAAGAGGCAGCTGCTGGCTGTGTGACTGCCCTGCAGAACCAGGCATCTGCACCTGGCACGGCTCCCGGCCACGGGGATAAATCCTGCTCTGGAAAACGAATGAAGTGATTGTGGAGTGACTTCCCATACACCTCCTGTTGTGTCTGGAGCCCTGCAGGAGCAGCCAGCCCCAGGCCTATCCCCCCAGGAGATGTCTCAGCCCCCAAACAGAGCTGGAGCCCAGCTGGGAATGTGCCTGGGCAAGGCACAACCTGCCCTGGGATTGGCTGTGCCCTGGATCAGGGGCAGCATTTCCAGGCTGGAACAACTGGGATGAGAAGAAGGCTGCCCACCCCTGAGCCATGTCCTGTGGGCTCTGCCAGCTGTGGCAGGAGGCAGCTTGGTGCCCATTGCAGCAGTGATCCTGTTGGAGATGGAGCTGGGGTGGAGCAGTCTGGAGCTGGGGGACCCTTGGTGATGCTGTTGGGGTTGTCTCCTGGTCTCCCTGACCTGTGCTCGGGTTTCCAGCTGCACAGGGGCAGGCAGGTCCTGCATTTTGGGCCCTGGTCCCAGTGCCAAGTGCAGCTGTGTGGGAGGCTGTGGTGGAGAACTGGTTGAACTGGTCTCCTTGCCTGTTGCTTCTTGCAGGGTCTGGGTTAAGCACGGTGCTCTGCCCTGGCACGGCTCGGGCCAGTCCGGGCAAAACCCACGGAGGATCTGGAACTGACCTGGGCTGAATCCAGCAGTGCCTGTCACAAGTGTGAGGATCTGTCATAATCCCCTGAGCATTCCTGCAGTGACTTCCCCTTCCCCATAGCAGATCTTGGTGTCCATCCCAGAGCAGGGCAGGCTGAGCTGGCAGCAGCAGAACGTTCCTTGTGTGCCACAGGTGCTGGGCAGCAGCAGAAACTTCTGGGCTGGGTGCTGTGCTGGGGCTGCTGGGCTGACCCATCACCCCAGAGCCATCCTCTGGCTTCCCCTGCCAGCCTTTTCTCCTGAGGTTGGGACAGGGCTGCTCCATGGACTCTGCCTGTCCTCCTCCCCTGCCTGGCTGAGTGAGGGAGAGGCAGCTCGAGGCAGGCTGTGCTCAGCATCACTCCAGCTTAGGGCTCAGGACCAGGCAGGACCTGGCCTGGCATCCCAGCTCGTGCCTCACATGGTCTGTGAGCAGCCAGGTGCTCTGCCAAGGACTCTGCTCTCCTCCCAGAGATCATCCCCGTGTTTGTCTGTCCTGTGTGTGTGGCACAGAGGCAGCTGGCTGCTGCCAGGGCGTGTGTCTGTGTGCACAGGGCTGACAGCAAGGGCTGCCGCCTTTGGAACACTCTGCATTTCCAAGGGATCTTCTGCAGGCAGGGGTTGGCTGGGGAAGGATCACAGCTGTGTCTTGTCACACAGGGGAGAGGAAGGTGCTGTCTTGGAGCTGTGCAGGTGAGGAGCCCCAGCTGTGGGCTCCAGGCTGATGGATGGCTTGGGAAGCAGGCTGTCCACAGGGCTTGTTGGTATGTGTTTGGTTTACTCTTGGTGCTAATTCTTAGAACTTCCTCCACGTGCCAGGGGATTTTCCAGGGGATTACAGGCAGTTCATCTTGTCAAATTTAGTTTCTTTTGAATCTACAGGGAATTAATCCCCTCCTGGCCCATGCAAACAGCAGAAGAGCTTGTCCCATGCTCCTGTTTTGTGTGGGTACAAAATCAGGTCTGTATGGAATCAAATGCTTTCAACTCTCATCTCTGGCAAGGCTTCAGGTCACTGAAAGCCTTTGGATGCCACTGAGAGGGACTGGCTCTGGTCTGGGGATCCTCCTGGGATCTCCAGCAGCTCTGGTCAGAGAGCATCACTGCTGTCATGGGTCAGTGGGATGTCAGTGGCAAAGGGGTGATCTCTCAGTGACCACTTTCCATCCTGTGTCTTTAACTCTCTCCTGAGACAAGTGTGATTTAAATTTAAAGAGGACAAAGAGGTCACCCAGGAAGGGACAATGGACCCTGGGCCTTTTCCTCTGCTCCTGGGTTGTCCTTGGACCACACAAAAAATTAAGAACAGCTACAAACCTGTGTTGGCATCACTGGTGTCTTGCTGGTGCTTATGTGGGGGCTGTGACCCCCAACTTCTCCTGTCCCCTTCCTCCTCCAACCTCTGCCCTCCTTCCCTGGTCCTGCACTGGGTAAGATCCCCTGTTGCTGTGGGATTCCTGCTGGATCAGCCTGAAACACAGGGTTCCTGGTTTGTGGGGACCTTTGAACTCGGCTTTATCTGAATCCAGCAGGTAGCCAGCCCTGGCTGTGGCTAGGGAGAGCTGTGGGGCTGGGCAGCCCCACTGGGCATCCCCAGGAGCCACAGAGATGCCAGGGTGATGCTGAGCTCACTGGGAACCACTTGGACTCTGCAAGAGAGGGGAAAGAGCTGCCCGGAGGCAAAGCCTGGTCTAAGGTCTTGTGTGCACAGGGTGCCTGGGCAGAGCCTCAGACCCAGATCTTTGGGGCTGGGTTGTCCCAGAGCCTGAATCCCTCTGGCTGAGGTGCTGGGTTGCTGTGCTGGAGCTGCTGACTTTCGCCCTGCCATGAGCCCTCCGTGTTTTCCCGGGAGCCAGGGCCCAAAAGTTTGCTGGGTTGTAAAATAACATCATGTTCTGAGAGCTGCAGATCCCCAAACTGCTGCTGCCACCTTGGAAAACGCTTGGGTGGCCTTGTCCGTGGGGATTCTGCAGTTCTGTAGCATTTTAAACAGATGCTGCAAGGAGCTTGGGTGGCTGCAGTGCCCTCCCTCCAGGTCTCGTTCCCAGCTTTTCCTCCCTGCACAGAGCTCTCTGTCCCTCTGCTGGGAATCTGCTGTGGCTGTGCGAGCCCAAACCCTCTCCGAGCCAGGGCGAGGTCTCCCGTTCTCCCTCTGGGGCTCTGCTCCTTCCACCCTGAACTGGTTTGTCGAGTCATTTTTTCAGATGTGCCTCCATCCCTGCTGCTGCTGCTCACCTGCGTTGGGGAGGAGCCTCCCGGAGCTGCTCTTTACCTCGCCCCGACCGAGCCTGCCTGAGTCCTGTCCTTCCATCCCCAGAGCCCGGAGCAGCGAGCCAGAGCCCACCAGGACCGTGCCGAGCCCGGGACAGCAGCTGGGACCTGGCCAACATGTTCAAGGGGGTGGGCAAAAGCTCCCCGAGCAGAAGCTCCCCCAGCAGAGGTTCCCCTGTCAAACCCAGCAAGTAAGTGTGAGCCCTGTGCTCTGTGTGTGCTGTGTGACCCTGGGGAGGACAAGGGATGGGTGATCCACGTCTTTGCCATCCCTCTGTGGAGCAGCAGGAGGTTGGGGTTTGCTGGGAGCTGATACCAAATGTGCTGCCTGGATGTTGTTTGTGTTCCTTCCTGAAGTGCCCTGCAGCCCCTGGGATGTGCTCAGAGCTGGGATCTTTGAGCAGGGAGGTGCAAAAAGCCCCTTTTGGGCAGGTGGGAGCAGGATAAAAGCCTCTGTGCCTGGTGGAGTGGGGTCTGCTCGATGGTGGGTCCCAGATCCTGGGATCCCTGGAGAAGGATGCTCAGTCTGCTGCTGCTCAGGTGGTGGAGATGGGTGAGGAAGGGTTTGCTGGTGGCTGCTCTAAGGTTGAATTGCTGAGTTTGCCTATTTCAGACCTGCCTGGAACAAACTGGTCTGGTGGAAGGTGTCCCTGCCCACAGCAGGGGCTTGGAACTGGATGTCTTTAAGGTCCCTTCCAGCCCAAACCTTTCTGTGATTTTATGAAGAGATCCCCTCAGTTCTGAGGGAATGGGGTGTGTGATGCTTCCCTGGGATCAGGGAGTGCTCCTGCAGGGAGATCTCATCCCTCCCTCCTGCTGCTGTTGTTAATTCAGGATTATTTTCCACCTTCCTCAGCAATTTTGCATGTGTTCAGTGATTCCATGGGAATTCTCTGCCCTGCCAGGGTTGGAAGCTGAGGAAGTTGCCAGGGGGGTTGTGCTGAGGAGAAGGGGGCGTGCAGGGAGTGCTGGCCACATCTCCTGGCACCACCAGCAGCAGCCCAGGACAGTGTTTTTGGTTTTTGTGTGTGTGTGTGGAGACCTGGGTGGTCCCAGCACAGTGCTGGCCCCCAAATGTGCTGGTTTGGGGTCCAAACCCCAGGTCAGCCAACAGCCCCTGAAGAGGGGGTGGCTGGGCAGGGCAGCAGGGCCTGGGGACAAGGGGACCCCTCCAAGGTTGGGGGTGCTGGGGGAGGTTGGGAGCTGAACCTCTGCCATGGGAAGCTTCAGTGGAGCTGAAAATCTCGAAGGCAGGTCTGGGGGCTCTCTGAACACCAAGCTTTGCTGGGGCCTGGCTGCAGTGGGGCACCTCCCAGGAGCTGTGTCAGGCTCTGTTTCATTCAGCATTGCTAATGCAATCTCTCCACCTCCCCTGCCAGCTCCCAAAGCAGGCTGGGGATTCCTCAGGACCCTGCAGAGGGTTTGGGCAGGCTCTTCCCCAGCATGAACCTCTCAGAATAACTGGAGCTGCATCCCAGCAAGACCTCACAGCTCTTCCCGTGCAGGATGGAGGCTGGAGCCAGGAGCACAGCAATTACTGAGCTAGTTGTGCTTGTTTCAGGAGGCACCAACCATCAGACACAGCCTAATTCACCTGGCCATGGCCTGGGGCCTGGTCAGTGCCCAAAGTAGCTGAGAAAATGAAGGATGAATTGTCTTGGGAGCAGCCACCAGCACACAGTCTGCAGATGGCCCCAAGAAAATGTTGGTGGCCCCAAGGCCAGAGCCTCAGCAGCAGCTGAGTTTCCCTGTCTCTGGGATTCATAATTAGCAGCTGGACCCCCACAGAGGGCTCTTGGTCCCTGGGACTGGGGTGTTGAGCCTCCTTTGCTGTCTCCACTTGGTGGATGCATCCCAGGGAAGCATCACAAGCACAGGTTTGTCCCTGGGGACATCCTGGATGTGCCCTGCTCTAGGTGGAGGCACTGCAGGGCTGAAAGGGAAAACTCTTGAGAAGGTGGAATTGAATTGGATCTGGCTGGACTGGCTGTGCCTGGGTGTGATTTTGAGAAAGGCTGTGGGTGGTTTGGGAGGTGGATGGCAACTCATCTCCTGGGATTGCTGCTTTTCCCACCATCTCCCTCTGCTCCCCAGTCAGTCTGGAGCAGTGTGGGTCCTGGGGACAGGCAGAGGGTCAGGTACTGACCCAGAACTGGCAGGGTGTCAGTGGTGATCTGCTGGGATCTGCTGGCAAATCAAAATATGCCAGGGCTTGGTGTGTGTCAGGGAGATCAGACCCAGCTTTGGGCCCTGTGGCCATTAAGCAAAGTCCCCGTGAGGAGGGGACAGAGGGGGCAGGGACTGCAGTGGGTGGTGCTGTGGTCCTGCCCGAAGTGCCCTGCCAGGAGTGACCAGGAGTGGGGACAGTCCTGCTGCTGAGAGACACCGTCCCTTGTGTGCAGCTGGACTGTCCAGGAGGCAGAAAGTGGAACGAGCAATGAACCAATTAATAATGATAATAACAGTGCTGTGCCTCTCCTAGGCATGAGATAGCCCTAGGGAGGAGGCTGCCCTGGCTCCTGAGGAGGAGCAGCTTTGCCCAGCCTTGTCCTCAACCATCCCCAGGCTGTGGCTGTACCATGCTCTGTGTGTGCAGCTGGACCCGAATTTTGGGGTCTGGGGGTGTCCAACATGAGCTCGTGGCTGCTCCCACCTGATGCCAGGCTGCCCAAATGTTCACCCAGAAATGAGGGCCCAGTGAGTGAGAGCTCCTGGCAGGAACGGGGCAGAGGCAGGGATGGGCAGGGGGACACCCCGAGGAGGACAGTGATCCCTGTCACCACGGGTGGCTGTTTGCACAGACTCCTCTCAGTACACCCTTGCTGCTCCTGAGATGATGATGTCCAGGAATCATCCCTGTTTCCCTGAAAATCAGGCTGTTAGCAGCAGCATCCTGGTCTCCCTCAGGTGCCCCGTGCAGCACAGGCTGGGATGGGCTGTCTCTGTCACCAGGAGGTTCCTGACATCTTCTCAGTCCATAGTTTTGTTGTGGCCCAGCCTAAACAAAGCAGATTTCTGTGCCCAACCTTAGAAGCTGAGGGATGGAGAGCCCCAGTGTTTCCTGCAACCAGAAAGGGAGTGCCAGCAGGAATAAACAGGATTTTGTTGGTGATCTACCATGCCTGGGAAGGATGGATCCTCCCTTCTCCCCTCTTGGAGCAGCACAGAGTTATCCACAGCCACACGACAAACCGGGATGGGCTCAAACAGGACACCCCATCCACGCTCTTTGGGCAGGAGCTGAACCCAGCCGGAGCTCCTGGGGGGCGATGGGGAGGCTCTGGGAGAGGCTCTGGGAGAGGCTCCGTCCCCAGCCCAGCCCAGCCCAGCCCGTGACTCACATTCTCCTCCCTGCGCAGAGAGCCCGGGCAGGAAATTTGGGTGGTGCTCAAGTATTTGCTCATGGGACACCACCTCATTCCAGGCGTGTCAGGGATGAGTGGGAGATTGTGTAACCTGCTGGGGAGGGGGCACTTTGAGAGCTACCAGCCTGCTCGGGCTCAGCCCTGAGCTGCTCCCACCCTTTGTGCATCTCCCCGAGCACTGCGGTTTGCACCAGGAAGGGACATGGATGGAGTGGGAGCGATGATTAACGGGATGTAAAACACAGGCTGTAGCAGGGAATGATGCTTGGATGGTGATGGATGTGCTGCTGGAGTCAGACCTGCAGAAGCACAGCACAGCCCCCTCTCCCTTTGCTGATTCCGGGCAGGAGATGCTGCCAGCCCCAAACCTCCGGGGCAGCTGAGAGCTGCTTTGTGCAGGCCCATGCTTGGGAAATTAAAAACAAGGGAGGAGCTGGGGAAAGGGGGCAGGAGGATGCTGAGCAGGAGCGCTGGGGCTGTGCCTCCTCTGTGGGCTGAGCTCACTTCCCAAGGGAGCTGTGGCACTGAATGCTTGGCTTGGGGTGACTGTGGCACTCCCTGGCACGTTACAGTCACTTGGGGCTGTAATAAGTGAACAGCCCAGCATCTGTTCCATTCCATGGAATGAACCATGGAACAGCTGGAGCAATGACAGAGCATTAAGGGAATCAATTCCCCCTGTCCCCTCTGTGGATTCAGGGGCTTGGAAGGAAAGCACATGGCTAAAGGGCAGATGTGGTGACTGTGCTGCAGGATATCACTTTTCTTCTACCTCCTTCTTCACCAGAGAGGTACCAACCTGCCCTGAAGAAGCATCCCCCCACTCCAACTGACCCCCAGTGACATCCCATTGTCGCTGCTCAAACTCTTTCCCCCAGTCTCAGATCCCAGCAGCAGCACATAATGCTCTCAGCCTCTGCTGAACTTTGTCCCCTCAGCAGCATTCCGAGGGCTCCATCCCTGTGTGATGCTATCACTCCACACCCTCCTGCCTCTGCCCACATCCTGGCAGGGCTGTGCTCTCCCTGCCTGCAGGGTAGGGCCAGCACTGTCCTCAAGGGCAGATGCTGTGAGAACAGGACATGAGGACAAAGGTGGCACCGAGGTTTGTGCTTCCCATGCCTGGCTGCAGGCTTTGGATCCGGCTGCTCCAGCAGGGGTGGTGGTGGGGTAAGGGCTGTGATGGCTCTGTCATTGTGTGGTGGCACTGGGGTGACAGCAGTGAGGACCTGTTGTTGGGAACCTTCAGTGAAGCCTCACTGGAGGAGGAGGGCTGGTAGGTGTGCCATGGCCTTGGGAAATTGGAGTCTTGGAATCACAGGATATCCTGAGTGGGGAAGGGACCCAACAGGATCATTGAGTCCAAGTCCTGGCCCTGTGCAGGACACCCCAATAATCCCACCATGTGCTAGGAGCATTGTCCAAACACTCTTTGAGCTCAGACAGACTCAGTGCTGTGGTCACTTCCCTGAGAGCCTGTTCAGTGCCTGAGCACCCTCTGGGTACAAAACCTTCTCCTGATATCCAACCTAAACCTGCCCTGACTCAGCTTCCTGCTGTTCCCCAAGCTCTGAAAACACCACAACAGCGAGAGGGGCTGCACAAAGAGTCCTTGTCCCCTGCAGCCCAGTCTTGGGGTGGCACTGGGCTCTCCAGTGTCCCACTGGGCCCAGCTGGAGAGCTTCACATGGGAGGGTGGCAGCTCTGGGTCAGGCTGAGGGGCTGCCTGTGCCAGCAGCCGAGGGCAGCACCCAGGGAAGCGCCTCCAGACAGGGTGAGCATGTTGTGCTGCCTGTGCAGGGTGCTCCCCTGACCCCCAGCGAGCTGGCTCCAGGTCTTCCCACCCCAGAAGTGGTGTTGGTGCTTTGGGGAACCCTACAGCAGTTTTATCCCCCATTATTTTCCCACTCTGATGTCTTTTTGAATCCACACAGAGTTTTGAGATCTGCAGCAGGGAGTTGTGCAGCTGGGCTGGGTGGTGAGCACACCCCAGCACTCTCACCCTGAGCACAGCAGCTCCTGTGTGTGTCCGTGCCCTTGGCCACAGCTCAGACTCCTTGAGACACCCAGTGAGGGAAGGGGCTGAAGAACCAGGCCTGGGGCAGGTCCTGAGCTTTGCTTTTCCCACCCCTCTGCTTTGCTGTTCCCTCTCTCAGGTCCTCCACAAACGAGCTGGCCGTGCTCATCTCCCGCATGCAGACAAACGCTGACCAGGTGGAGAAGGACATCCTGGAGACTCAGTCCAGGCTCAAGCAGGTCAGTGCTGGCAGGGGGTGGTGGCAGGTGAAAGGCTTTGCCTAGAAATGCAGTGTCTAGGACAGCAGATCAGATGTCTGCTCTGTGCTTGCTGGTGCAGGTTTGGGGGCTGGCTGGAGGCTGGGGAGGAACAAAAACCCCACAGAGCCTCCCAGTCCCTGGGGCTGCATCCCAAGGCTCTCAGATTCCTTCTGCTCCATGCCTCAGGCTCTGCACAGCCAAGGCTGTCTCAGCTATGGCAGCACAGCCTGTGCCTCCCACACCCCCAAGGCTGCCAGCCTGACCCTCAGAGCCCCTGGCAGGAGGGAGCTGGAGCAGGAGGGCACCAGGGCTCCTCTGTGGTGGCTGTGTGGAGGATCCAGAGCCTCTGTGCTGGCCAAGGAAAGCGTTGGGAGGTCTGTGTGGTCCAAGCAGGATTTTTCCTCTGTCTCCCTGGGCTCCAGGATTCCAGCAATCACCAGAAGAACAAGGCTTTTGAGTTCCAGACAGAGAATGCCAGGAACCTGAAGGAAGCTGAGACCCTGCTGAAAGATCTCTTCCTGGATGTGGACCGTGCCAAGAGGCTGAGACACCCACAGGCTCCTGAGATAGAGAAAGAGTGAGTGCAGTGGAGAGACTGGTGTGATGAGGGCACTGAGCAACTGGGAACCTCCTCAGGACATGGAGTGAACGCCAGTCCTTGCCATGAGTTGTAGCTTCACTCTTTTCCCACAGAGTTTAGCCTTAAAATCATCTTTTCTGCCAATTTATTTTAAAGATATTGGTATGCAGAGTGAATGCCAGAGTGATTGCCCAAGAGGCTCCAGTCTTTTGGGAGCCCTGATGACAAATGCAGAGCTAAAATGTGGCTCCACTCTCAGAGCAGGTCCCCTTTTCCTCTGCCTTCCCTAAAAATACCTGTAATTTGGGGCAAGCACAGAGTCAGAGGTGGGTGTGGGAGTGCTTTGGCTTCTGGTGCTTTGCTCCTCTTCACTTCCAGCCCTTCTATGTAGAAGTCAGGAGGGAAGGGACAGCCCTGACCTCCCTGCAGCATCCTCCTGGGCAGTATTTCCTGAGACACCCCTGAAGATGGAGAACAGGACAAGTACAGGACACAGTGCCACAAAGGCTCAGCAAAGTACCCTGGGTATTGTGAGTGAAATCTGGGCTCCTCAAGGCCCACCTTGGCTCTCTGACTGACACAGGGACCTGTCCCTTTGCCCTGGCAGCATCCAGCAGCTCCATGAGCGTGTGACACAGCTCTGTGCCGAGTACCGAGCCCTCTACGAGCAGCTCAACGTGCCCGAGGTGGGGCCCAGGGTGGACTGGGCCAGGATCCTGGACCAAAAGATGGTAACAGAGCTGGGGTTGGGTGTTATCTCCCATCTCCTACCAGGCCAGATCATGTTTACTGTTGTCTGTAGGGCTGTGCCAGCCACTGCAGGGATGTTGGAGGTGGTGGGAATAATTCAGTGGGTCTGGGTGGAAGAAAAATTCTCCTTTTACCTCTTAAAACCCTCTAGAGCATCCTCTGAATTAATCTCTTCATATTGAGAGTTACCAGAGGGGGCTCAGGTAGAGAGTCCTGCTGTGGGATGAAAGGATGGAGAAGGTGATGTCTCCTAGGATTTTACAGCCCTACCTTTCAGATTTCACACTGCAGGGTTTGGGTATGTGGAGTGCCCAGGCTGGAGCCAATTTGGATTCCCCTGAAAGCTGGATGGTAATTAAGTGCATCCCATGCATTCACCATGGGCAGGGGGCTGGCTCAGCTCAGTTATGTGGTCTGGTTATCTTTGCCCCTGTGTGTGGCTGGGGAAATGGCAACCACCAGCAATAATGGGAAACAACAAAAAAATCCCCTCCCTTCCCCCTGGACTGCTGTCAGGTCCCAGATCTTTTCATGCCCTGCCAGCACTGCCTGGGGTTTCCCCCTGAAATGAAGCTTTTGCTTTAGTGTCTGCCCCGACTCCTTTTGCACAGAAACAAGTCAATGCAGGACAGTATGGCCCTGGCATGTCAGAGCTGGAGAAGCAAATAGCTGAGCACAACATCCTCCAGAAGGAGATCGAAGCCTACGGGCTCCAGATCAAGAACCTGCGCTCTGGGGTAAGGCACCCCCTGTGCCCTCCTTGTTCCTGTCACCCCTGGGGACCCTGCTCTTCTGTCCCTTCTGCTCCTCCACACAGTGAATGCCCACCCTGGTTCTGCAGAGGGATGGGGGGCCAGGGAGGTGGCTCCTGGATGGTTTCTAAAGCACATTCCATAATTCAGTTCAGCAGCATTCACCACATGTTTTGCTAACAGCTTTTCTTTGTCTTTTTGTTGTTGTTGTTGTTGTTCACCTCCTTGGTCTTGGCTGTGCTGTAACCCAGGATGTGGCAGATTTAAAAAGCCAGTACAAGGACTTGCTGGTAAGGTTCTTGGTGGTTTTCTGAGCAGATGGGGTCTTATAGCAGAGCAACACCATCCCTGATGGGCAGGGAGTGCTCAGTTCAGAACAGGAGCCACCCCTGGGCTTGCAAAGTAAAGTTGTGTCCCTCATATTTCCCCATTTCCATCCCTCTTTGGAATAGGTGTAAACTGAAATAACTGTTGCTGTGCTCAGGGCAGTGCTGAGGGTGAGATCCATGTGTCTCCTCTTCATGGGTCATGGATCTGCAGTTTCCTCTGTGGGCACCAGGAAATCCTGGCCACACTTCTCCAATCAGGATTGCAGATGTGGAGGCTTGCCCTGATCCCTAACAAGGGCTCCAGAGAGCAAATGAGCAAAGGAGGTGGCCAGGGAGAAGGTCCTGGGTTTATCCATCTGGGCCCATGAAGGTTGATGCTGAAAATGGGATTTTGTGAGAAATGCAGCAGAGCTGGGCCAGCTCTGAGACTGCCCCAGGCACCAGCCCACACCTGGGATTCTGCTTAGACAAAGTCTGTGAGGAGGGAAAGGGAGCAGCAGCCCGGTCAGATAAGGGGCAGTGGTGGCACATTTCTCTGGAGAGGGACTCCCCAGGCCGAGCACTGACACTGCCTCTGTCCTGTGTGTGTGCAGAAAGCTTCCATCTGGCGAGGGCAGAGCCTTGGCAGCCTCTACCACCACCTCCAGGGCTGCACCAAGGAGCTGGGCTACCTGACAGAGCAGCAGACCAAGATCCTGAAGCAGGACTGGAGTGACCAGATGCTGGATGTCCAGAGCGTGCGCCGGGAGTACGAGGTGAGCCCTGGGGTGGGGGCAGCGTGGCCATGAAAGGCTGCCCAAGATCTGCAGGGGACACCCAGTGAGGCTTTCCAGAACAGAGGGGAAAGAGACCCCTGGGTCCACGCTGGAATGAGGGACCAGCTGCTGTGTGTGAGCCCTGCAGCCCCTGAGCTGCAGGTGGGATCACACACAGGTCAGGGAGGATTCCCATGGCCAGAGAGAAGGGAGGGCTCAGTGCCACATCAGCCTCAACTCAGTACAACTCCCAGCGACTGCCATGTGCTGGGACACAGAAAATGAGGGGGTAATTGTTTAGGAAAATGCTCTTTGAAGGAGTGCCCTGATTCTTTCTGAGGCTTGAGTGTGTCTAATTTGTTTTAGCTCTGCCTAGCCCCTTCTGTTTTAAAAAACAAACAAGCAAGGATGTCTGAGCTTTGGGAGCCTTTTCTCTGTTATGTTTGGTGCTCCAGGAGACCACTCTGTGCTCCCTGCATGCTCCCAAGGGCAAAAAGTTTCTTTTCCCTCCAGGATTTCAAGTCCAACGAGCTGCTCAGGCAGGAGGAGTTTGTGAACCACCTTCAGGACGATGGGGACAGGATGATTGAGCTGAAGCACCCAGCCATCAAACCTATCCAGGTAGGGAGAGGGGGTCTCTTCCCCAGCCCTGTGGGGGAATGGGAGAGTTTCTGTGCCCCAGGTGGTGGGGCAGAGGGGACTCCTTCACCCCTCCCTGCAGTTATTACTTTTTCCTTCCACACTCACTGCAGCATCCTGCCTGCTCCAGCCCTGCAGGGAACCTGAGGGAAGTGCAGGGTCCTCACCCTTTCCAAAATTTCCAGGAGATAGTGGCCAACATCAGCTCCCACTGCTCACACACATCAGTGCAGCCACCCTCACACTGTGGGAAGTTCCAGCTTTGACATGGTGTGACTTCTCCCCAGTGAGAGCAGCTCCCAGCCTCCAAGGCTGTATTTCCAAGCCTGCAGATGCAGTGCCAGGCTGAGCTGGGCTCTCAGTCCCCAGCACACTGGATCTGGAGCACTAGAGAGGTGATGGCTGCTCTGTGTGAGCCAGGTCCTCCTCAGGGGTGTCCTCACCCCGGCTCAGCATCAGGCAGTGCCTGGCACAGTCTCTGCTCTTCCTCTGATCCCTGGGACTACTGAGGAAAGGACACGAGTGGAGAGGGAGGCAGGACCAGCTGGGACCCACTGAGATGTGCTCTGCCCCACACAGGCTCACCAGGAAGCCTTGAAAAACGAGTGGCAGAATTTCCTGAATCTCTGCATTTGCCAGGAGAGCCAGCTGAAAAGTGTGGAGAGCTATAAGAAGGTAAACAGCAAATTCATGGGCCATGGTTCTGCAGGTCAGGCCAGAGTGGGGAGGCTGGGAAGAGAAACAAAGGGGTGAGGATGGGAGAGCCTTTGCTTGCACCTAGTAAAGGTATTTTGGGAAACACCCTCAAAAAATCATCTTTAGAGGTGCTGAGAGACCCCACTGGGCTTGGAGACAGTACTGTCCCCCCATGCCTGACTGTGTCCCTGCCCACACCTGCAGTTCCAGGATGATGCTGAGGCTGTGAGCCGCTCCCTGAAGAAGATGAGCTCTGACCTGGACACCAAATACAGCAAGTTCAACAAAGACAGCCCTGGGGTGGTGTCAGATCTGCTGCTTCAGCTGGAGGTGAGGCCTGCAGGGCTGGTGGCACCAGCCAGACCTCAGGGCAAATCCAAAGTTAAAAAATCCCCAATAAATGACAGAGGGGAAGGGGAAGAGGTGGGTGGATAATCCCACAGGGATAGCTCAGCCCAGCTCTGTGCTGGGGAGGGGGAAGCCCAGAAGATCCACACTGAGATGGCACTGTCCCCAGCAGTGACCCTCAGCCAGGCCCCAGGTCACCATCAGAGTGGAGGAGTGCAGGGAGAAGCCATGTGCTGTCCCCAACATGAGACACTGGTTAGAGGGTGAGCCACTGGCATCCAAGCAGGGAAAGTTCCTCCCATCTCCTCAGCGCTCATGAGCCAAGGGCAAGGGAGGGAATAAAGAAATCTGACCTCAGGGGTGAGGTGCAGATAGAAAAGGAAGATTTGCCCTGGAGAGAGGGAGGGGACACGTTCACCATGGTGTCTTCCCAAGGATGCAACACATTTCACTCTCAGGAGCTGCTGCAATCGTGGTTCTTTCTGACACTGGAATGCAGCCACCTCTTGGCAGGTGTTCCATTTCTGAAAAAGAAAACTTCTTCAGGATATTTTATATGAAAGTGTGGGTTCACCTAAGGTTAACCCAGGCTGTGTCTTCAGTGGCAGATCTGTGAGCAAAGGAAAGCGAGGAGAGCAATGGAAAGGGGAAGGAGGGACATGGAGGGATTGAGAATGGAGAAACTCCCAACCCCACAAAAACAGAGAATTGGTCCCAGCACACCAGCTGTAGTGTGAGCCTCCCCTTCCTTCTTACCCAAACCTGGTCACAACCACTCTCCCCTGTTTTGTCTAGAACGAGGAGAAGGTGTTGAAGCAGGCAGAGAAGAGCATCAGTGACCTGAAGAGAAGGAGCAAAGAGATCAGCCCACTGAAACTGCGCAGGACACGTCCCTCTGAGCCCCTCAGCCTGGACACCCTCTGTGACTGGGATGCTGGGGAGGTGAGGGCTGGACTAGCAGCACCCCCAGAAGGGGCAGAGAGCTGGATTATTTTCTGGTTGCCCCAGATCTTGGCTCCATGGTGTGAGGAATTGTCTTAGGGCCAGAAATCCAAGCCTTTCACTGGGTTTTGTGTCCTCTCCCAGGTGCAGCTGACCAGAGGGGACAAGTACACTCTGAAGGACAACAGTAACCCAGAGATGTGGGTGGTCCAGAGCAGCACTGGAGTGGTCCAGGAGGCACCTTCTGCTTGTTTCTCCATCCCTCCTCCTGACCCTGAGTCCATAGACAAGGTCAATAGGTGAGTCTGCAGCAGAGACCCTGACCCAGAGAGACATTCAGACTGTCTTGAGTCATAACCAGCCTGAGAAACAGCAGCTGGGGACACCCCTTTCCACTCTCTAGTACTAAATCCCTCCTGGAGAGGGATTTTTTCTCACACTCAGATGTCTCATTCAGGTGTCTACCATTCCTCAACATCCCTGCACACTGTACAGACCTCACTGTCAATGAGTTTTCTGGCAGTCAGGCTTGATTTCTTCACCCAAACATGTGACTCGCATAGGTTTGACTAAATTCATTGCAGAATCAGTCTGGAGCTTGGGACTTGCCAAACAGGACAGAGTTATCTGTGGTATCTGCTCTGCTGGAGACTGAGCAATGCTGCTTGAGCCTCTGTGCAGGTTTGCTGCCTGCCTGCTCAGTCAGATCCTGCAGTTCCCACAGGATGGGTGCTGGTTCAGGGAGGTTGGCATTGCCTTTTTAATCATGGCCCCAGGCATTTGGGTAAATCAGTGCTGCTCAAGTGCCCAGGAAAGGCCAAGCCCACACTCAGAGCTATGCAGGCAAGCCCAAAGTGGGAGCTTGAGTTCCCAGTGCCATGGATGTGATTGCTTCATTGTGTTCCTCAGCGTGGAACCCTCTTCACACATCCCAGACTATTGAATCCTTTGGATTTATGAGTTTCATGAGTGTTTTAAAACAGAAATTCAGTTCCTCTGCACAGAGGAACAGCAGCCAGGCAAGCTGGGAATTGCTGTTTTTAACACACAGTGTTTAGCTGGAACAGTCCACAGCAAGGATGAGAACTGGCCTTGTCCTTCCTGTTCCCCCTCCTTCTGGTTCCATGACTCTTTCCTCACCCAGAAATATTTTTTGGTTCTTCCAGCTCTGGCAGATCCCAGCTCTAGCTTCATTAGGCAGGAACCACCCTCACAAGTGAGATGTGGCATTTCTAGTGCAGCAGCCACAGAAACAGCCACTTCTGCTTGTTTCCTGCAAGGTTGCAAAGCACTGCAACCATATGAAATAAATTTGCAGCTTTGAAAGCTTCTGCTGGCAGTTGGAAACACTGACTTCCTTGAGAGAACTCAGCTGCTCAAACCAACCAGCTGCTCTTGCTGCTGCTCCCTTTCCTAAGGGACATCTCTCAGTACAACAGGCTGCAGGCTCCCAGCCTTTGAGGGCACCTTCCCCTGCCTTTGGGGCACATTCCCAGCACAGCCATGGAGCTCTGTCAGTGCTGTGTCCCTTTCTGGCTGGTGATGCCCCTCTCTGCTCACAGGTTGGAAGGGGAGCTGAACACGGTGAAGCAGAAGCGAGCAGCGGTTCAGAGCACCCTGAGACGCAGCCAAAAGGAGCAGGTCCAGCCCAGCCAGCAAGGTTTGTCAGCTGGGACAAAGCCTGGAGAGTCCAGCCCTCTCCAGAGGCAGCTCTGGAAACAGAGCACCCACCCAGGGTGGGCAGAGGCACCTTCAGCTCACACACAGACACCTCAGAGCTCCCTGTGGGAGGATTCCTTCTCCTCCATGGCAAAGAGCAGCTGGCAGGAGAACCTGACTCCTGTCTCAGCAATTCACTCCAAGTCTGCTGCCCCTCTCAAGCCTCAGATTGACTTCCAGCTCCATCAACAGCTGGAGGGTATTTTGGATTTCAGGGGGATGTGCCTATCCAGAAACCTTAATTAAACCTGCTTTGTAATCTGGGTCCCTTGCAGTTCTCTTCCCTAGCTGGGGGCTGTGGGATGAGTCGGCAGCCAAGGCTAAATCCCAACCCTGGGTTATCTGTGTTATTCCCACAGCTGTAGTTCAAAGGCTCCCAGCAAAGCTGAGAAGGGATGTGTCTGCATGGCAGCACTTGGCTTTGTCTCTCCTTTGGGATTAACCCAAGCTATGTCTCACTGCAGCTCTGTCCAGGAGCCCTCCAGCAGTCCAGGATGATCCCCAAGCTGACCGGCTCCTCAGCAGCCTGGATCGTGTTGGCAAGGACTTGGTCCAGGTGGAGAAGGAGGTCTTGACCAGAGTGAGGTCTCCTGTGAATTACAGTGACCCTACAGATGACCTTGGCAGGAGGATCAAACAGCAGCAGGTGAGCTGGAGCAGGAGCAGTTTGGTAGAGCTGTCCTTGGCCCAAAGCAGGATGACATGGAAATAACACAGGAGGTGAGAGCTGGTGCTCCAAAGAGAAAACCATGCTGCAATTTCAAGGGTTTCAGGGTGGCTTGAACCCTGTAAATGGGACAAAATGAAACCCTCAGGAAAGGCAATGTTCCCTTGGCTCTGGAGCAAGAGGGTCCATTCATTTCAGAGCTGTGGTCCTGGTGCCAGTCTTGGGAATGCTGTCACCCTACAGTCTCAAGTCTGTAACAAATAGATTGAGGGATAGAGAGAATTAATCCAAGGGCTAGCTTGTCTCACCTGATGGGATGTACAGACTTGTAAACAGTGAGACAGGAAAGAGGCAGTGCCCTGGAGCCCCAGGGTCAAGGTCTGGGTGTGCAGTATTTCAGCTTATTCCATCTTCATCTGTGGGTATTTATCCAGCTCTGGCAGCAGGATGGGCTCAGGCAAGAAGGTTTTTTCCATCTCTGTCTATGTGGATCTCTTTCCCACACCCTGCCACTGCCAGACAGCCCCAGTCTGGATGGGGCTGTGCCCCAAGGGGCAGCTCCTTATGAGAGGGGCACCACACCCTGAGCCCCACAGCCAAATCCGCCCCTGAGGGAAACACATTTCCACAGCAGCACTGTTATGGCTGTGTTGGGTGACTGTGCTTCCATCTGGTGTGCCAGGAAACAACAAAGAAACTGGAGAACCTGGGGGCAGCCAAGGATGCCTTGCAGAAGGAATGTGAGACCTACCTTTCCAAGAGACCCACCAGCACCTCGGCTTCCCAGCTCCCTGTCACACTGAATGCCCTCAGGAGCAAATACAACGATGTCAATATGCTCTCCAGCCTGTACAACGAGAAGTGAGTGATGGGGAGGAGGGAAGGAAGTGTCCTTGCACAGGTGTGCCAGCACAGAAGCATGACAGAAAATGCTTTTGATCTATATGAGTGTTGGTTGAGGTCCAGCACAGGTTGGAAACCTCCCATCCATCATCAAAGCACCTCTGAAGGAGTTCCTGTGTGTAATTTGTGAGTAGATCCCCTCACTATGGAAAATCCAGCACAGTGGGTGTGTGTCCCAGATCTGCTGTGTGCTGAACTGCAACACATCTGACTTGTGAGCAGCATGACAGGGGTGTGAGTGCACACTGCTTGTTCTCTGACATGTTGCAGAAGCTCTAATTTTAAGTAAGGTTGAACATCAAAGGGAGAAAAGAAGAATGGGGTTTCTGTAGCTAACCTTGTCCTTTGTTTTCCCCTTTCCCAGGGCCAAGGCTGCCCTGAACCTGGAGACTCAGATTGAGAACACAGACAAGATTGTCAGCACGTTTGAGGCCAAGCTGGCTCAGGACAGCATCATTCCTGCATCCCCCAATGCCCTGCAGGATCGGGCCAATGACCTGCAGGTGGGGGAACAGCAGGCTTCTCACGAAGGGTGGGACATCCCTGAGCTGGGGAGCAATGTGGGAGGAGCTGGATTTGTCTGAGCACCTTGAGGCACCAGTGATGAAGGAGGACTTGTGCCTTGAAGGTTTAATGTTGGTGTTGCAGGCTGACCTGCTCTCACTGGACAGTAAAACACTCTGTCCCTGAAATACATCATGGCACCCTCAGCATCTAATCTCTGTTGCTGTGCCTCACTCCTATCCCTAATCTCTCCTGCTCCCAGTCTCCTCCCCCCATCCTTGGCACCCACACTGACCTGATGTTTTGCCTTCCCCAAAACTTCTCAGTGCACTGCCCAAGCCCCCTCACTTCCCAGCTTCCCTCACCTCTTCCACCTTGCCTGTCCCTCAGTGAGCCAGGCCAGCCCCCAGTGCTGCTTTAGGAAGGTGTTTGGGTGCTGCCCTGACTGATGCAAACACCAGGTGTCTGTTTTCCTCCCTGCAGAAGATGAGGCGGGACCTGGTGGCGCAGGAGGACTGTGTGCTGAAGCTGAACCGGGGGCTCAAGGATGCTGAGCACAGCTGCAGTGCTGTGCAGAACAACTTCCAGGAGTACTGCCCTGACCTGCCCCGCCAGAAGAGGGAGGTGCAGCTCCTCAATGATCGCTACCACGCCGTGGCTGACCAGCTGGACCAGCGGTGAGGACCTGGGGTCACTCTGCTCCTCCCAGCTGAGGTGGATGGGGCAGGGGTCAGAGCCCTGAGTGTGCTCTTCACTGTGGGATCTGATCCTGGCCACAGTCCTGTAATGCTGAGGACCAGGTGTGTCCTGCTGTGTAGTTGCACAGGCTTTGAGCTTCCAGGGCTGTGCTCCCCACTCAGGCATCAGTTGTTACCTCCTTGTTTTTGTTATCCTGGTGTTTGTTGTGGTGATATTTTCACCTCTCACCTTCCTTCCTAGGAATCTTTGCCCTTCCCCTTAATGTTCCTGTCCACTTTTGTGCTGTACAGAGAGAAGACCCTCAGAAACATCAGCCTCACCTACCAGCAGTTCCAAAACTCCAATGAGAACCTGATGTTCTGGATGAACAACCTACCCAAGCACCAAGTGAAGACCACTGATGGGCCAAGCCAGATCAATTACAAGCTGCAGGCACAGAAGGTGTGTGCCAGGGCAAGAACAGCCTGTAACTTCACAGGGATGGGGCAATTTGCTTGTGAACAGCACATGCAAAATAGTACCAGCCAGCTCCCAGTTGTGTGCTCCCCCATGACAGTGACTGAACCAGGGAAGGATTGCAGCCATGGATGGTGTTACCTGGTATCTCACCTTGCTGGCTTTATCTGCAGTGCTGGTGTCCTCATCTGTCCCATCACCTCCAGGTTGAAATCTCCATGGAGAGGACACTTTCAGATCCTGAAATATTGCACCTTAGGCTGAGATGTTGCATCCAAGTCCTTCTTTTTTCTCTATTTAAGCAGACTCTAAGCTCACTAGTTCAGACAAGGAGTTGCAGAGGTCTCTGTGTTGGCTGCTATTTATCTTATTTGTGATAAATCAGTGTGGGAGGTCCTGGGCAAGTTATAGCACTGCTGAGATACCCTAAAACCCTGGAGACTCTTGCTAAATGTCCTCCTGTTCCCACCACTCCCTCAGCTGAGCTGATTCTCTAGGCTGCAAGAATATTTCAGTGTGTCCTTAACACCACATGTGTCTCCTGCAGAGGCTGGTGGGGGAGATCCAGAGCAAGGAGCCTGAGAAGAACGCCCTGATCAGGCTGTCCCAGAACGTGCAGTCCACACTCAATGTAAGGAGGGCTTTTCCCATTCATCACTCTCTCAGCATTTCACCCAAGAGATCCCATCTGATTGTCCTGTGTCTGCTCTGAACAGGACTATGAGCTTGAAGCAGGCAAATACAGCTCTTCTCTGGACCCTTCCCTGGCTGACTCTGCTGCAAAGAGGCTGCGTGTGACCCCCCTGCAGGAAAGCATCCAGGCCCAGGTAAAATGTTAAGATGAAGGCGTGGAAACCCTTGTCCTTGCCCCAATGTCCTCTGCAAGACCTTAATCCACTCTTACAGCCACCACTGATTATGGTCCCAATCCCAGAGTCAGAGTCCTCAGGGATCCCTTTGTCCTGGGGCAGAGCAGCCTGAGAGATCCTGAATTAGGGCTGTGCCTTGCACCTTGGTTGAGATTGCTGATGTTGCCTCCTCACCACATTGTGTATGGAGATAAAACTTACAGGGTGGGTGTGTGGGGAGAGGAAGGAGCCAGAGCTTCCCTGTGCTCTTCCCAGTTACACCCTGCATCACCTTGAGGCTTTTCCACCTGCTCTCCATCCGTGAATTTGGAAAACTGGACCCTGTGTAGGCCTGTAGGCATCTAACAGACATTCAGATAACAGGGACAGGATCTCCTGCATCAATCTTTAAACTCTGTGTCTCTCTAAAGAGTCAGATGGGAAGTCACTCATCCCTAGAACTGTGCCCTACACAAAACTGGACACAGAGCCTGCCACACAGCAGAGCTATGCCCAGGTGAGGGCTCATGGCTCTCACTGCTCTTTCTTTTGCAGGAAAATGAAGTCACCAAGCTCTACATGGAGCTGGTAGCAGAAAACAAGCAGCAGCTCAGCAGGCTGGAGTTTGCCAAGAAGGTTGTGGAGAAGGTACCAGCTTACAGCTCACTGCAGGATTGGGATGCTCTGAACTGGGGTTCAAATCTGCTCAGCCTGGGGATCCCCCACCCCTCCCTGAGCCTCCACATCCAGGTGTGGGGAAGGGCAGGAATGGAAACCTCTCTGAGAAAAAGACCACAAGAACCCACAGTTTCAGTGACACTGACTCTCATCACCTCTGGGGACCCTCAGCTCCTTACTGAAGCTGTAGTTTATATTTGAAAAAAAAAATTAGGGCTTTTAAGTCCAGTTCTCAGAGCCATACCTAATGAATAATCACAGACTGAGAATTTTAGATTTGTTTGTGGGTGTGGCTGGAATTCAGTGCTCAAAACCTTCTGGAAACACTTCACAGCAATAGGATTTTTATACCCTTCTAAGATTTGAACCACCTGTAGGAAAGGTCTCAGGACTGGGTGACTTTTAATGGGTTCAGGAAGCACAAGAGATTAAGCTGGGGACTGGCTGTGATGCTCTGCCTCAGCTGCAGATACAAGAAGGCAGCACAAGGCCCACCTTGAGATGATGGGATTGTGTCCTCACTTTCCATTTACAAACAGCCTTATTTGAAGACTGCCTGAGGATTCTGTGCCAGTTTTGTCTCTCACCATGCCATGTCATTTAAAAGATCTCTGAGTCACCTTAAAAGAATTACTTGGCTTGCCTGCCTTTTTTAAAATTCTTTTTTTTATTATTTTTTCCCTTGCAGAAGGAAGTGCATGAGGACATTGAAGCTGTACATGAGCAAACCCAGAAAGCTGAAAACAAAGCCACAACAAGCAGGGAATCTGAGGGGTTGAAATCACAGCTGGAGGAGGAAAGGAGGAAAGTGGCCAGGATTGAAGAGGACCTGGAGGAACACAGAAACAAGCTGCTGATGTTGAAAACACAGAAGCCCATTGAAAGAGTGGAAGAAAAAGAGGTGATTGAATACTACAGAGACCCACAGGTGGAGAGCAGCCTGTCTAGGATGCTACAGCAGATTGAAGAGGAAGGCAGAAAGGGGCAGAGCCTACAAGAAGACATTGATGTGATGAGCCGTAAGCTTGCCCAGATGGAGAGTGAGAAGAAGGTCGCTCCTGCCCAGCTCCTCACCAAAGAGATCACAAAAATTGAGAAGGATCCAAGCCTGGATGGCCAAGCAGCCAGTCTGCGTCAGGAGATCAAGCGTCTCCAGGAGGAAAGCTTGGCTGCTGCTTCTGAGCTTGAGCAGCACAAGAGGGAGCTGCACATGCTGGAGCGAAAGCAGCCCAACATCCGAGAGAAAGTGGTGGTGAAGGAGCTCATCAAACTGGAGAAAAACCCAGAAATGGTGAAGTCTGTGAGGACCCTGCAGTTACAAATTGATGAGGAATCCTTCAAAAGAAAGTCTGCAGAAGAAGCGATAGTGAAAGTGAAGAACAAGATTGAGGAGGTGGAAAGACTGATTGAAACAGCAGAACCCAAAATTATTGTTAAGGAGGTGAAACAGGTAGAGCAGGACCCAGAGTTATTGAAAGAGACTTCCAAGCTTAAAACTCTGATTGAAGAAGAGAGGAGCAAAAACTTGATGCTGACAGGTGAGCTGGGAGAGCTGCAGAGCCAGTACAGCATCGCAGAGAAGAAAAAGCCCAGGATAGAGGTGAAAGAGAGGGTCAATGAGATCTTCTTGGTGGACCCTGAAACGGAGAGGCAGATTGCACACCTGAAAAGGGAGCTGCAGGAGGTCACTCTGAAAAGGACAAAGATTGACAGTGAAGTGGAAGAGGCCTTAGCAGAGCTCAAAGTCCTCAGGTCACAAAAACCAGAGGTGGAGTTTAAGGAGGTCATAGAGGAGGTGGTGAAACATGAAAAGAGTCCAGAGATTCTCAGAGAAATTGATAGGCTGAAAGAGCAGCTCAATGAACTTGTGAACACCAATGGCAGGACCCAGGAGCAGCTCATTAGGCTGCAGGGGGAAAGGGATGAATGGAGGAGGGAGAGATCCAAGGTGGAAACCAAGCTGGTCAACAAGGAAGTGATCCGATATGAGAATGACCCACTCTTGGAAAAAGAAGCCGATCGGCTGCGACAGGAGGTGCGTAACATGTCCCAGAAGAGGAGAGCTGCAGAGGATGCCATCTATGACCTGCAGAACAAATACATGCTGCTGGAGAGGAGGAAGCCAGAGGAGAAGGTGGTTGTTCAAGAGGTGATACTGACCCAGAAGGATCCAAAGCTCCGGGATGAGCACAGCAGGCTGAGGCGCAGTCTGGATGAGGAGGTGAGCAACAGGCGTCGCCTGGAACGCGACGCGCAGCAGCTTCGTGTGCTGGTGGAAGAGCAAGAGAAGCTGCTCAACTTTCAGGAGGATCGAAGCAAGAGGCTTGCACTGGAGAAGGAGATGAGGCAAATTACACTGAGAATAAAGGAGCTGGAGGAGAGGCCAGCCCCAGTGCAAGAAAAGATCATTATGGAAGAAGTGGTGAAGCTGGAGAAGGATCCAGTGCTGGAACAGTCTGCCAGCACCCTGCGCTTGGAGCTGGACCGGGAGAAGATGGAGGTGCTGAGCTTGCAGAGAGAATGCAAGAACCTACAGGTGCAAGTTGATGTCCTGCAGAAAACGAAATCCCAGGAGAAGACCATTTACAAGGAGGTGATTCGAGTGGAAAAGGACAGAGCTCTGGAGAGCGAACGTGCACGCATCTGGGAGCTGCTGAGCAGGGAGAGGGGAGCCAAGCAGAAGGCAGAAGAAGAGGTACGGCGGCTCCGGGAGAAGATCGAGAGAGCTGAAGGCATGAAGAGGACGTGGGCTCGTGAAGAGACAGAGCTGCAGAAAGCCAGGAACCTGGCCATCCAGGAGAGAGCCAGCTTGGAGAGCGAGCTGCGGGAGCTGGAGAGGCAGAAGCAGCAGAAAGTCCTCTTCCTTCGGGAGGAATCCAAACTGCTCAGCCAGCGGACCCAGAATGACAGGCAGAAGAAGAAGCAGCTGGAACATGAGGTCTCCCTGCTGGAGGCAGACATCCTCAGGGAGAAGGACCAGATCTACAACAAGGAGAGGTTCATTCGGGATCTCCAGTCAAAGGTCAACCGTGAAGAAATCAACCACGAGACCCAGATGAGAGAGACAAACCTCTCCACCAAGATCTCCATCTTGGACCCGGACACGGGGAAGGACATGTCCCCTTACGAAGCCTATAAGCGAGGTATCATAGACAGAGGCCAGTACATCCAGCTGCAAGAGCTGGAGTGTGACTGGGAAGAAGTCACCACCCTGGGCCCAAATGGGGAGGTCTCACTTCTCCTTGACAAGAAGAGTGGGAAGCAGTATTCCATCGATGATGCGCTAAGGCTGAGGAGGATCACAAAGGAGGAGTACCAGCTGTACCGGGATGGCAAGATTCCCATCTCTGAATTTGCCCTGCTGGTGGCTGGGGAAACCAAGCCTCCCTCATCCCTCTCAATTGGCTCCATCATCTCCAAATCCCCTCTCACATCACCCACCACCCACCAATCCCAAACCTTCTTCCCCCCAGCCTCACAGAAGGGAATATGTGATGACACATCCCCCATCGCCGGGGTGTATGACACCACCACCAACACCAAGTACAACATCAAAACTGCTGTTGCAAAGAAGCTGCTCGATCCCATGACAGCTCAGAAGCTCCTGGAAGCCCAGGCTGCCACAGGGGGCATCATAGACCTCATTTCCAGGGACCGGTTCTCGGTCCATAAGGCGATCGAGAGGGGGCTGATTGACAGGACCTACATGCAGAGACTGCTCAATGCCCAGAAAGCTTTCACAGGCATTGAGGACCCTGTGACCAAGCGAAGGCTGTCTGTGGGGGAAGCAGTTCAGAAGGGCTGGATGACCAAGGACAGTGCTTTCCCCTACCTGCAAGTCCAGCATCTAACTGGAGGGCTCATCGATCCCAAGAAAACTGGTCGCATCCCTGTGCTGGAAGCTGTCCAGACGGGGATGATAACGAGCAACCTGGCCAATAGGCTCCAGGATGAGTCCAACTATGAAAAAGATCTCCTTGACCCTGTCACTAAAGAGAAGATCAATTACAAGGAGGCCATGGCCCTGTGCCAGAAGGATTCTCTGAGCCAGCTCCTGCTGCTGCCGGCGGCGTCGGAGGGGTATCAGCGGTACCACCAGGCCAGCCGCTCCCCCCGGCTCTCACGGTTCAGGCACTGAATGGACCAAGGCACAGAGTGGGGCTGGTTCCTTGAGGAGTTCATCCCTTCACAACACCTCTCCCCACGGAGGCAGCAGGCTCACAGGAATGGAGCATCTAGCATTTAGGGCTGCCTACTCTTCTCTCTTAGCTACCTGCCTCCCAACACAGCTCAGCCGTGTGAGGAAGAAAATGTGGTCATGGGTGTGCCACGGAGGAACCTCCACAGCTCCCAGGTGCTGTTCCCTCATCAGCCCAGAGAGGGGTGGATTTAGAGAACTTCATGGGCGGTAGGTTAAACGTGGCTATGCCCAGAAAGCGGGGAGAGACAGAGTGTTTTCCAGCTGGGTCATTCTGCATGCAATAAACATAGCAAGTGAGTGTCTGTGGCTGTGTTGTCTCTGCAGGCTGTGGCTGAAGGCACAGCTACTCCTCCCCCATGCAATCCCATGCCCTGCAGCCCAATCCACACAGGTTTTGTAGATTCTTGCTCTCCCTGATCTCCCAGTACTGAACCCCCTCAAGCATCATTCTGTCTATGAGTCCATATTTTTAAAAGATTTTGTTATATTTAAAACTGAAAACCAATGGGACTTTACTTCCTGGTCATTTGAACACCTCTAAAAGAGGGACTTGAACACCAAAGGGGTGCAGTCCCACCCAACACTACTGGAAAATCCACACTTGCTGCTTCTTTAGGTGAACTAGAAGGAAGTTACTCCTCTGTTTCAGTCCTTCCTGAAACAAGCAATTCTCATATCCCAAATACTCTTCCCTAGTATCTACACTATTGTGGAACATCCCCTGGGTTTATGGGATGAGAAAAGTACTTTCTATTGATATCAGCTGATCCTTCCCCTCTCCCAAGGGCTCTTTTAGCTGATACAATTCAGGAACTCCAACATACCCAAAATAATCTATGAGAGTAGAGGTTTTTCTCCCCATCCTTCACTCACCAGACCAGCAGCATAGCCTTTATTTCCATATAGCCTAGCTGGAATTTGAAGTCTGGATTCCAGGAAGAAACTGTTCCCACTCTGGCAGGCACAGCACACTCAGCTCCCATTACCTTCCTGCTAGTAGGTAATGCCCAGCATCAGCAAGTTTCCAGTTTGAGATCTGCCCAGGCTCTGCAGGGTCTCCGGTTATTTTTAGGCCTATGGCTGCTGTTTGTGGCTATCTCAGCTGCCGTGCTCAATGCTGGGCAATTTGTTGGTTTACAATAGGGCAAACCATTGCACACAGCCTGGAGCATCCAGTCCCAGCTCCTCTCCTTTGGTAGGCACTGCTGGCCTGGAGCAGCAGCAAGGCTCTGGAGCTGGACTGTCAGGGACCAGGAGAGAAACTGCCCAACAGCCCTTGAAGCACAGGAGCACAGCAGGGTGAGGATCCTGTCCCAGCACCACCCAGGAGCCCTGGAGCAGGGCAGTTCCCAGGAATGCCCAGGTCACAGCTCTTCTTCCCTGCTGTGCCTTGGCTTTGCTCCCCTCCCCTGCCTGAAAGCAGGAGCATCCATCAGCAATGGAGCTGTTGCATTTCCTGCAGCTCAGCCCAGCCCAGCAGGTGAGTTTGGTGCCAGCCTTCCTCTGTGGGGTGATTGAGGTTTGGGGGAGCGCTCTGTAACTGCGAGACTTGGAGTTCTGGTAATTAGGCAGGCACCTAATCATTTTGGAGAAAGTGCTCCCTACCTGCATGGCAGGAGGGATTTACCTGGGGATGGGTGAAGTTGTTAAGGTATGATTAGGTGGCTGAGCAGTTTAGTCTAGTCTGAAAAACACTCACTAAAAATCCTTCTGTTTGTTACCAAGTGCCCTTATCTGCAGAAAGCAGCTCATGTCATGTCCTGATGTGTCCATAGGAAGCATCACTCAGCCATGGAGCTCTCCCCAGAGCCTTGCTGTCTGGCAGGGTTGTGAGTTGCCCTGGAGGAGCCAGGTAGGACTTTTCCTCCCTTCCTTCCCAGGCACAGGGTGATGGTGCTGCACTGTGGCTTTCTCAGAGCAATTATTTCAACACAGCTGCTGTTTGTTCCCTTTGCTGGCAGTGGAGTGGATAAGAAATGTTGAAGTTTAAGCCAGTTGCTCCAATTTTTGGGCTAAGTTTGTTCTAGTGTTTTATGTTTCTGGACTGGATGAATGTCCTTGATATTTATTTTTTACTGCAGATCTTTTAAAACAAAAACAAAAAGGAAACTCTTCTGCAAACAGTTTGTCTGGTACAACATGAGCATTGTTTGCATAGAGCAAACAGGGGAGCATTGACTTTACAAGATGTATGCAAAGGCAGGGAAATGATTCCCACAGCAGAATTTATCCATGTCTCCATGGATTCACCCACAAATATGTGCCTCCAAGCTGGCTGTCACCACACAGAGGCCATGGGATGCAGGAGCACAGCTGTCAGGTTGTGCTGGAATTGGGTTTTTTGGGATTGCAGTTCCTAGGAGAGCACCTGTTCACGTGCATAAAAACAGGAGTGCAGAAGTTTGGGTTCTGTAAATTAGATCTGTCTTTTGAGAATTTAAATAAGTAGAACGTAATTTGGCAACTCCCAATGAAAAGCAGCCCCACACTGAGAGATCACTGGGCTGCAGAACCATCAGCTGCTTGTTCTGTCACTGAAATTCACCAAAAACTGAGTAAAATAAAACTCTTAACACCAATGCAGTGTTAAGAAGAGACATCATTTATTACAGGATAAGCTCCACTTAACATACACACAATTCTCTACAAGTGCATTGCTTATATACAGTCACCACATGCATATTATAAGAGCCCATTACAATAAAACCCTCCCATGCTCCCAGGTTCAGGCTTTTTTATAGCCTTGTTTTGGCTGTAGCTGCATTCCTAAGCCAGATGTTTTAGGAATTCAATAGGTCCTTGCTGAGAAAGCAGCTCCTGCACAGCCCATTTCTTTTTGCTAAAAGTACAAAGACACAGCAGAAACTGGATTAACCCTTTTGGTATCAATTCCCCCCTTTGAAACATCTCCAGTTCCTTAAGGCCATTTGGTAAGTTCCAACTAGATTTCTATCTATAGTCATCTATATTCCCCCAAGATTATGACTGAAGTTTTTTTGAACACAACCAATAGCAATGCTGATAATTATTACAACTACAATTACAGCTACAATGGTTTTCAGTATTCCAGCCAGCCTTTTTTTCAGGGATCATCATGCTATTCCTTGAAGAATTTTAATGAACCAGTTTCAGGATAGCATTGCTATCCTCAGCACCTGGCCATATTTTGTGGTCTTTGGACATCTTCTGTTACATTTGGGATGTGAATACAACAATCTATCCCAATCCAATTTTAAATATCCACAACCCCCTTGTTCTTTGGCCAGCAGTAGATCTAAGGCCCTTCTGTTTTGTAATGTCAGATTATCATACTGAATCACCACTGACAGATTTATAGGGATAATTCCCCAAGGAATAGGTTGCCCTACTGAATTGAGGATAGGGAGGCAGGCTGTAATGCTGGACAGATTGTACATCTTAGCAAACCCTTGGATTCAAGTCAATATTAAAATTTTCTCCAACAACTCTACCTAAAGATAAAACAATTCCCATAAATATGAGTCCATACACTTTGCTGCTTGTTTACAGATGTCTTTGACATTTTCAGCTGCAGGGTCCGGTGTTTTCCACGATTCACTCTGAGTCAGGAGTCCTCTTGTTCTGGGAGCAAGGTATCCAGAATTAATTCCTTTCACTTTCACAGCTGGTCTTGTAGTCAACAGAATCAGATAAAGTCCTTTCCACTGCTCCTGGAGTGGCTCAGGTTTCCAGATCTGGATGTGTCGGTGATCCCCAGGCTGAAATGAGTGAACTGGGCTGTCTAGGTAAGAGGTTCTGAGAGAATGACAAACCTTTTAAGTTCATTCTAGAGGTCCCCTAACAAAATTAAACATTGTTCTATTTCCCAGTTCCTGATTAGTTTCTCAGATGCAGGGAAAGTTGCACCAGAATATGATTCCCCAAACATCAGCTCATTCAAGTTGGGTTGGGGCTGTACTCTAACTCATAGCAAGCCTGGTGGTAATTTTGGTGTGGCCATTTTAAGAAAGTTTCCTGACACATTTTGCTAATCTGTCTCTTTAAAATGTGATTCATTTGCTCAACCCTTCTGCTAGATTGCAGTCTCCATGGAGTGTGTAAATCCCAATTTATACCCAACTGCTTACTAAGTTGCTGTAACACTTCAGACATAAAATGGGGTCCCCTATCAGATGGCAACCCAACAGGAACTCCAAACCTGGGTATGATCTCTTTGAGGAGTAGCTTGGTGACTTTCCTGGCCTTGTTGGTGCAGCAGGGGAAAACTTCTGGCCACCTGAAAAAGGTGTCCAATAAATAATACCAGGAGATATCAGTATCATTTTTGGTGTGGTAGCTCAGGAAATACAATTTGCTAGTAATCCATGGGGGTGTTTCCTCTTTTAGCGATCCATGGAGACAGTCTGTTTGAATCCAAAGGATTCTTTTTAAGACATATCAGGCATTTTTCTGTAACAGCCTTGACACTTTTTGTCATAGGGACACTGGTATCTGAGTCCTTTGACCAGTCACCATAGTATTGATTCCCCAGTGGTTTGTTGTATTTCTCCTTGACAATTTGCAACATCACTTGTGGTAGGACTATGATCTGGTTGTTGGGAGTTAGCAGCCATCCACCCTCTCTGTTCTCGGCTTTTAGGTAAATAACTAATTTGAAATCTGCCTGACTATATCCAGGGCTAACTTCTGGGAGTGAAACAGCTTTCTTTAGGTATTAATGCCAGGATGCCTTGTTGTGCAAGTCTGTTTCCTACAAGAATTTGGGAATCCCCACACTGGTGTGCCCTGCAGTGTAGCACAGACACTTCTCTGGGCAGCTGGGTGGCATCAAGGAAGGACAATATTTCTTGTGTATATTAATCACAGATTACTGTGCTGTTAATAGGCCTCTTTCCTTCCACATGGTGCCGTGGGCATGAACAACTCTAAAAGCATATTTTGAGTCAGTCCATATGTTTACTCTTCGTCCTGCTGCCAGTTCCAGGGCCCTTCACAGCACTGTGAGCTCTGCCTTTCGTGCTGAGGTGTCCATGGGCAGTGGTGCAGCTTCTACTACACTGGTTGGCATTACTATGGCATAGCCAGCTTTTTATTTTCCCTCTTGCACCAAGCCACTTCCTTCTGTAAAGAACTCTGGATCTTCAGCTGCTGCATCCTGTAGGTCTGGTCAGCTTACATAAACTTGCTCAACTGTGTGTAGGTGGTCGAGGGTCAGCTGCTCTTCAGGACTTGGGCTGGATTTACCACTGTGGTTACTTTCAACTCCACATCTTGCTCCACTAGAACAGTCTGATAACTCAGCATACAGCTTGGGGAAAGCCTGTGTTAGCACCACTTTTTGGCCTAATACAGTGGTTATGGTGTGTGAAGTTACACTACAATCTTTTGTCCCAAAGTCAATTTGCTGGCCTCTTGGATGAGGAGAACAGTCACTGCTACAGCTCACAGGCATCCAAGCCATCCCTGGCTGACTTTGTCCAGTTGTTTTGAAAAGCACCCCACAGGCTTCTTGAAGTCTCCCACCTTCTCAGCCAGAGCACTGAGGATGAGGTGCTGTCATTCCTGCCCAAAAAGCTCAAAGGGCTTTGTGAAGTCTGGAAGTCCTAGGGGTGCAGACCTCAGGGCCATCTTTAGGTTACAGGATGCATGTTCACTCTCAGGAGTCCAAACCAAAGGTCCTTCTGGGGCCTCCTTTAAAAGCTCAGTGATTTGACCAAAAGTCCATACTTTAAAACCCACAATCTGCACCATCCAGCCACAGCCAGGAATGCTGTTAAATCTCAGGCAATTGCAGGTTGGGGTACTTGGCAGATGCCTTTTTTCTGTCCATTCCAAATTTCCACTGTCCTGGTATCATTTAATACCACAGTTAGCTAACTTGCTGCCTCATGATTTGAGCTTTTTCCCAAAATACTTCATAACCTCCTTGGCCTAGGAAATTTAAAAGACTGATAGTCAATCCCATGTACTTTTCATTAGTTTCTAGTTGCTAGTAAGATATCATCCATACTGCAGGATCAATCCTCCAGGGTTCTCCTTTCTCCAGGTCTCGAATTCTTTTACCAGTTGGTTCCCGAAATCATTGGACTATTTTTAAATCCTTGTGGTAGCACAGTCCAGGTAAGATAAGTCTTCCCACCAGTTTGAGGATTTTCCCATTCAAAGGCAAAAATGCCCTGGCTTTTCTTATCAAGAGCTGTGCAAAACAAGGCATCCTTCAAACTTATCACTGTAAACCATTGGTGATATTCTGTAAGGGATGTTAACAGGATAAAGGGATTGGCTGCAATAGGGTGGATATCCTGAAATATTTCATTGATTGCTTGTTGGTCCTGTACCAACCTGTACTTATTAATCCTTGGCTTTTTAACTGGTAAAATGGGAATGTTCTGATTTACATTATATCAATAATCCAAACTCCCTGAAATTTTCAATCAGACTCTTGATTCCCCTCCCAGCTACTAATTTTAAAGGATACTGTTTCTGGTTTACTGGTTTTAGGATAATGCTTACAGGCTGGTTGTTGGGAATGGCCTGGAGTTCCACTGGTCCAAATCAAGGGTGTTCTACTGCATTTTCTGTTGCTTCTGGTACTCCTCCAGAATTGTCTGATTCCAGTGTTCCCTGCAACATAAAAGTCCTTGCCTCCATGGCTTTAGTGTCAGGTACCAAAATTGCTTTTCTCCATCTTTAAACAAAATCCATGCCTCCAATTTACTTAGCAGGTCTCTTCCTAGCAGAGGAACTAGACATCAAGGCACATATAAAAATTATCCACTGTTTGTTGAATTTAAAGTTAATGGGGTAAAAGAATGTTGGGTTTTCCTCTTTCCCTGTTGCACCAACAACATTTACAGTTTCTTGGAAATTCTTAATTTTCAAATTCTTCATTTTCACGATTTGTATTTAATACCGAATAAGTAGCCCCAGTGTCTAATAAAAAGTCGATTTTCTCTTTCCCCCAGCTCTGTTGTGACCAGGGCTTTAGCTGTGGTTTTCACTCCCTGCTCCCGTCATTGCTGATGGAGGGCTAGCTCGGTTTCCTTTCAGGTTCTTGGGGCACTCCCGTTTCCAGTGCCCCAGCCCCCTGCAGTAGGCGCACTGGTTGGGCTGCAGCGCCCCGTGGGCAGAGCCCCTCTCGGCCCTGCGGTTAAACAGCGCCCTTTGCAGGGCTGCGCTCAGCTTTGCATCCCTGCACCTTTCTCTTCTCTTTCTTTCCACCTCCCGTTTCTTTTCTCTCTCCTCCCTTTCCATTTCCCATTTCTTTTTTCTCTCCTCCCATTCCATTTCCCGTCTCTTTTCTTTCTGCTCCTTCTCCTTTTCTCTCTCCCGGATCTTGTTTTCTTCCTCTTCTCCCCTACTATTAAAAGCTCCCCAGGCCACTTGTAAGAGTTCTCCTAGGACACGAGACTCTGCTCCCTCCAGTTTTTGTAACTTCTTTCTAATATCTGGTGCCGAGTTCTCTATGAAAATGGAAGCCAGTTGTACAGCTTCCTCTGGTTTTTCTGGATCAATATTAGTGTATCTCCTGGCAGCTGCCCTTAGGCGTTCCATAAATGCAGTTGGAGTCTCATGCGGTTCTTGTTTCACCTCATAAAGCTTAGACCAATTGATTGCTTTTGGCATTGCATGTCTAAAGCCAAATAATATCCACTGCTGATATTGTCCCAGAAAAACCCTCCCCTCCTTTGTGTCAGGGTCCCAGCGGGGGTCCTGGGAGGGAAAATGTTCTTCCACAGCTCCTGGTAATGCACCTGCTGTGCCTACCCTGTCCACCTCTTTCCTGGCAGTCCTGAGTACTGCCTCTCTTTCTGTGGAGTCTAAGAGAGCATCTAATAGAACTTGTATAACCCCCCAGTCTGGGTTGTGGGTCTTGAGAATGGTTTCAAATACTCTAGATACTCTCTCTGGGTCTTCTCTGTAGGGCCCTGCCAGTCTCCTCCATGCCTCGAGATCGACTGGGGAGAAAGGAACCTTCACCACAATCAGGCTGTGAGATCCCATCCCTGCCAAGGGCTGAGCTGTGGCCTCCTGCTTATCCCCCTCCAGCTTCCTCCCCTCCTGCTCCCCTGCCTCTTGCGTTCTCACCTCCTGCTCACCCTGAGCTCTCCCCACCACTGGACTTGAAATTAACTCTTGCCTCCCCCCTGACTGCTCATCCCCTCCTTGTGCTTCCCCCTTATCAGGCACACCCCAATTCTCTATCCCCCTGTCTCCTGCCTCTGGTGCCTCTATCATTTCTACATCATCCTCCTCCCATCGCCTGTGGCATTTCAAACACTGCTGCCCAATACTACAAGAGGAACAACATCGCTTTGTTTTCCGGTCCTGCTCCCCTTCCTTTCCAAAAGCTGACATGAGAGGGTTTGACAGGCTGGGTAGGCAACCCGTTTGCAATTCCAGACGGTCTCTTAAAGTAAAGAACAGATCTATGTAAGGCATCTCAAGCCACTTCCTCTCTCTTCTACAAAACAGCTTCAGCTGTAACAGGGTGTGAAAATCAAAGGTGCCGTTCTTCGGCCACTTTGCCTGATTATCCAGTCTGTACAGAGGCCAGCAGTGGTTACAATATTGGATTAGTTTGGATTTAAGCAGCTCTTCTCCCCCTATCTTTTCCCAGTGGTTCAATACACATTTCAACGGAGAATTCGGGATACCATTCCCCACTCTAGATTTAGAACAGACCGCCCCCATACTCAATAATACAAGTATATAACAACGGCTGGAAAGCGAATACAACGATTACCTGGGAGTCCCCGCGGCTGTTTCTGGGCTGCAGCGGGACAGGTGCTGCCAGTCCACGGGGTTTGTTCCCTTGTCCTCCTCCTGCCCGAGCCAAGATGCTGAGCTGCAGCCCGGTGCGCCCCTGCCCGCCCGCTCCCACTCGCGCACGAGAGGGCGCTTGGCGTCCACAAATGCGATTTCAGCCGCGCACACCCCCAGAACAAATCAGCGATCCACACCAGACATCCCCCGATTGCTCCGAAACCCCAACAGTCAGTTACGTTCCAACACTCTCGCAGCTTTATATCACAGTGTTGATTTTACAGGCCGGCAAACTGAAATCAACACAGCACACGCTCACACGGACACTGCCAGAGACCAAAAAGGATTCAGAGTATCTAAGCAAGCTCCACCACAAAAGCAGGTACAGCAGTGCTTTGGCTGCGGTATAAAAAGCTTGGGTTTTTTTTCTCCTCGGCCAACCACAACACTGCTTTAAGTTTCCTGCTCCAGGGGAGCCCCTCGGAGGGAACTGGAACTCTCTAGTCCTAAGGGACTGGACCCCCCCTGTTCCTGGGAGACTCGAAGCCCCGGACGGTGAGCTTTCCCTGCTGGGTGACTCAAACCCCTCACCAGCAGCCCTGTGAGGGGATTTGTACCCCTTTCAATAACCCCAAGATAAACAATTTAAATGGTGCCTTTACTCACCCAGGGATCTTGCCTCGAGCCCCTGACGGTCTGAGGCCGAGGCTCTCCCCGAGAAGCCCTCGGTGCCAGCTGGAGATCTGTCGACTGCAGATCCGTCGAGGCTCAGAGGTGAGCTCCCATCTGGGTGGCCAATAAATGTCACCAAAATTCACCAAAAAGCAGGTAAAATAAAAGCCCTTAACACCAATGTAGTGTTAAGAAGTTATCACAGGCACAGGGAATAAGCTCCACCTGATGTGCACACGATTCACTACTAGTGGGTTGCTTATATACAGTCACCACGTGCGTATTAGAATTGTTCATTACCATAAAACCTTCCCAGGTTTTTGTTCCCAGGTTCAGTTTTTTCTATAATCTTGTTTTGGCTATAGCTGCATTCCTAAGGCAGATGTCTTCCCCTTATCTTCCTTCTGTCCTTGATGAGAAAGCAGCTCCTGCATTCCCTGTTTCATTGTTAAAAGTACACAGACACAGCAGAAATTGGATTAACTCTTTTGGTACCAGTTCCACAAAAGGACTGAGAGCACATCTCTGCACCTGCCAAGGATTTGGGCTGAAAAGGATAAAAGAAAGAGTGCAAGAGATGAGCAAGGCAGAAGAGCTCTGTGGAAAGAAGGACCAGCCAGGCTGTCCTGTGTTACCAGCCTGATGGGCTTTGCCAAACAATGAACACCAAGTTTTTTTAACAAATAACAAGTATTTATTTTATACTGAAGAAAAATCAAGATGTCAACACCACGCCAAGAGTCAGAGACAATCCCCCAAACGTTTGAACAGCAAAAACATTTCCAAGACAGTAAAGCAAAGGGAACAGCATTACATCTGGAATGAAGATGGAGTGTGGTTTAGCTGCTTCCTGTTTTCAGTCATATGCAGCAAGGGCTTTATCCTAACTGGATCTGCTTTATGCTAATTGGATCTTTTGGCTTCTTGGTCCCAGCTAAGGCGCAAACTAAGACAACTGATAGTGCTCTTCAGCTTGTGAAAGAGAAGGATGTCAGCTCTGTTAAACAGCCCAGACTAAACAGCTTATCTAGTGCTAAGAAGCCTGGCTGATAAGAGCAGCAAAGGGCTGAGTAGAGAAGTGCCCCCCTTCCCTGGTGCCAGCAACTGCCACCAACTGAAGACAGAAATCAACGTGTGTCACCTCAGATCACTAGTGCAAGGACAAACCTCAGAGAGGTGCTTTCTTCTCTACATTTCAGTGGTTTGTGATGAAAATTGCACATGACCTCTTCAAAACAGCTCTCCCAAACCTTCCCCCAGCAACAGACTGAAAGTTTCTAAATGCCAAGAATGTCCCCTTCCAGGCTCCTCAGGAGAAGCAAGACCCTGGGTTCCAGCCAGGCCCCTGCTAAATGCCCCAGACCACATCTGCAGTGCTAACTGGAGGTGCAAGAGCTTGGGGAGAGCTGTGTCCTCTCATCTGCAGTCTCTCCTCAGCACAGGTCTCTGCTCAGGGGTCCCAGAGTTCCTGCAGAGGAAGTATTGGTGGTTGAGGGCTGCTTTGGCTGAGATGCGCTTGCTGGGATCATACAGGAGCAATTGCTGCCAAGAGAAAACCCAGAAGATTTAGGATTTTAAAAACTGGGTGATTGATTGCACCTGCACACAGCTGGGCCCAGTTACAGATGTTGGTCCTGCTTTCTTTCTGTGGGTTTCAGGAGTCACCCACAACTGAAGTTGTTCTGAGGGTTATGTTGGAAGAGTTCCTTGACTCCCAATACAGTGGTTCCTAGGGGAACCTGCAATGACAGAGTAGCACTGAGCCCTAATCCATGATCTGGTGCTTCTGCAATGTCAGAGGTGAGCATTCAACCCAGCTAACACACTTCCAGGTAATTAAATCTCAAATATCCATATTCCTTGCCCAGTTTGAAAACACCCTGTGTACCCCCAGGCCCCGTTCTGAGCCCTCACTCACCGTCAGTAAGTCTCTGCCATCCCGATCTAAGTTTGGAACAATGTCCTTCATCTCCTTCCTTGGCCACCGGGGGAAGCTGCCCTTGTAGTCAGGGAGCTGGGTCACACCAGGCCAGGTCACCTCGGTGGGAGTGCCCAGGGTGCGAAAGATCTGGAAGAGCTGATCGATCTCAGAGTCCCCTGGAAACAGGGCCTTCCTGGTCATCTGGAGGAAGAAAAGAAAAAGCAGGTGCAAACAACTGCACAGAGCAGAGCAGTTACAATGCAGTGATTCTGCCAGGCAGTCGTTGGGAACATCACAGGTGTCTGACTGTTCCCACTCTTGGCTAGCTCCCTCCTGCCTGCTCTGCAGCTCAGGCAATGAGGAAAAGTGCTATTATACTGCAGGGCTGGCCAGAGTTCTTCCAAAGGGAGTATGGACCCCTAGAAGATCCATTCTGCCATGCCATGAGAGTGCTTGTTCTCTGCAGCCCACCATGGGGACATCTGAAGAGAGTCATCTCTTCCCAGGGTCAAAATGCTGCAGCAATAAGGCTGAAGTTATCCCTTTTGCAGAGAGAAGCATCATGTTCCAATGCACTTGGAGCTGCAGCCTTTTGCCAGGCCCCCAGGGTGGTAGATTTCCTTCTGAGATAAGGACCAGCTAATCCTTAGGGTGGACTTTCCATAAAGCACACCCCAGGACAGGGTGGGAACTCAGAATCCTAGATGTTCTGTGTCTCATCCTTCCTTCCCACTGCAGCTGCCTCCGCTGGCTCATGAAAGAGGTTATTTAAACCCATCCTACCATTTCTGCAAAGATGCAGCCAATGCTCCAGATATCCACAGGGGTTGAGTAGTATCTGCATCCCAGCAGTATCTCAGGGGCTCGGTACCACAGAGTCACCACCTGGAAAAGAACCAATGAACAGGCTGTGTCTGGTTTCCCTGGATGAAACCAGAGGCATGGCACCCTCCCTTCTCAGCTGTAAAGCAGTGACTGTACAAATCAGAGCGTGCTAAAACCTTGCTGAATTTGCAGACACTTTAGTGCCTGCAAGACTGGGATTAACAGAACATTCTTCAACAACATTCTCTGGAACAATTAAATGTACACTGTGGAGAGAAGGTGGGAGTCCAGCTGGCAGCCAGGCTCCAGTACAGACAGTCAGCACATCTCGTGGGGACATGGAGGTGCCTTAACTGCAGGTGAGGTTCAGAGCACATTCCTGGCATGGCTGTGCCTCTGTTATGGGTGAGCAATTTGTGCTGCTGCTGCTGTTCACCCACTCTGGATTCTGTACCTACTCAGGGAGCCTCGACATTACCTCATGAGTGTATGTGCGTAGGGGGACCCCGAAAGCTCTTGCCAGTCCAAAGTCAGCCAGCTTGATTGCTCCTGCTTCATTAATGAGCAAGTTCTGTGGCTTCAAGTCCCTGTGGATGACTCTGTGTGAGTGGCAGAAGCTCACACCCTGCAGCAGCTGGAAAAGGTAGTTCTAAGGAGAGAAGAGATTTCAGATAAGGCCATGATGAAAACACTTTGAACTCTGGATTGTGTGAACCAACGCACTTTGGTGTGTTTATCTGAATGGGAAGAAAGCCCTTGTTACAGTGCAACATCAGGCTTATGGGTCACTACTCAGAGATACATACAAACTGCTGCCACTCCACGTGGGTACAGAGAGACTCTAATCCAGGCACTGTCAGTCCCTTCCACCCACCCATTACTGTCTACAAAGGCAATTAGCAACAGATCCCTCCTTTGTTCTGCAGTGAGATGGGCTGGAGAACCTGGAAACAGCTGGGAAATAAACGTTTCTGAGGAATAGTGCCATGGGGGCTTCCCAGCTGAAATGTTTGAGATCTGGGAGAACTGAGGAATCATTTCCAGGCCCAGTCTGAGCAGCTCTGAGATGGCTCTGCCCTGCAGAAGGCAGCAGGGACATGCTGTCCGCCCTGCCTGTTGTCATTGCTTCCACACTGTACCTTGACCAAGCTTAAAGGAAGCTCTCCAGTTTGGCATGAGTCCATGTACTTCTTCAGGTCCTGATTCAGATACTCAAACACCATATAGAGCTTCTTCTGGCTGTGTATGACATCCAGGAGCCTGTAAAAGAAGTACAGGCTCTCCCTTCAATATCTGCTCCAGACCTCTGCAAATACCCAAACATCCCTCCTCCCACGCATGCTTCTGCTCTGTTGGTCCTTTAGAGAAGAGAGGGGCAGTTTAAGGGCAGACTCTAGTATGGGGCAGCAGCAGTGTGTTACTCATGTGGCAGACCCATGAGGTATAGCTGAAAGACAGGGAAGTGCAAGGGATTCCTGGCTTTTCCTGTGTATTTTGGCAACTGCCTATGCAGTTGGAGAAGGACAGAAAAACGCCCTTGCTGTCTGCTCCTGCAGCAGGAGCTCATGGATGAGCTGGTGGGGAGGGTGAACCCAGTACTTACCTGACTATGTTAGGATGCTTCAGCTCCTTCAGCAGTGAGATTTCTCGGATTGCAGTGCTGGGGACACCCTCTGACTCCCTGTGGCAGAGACAGGCGGTACTGCACCCCATAATCCAGGGGAACCACAGCCCAATGGAGCTCTGTGTCCCTTCCTTCATCCACTGTACCCCAAGGGAGCATTTGAGTTTGGGGTGGACTTGGGTGAGGCAGGGGGAAATGGAGTCGTGGGCAAGGAGAGGGAGGGGATGACCTAGACATGGAAGCTGTGGGGTAGAGCTTGTTTGGAAGCACCTAATAAGCAATAATGTATTAAATGTCTTTCTTTTTGGTGATAGGGGAACATGAAAGCTCTTCACCCCTCAGGCAGCCACCTCCCCTCTGAGGGGCCACCATGGGGTGCAGCTCCAGCACATTGACTCCCAGTCCACACAGAAGCCCCTCACTGTGCACACAGCCCAGGGCTGACCCAGGGGACCAGCAATGAGATTTTACCTGCTCAGTCCCACCCTGGAGGGCCAGGCTGACCCTGCCAGACCCCCACACCACAGCCCTGAGGGAGACACGACCTCACAACATGGCAGCTGCTTCCCCCTGCCCTGTGCCATGGCCCGGGGGCCGAGTGGTGCCAGGTCAGGCCCTAAACACTTGTACTCAAAGATTTGGAGCTGCTGGCTCAGCAATGGGTTAAATCAGCCGTTTTTTAGGTCACCTGAAGTTGGGATCATCCCTATGGACCCACACAGCTGCCATGTCCATGAGACATGGAGCCCCAAGCCCTCCAGACAACATTCCCTTTGGCTCTGCCTTTCCTGGTGCCACAACACAAGATTATTTTAATCCTAGAGACACCATTTTTCCCCTCGTGTCAGGCTTTTTTGTGCCTCTCACACCATACTGGGCACGGGCCTGGTGCCATGGCAGGCCCAGGGCTTTGCCCCACTCACGCATCCAGGCGGATCTTCTTGAGGGCCACCAGCTGCCCCGTGCGCTTGTTGCGAGCCTTGTACACCACGCCATAGGTGCCCTCCCCAATCTTCTCCACCTTCTGGAACGACGCCTGGATGGCCTCCATGGGGCCGCCTCGGCCTGGTGACACCAGTGGGGGCGGCTGGCACCAGGCTCTGAGGGGAGCAAAAAGGCGGGAAAGCAAAAGGTGAATGTGGGGAAAGTGTTGGAGCCCTGCAGGTGTTCCCTGAGGGGCTGCCGGGGTCTGGCTCCCACCTTGCTCTCCCTCAGCCCGAGGGACCCTCGGGGACCTGCCTGGGGCAGCTGTGGGTGGCCAGGGTGGCCTGCTGGGCCAGGGAGCTTCAGGTGGACAGAGCCACACAGGAGCCACCCAGGGGGGTTGTTCTGTTGCCCGGGTTGTGCAGTGTGCTGGCTACAGCCAGAAATGGAGGAAATTTGATGTAAAGAGGCACTTTGGGGCCTAGGGAAGAGCAGCATGAACTGCACAGGGCCAGGGGAAGTTCTCCTGCTCCATCTGCACAGTGCTGGGCCTTGGTGGAGTAATTGGGTTCATAATTATGGCTCCCTGGGACATGCTGAGGGCAAACACTCAGCAGAAATCTTTTTTTCTTTTCTTTTTTTTTTCTCCTTTTATTTTGTCTTGCACAATTGTCCCTTGAACCTCCCCAACATGGGTTGTGCTGTTTGGTCAGCCTTTCGGGAGATGTCCTTGAGAGGGAATTAATCATTGACTTGATAGCTGACAGAAGACAAGATTAAAATAATCTTATGTATTGTGGCATCAGGAAAGGCAGAGGCAAAGGGAATTTCATCTGGAGGACTTGGGGGCTCCATGTCTCTGGGTGGGCATGGACGTGGGAAGACCCCAAATTTTAGGCG